>NC_034606.1:49354659-49372634 GCF_900095145.1 Mus pahari | reverse complement strand
CTGTGTCTGTGTCTGTGTCTGTGTCTGTGTCTGTGTCTGTGTCTGTGTCTGTGTCTGTGTCTGTGTCTGTGTCTGTGTCTGTGTCTGTGAGAGAACTCTCATTTGTTAACAGGCAGGAAATGAATGAGCCTGGTCGAGGTTCCATTCCGGCTGAGAAGTGTGGTGTTTTTAGACTCAGTAGAGGCTGTGTCTCTGGGAAATCATTATCCTTGTGCTACATGGGCTGCAGTGGTAGCCCCAGGACCATGTGTGTAGGCCAGTTTCTCTTCCACCAGACACCTGGCTTCATCATGTCCAGCTTGTGTTCCTTCTAGGCACTGCTTGAGGCCCCTACATCCTTCCCAGTTTCAGATGGTTCAAAGCCAGATGAGTGTTATCAGTTAAGTGAGCAGTCAGCAGAGACGGTCCCCAACCCCCCATCCCACCCACACCCCAGGCCTGGCTCAGCCTCACATACTCTCCACACTCCACTTGGCCTGCTTCTCTTCCACCTGCAGGCTCTGGTTGACAGCCTCCAGGATGACCCCTAGCTTGTGCCTCTGGCTGGCCGAGGTCAGAGAGATTTCCTCCACTTCCAGCTTGATCGATGCCAGCCTCTCTGAGAGCAAAAGGACAGTCAGGGCCGAGAAGTGGGCCCAGCAGCTGTCATGGGGGCTGTCTATGAAAACAATCCCAGACTGCATTTAGAGTACATGGTGCTATGGGTATATGGTGCTAAGCCCTGGGCAACCCCAGAAGCCTCAATCACACATACTCATCATACAAGGGACCCCCATCCACATAAGAAATGGGGGTTCCAACAGGGGCCATGGGCTATGTATGTGAGCAGGTTGCAACCCTTTGAGCCACCCCTTCTGGCCCACCTCACCTCGACCGTTCTGGCCACACCTCAGTCTCTGCCCTGTGGTAGCCATGCCATTCTTACAGGGTACCATGGCTGACTGGTTAACACTACACTCCTGGACCACTGTGCCTCACCCATAGTCAGGGAGAGGAAGGAATAGTAGTGAGCTTTTTGGAAAGCTCACAGTGCCTGCTCCCTGAGAAGTACCCAGAAGCCTCAGGGGAGACTAGAGGATCACTCTGGAGTCTGTCTGCTAAGCTCTGTAGAATCATGACTTGAGCAAGCTCTGAAAATATGGTTCTGGGCCCTACTGCTTCCAGGACCCCTTTCCTTATGCATGACATCTGCAGACTAGACATGGGTAGGAAAACTAGCCAGAGGCAGGAACTTGGCCTGACTTCAGATATCACTTCCAGGCCCACTGGGACCACCCCTGCCTCTGCCTCTGGAATGTCTCACCCAGGAGAGCCTGGGTCCTTCCAGCAGCACAGGACACTCTAAGGTCAGGGACAAACGATGTCCCAGCTCCTAACATCAGAGTTGCAGAAGGTGTGGCAGCATAAACAGCAGCCACTGGCTAGAACCACAGCTCTGCCCCGCCTCATCCCAGGGTGGGTGAGGTCTCCACTTCCCCAGCTCTATAAGCCATAGGGGGTTTCCTTCCCCGCCCCCAGGGCTGTGGTGGTACAGGAAGCCACTTGTGGGGCCAATCCCCGGGAGTTGGCTTCAAATCCCCAGGAGCAGCTGCTTAGGAAACCCGGGTGCAGTGGGGTGGGACCTGGGCCTCTGCTTACGGAACAGGTGGTGCAGAATGAGCCCATCAAACATGTCTTCCTCCAGGCTGCGGACCACGATGTGCTCTGGGAGGAGTGTGGCATTGATCCATTCCATCAGCACCTGCTGGTCACAATGGACAGCTGAGGGGATCAGGAATCACCAGGTCAGCAACTCCTCTTCAAGGTCTAGTCAGGTGGTAGCTCTTCCAGAAAGTTCTCCCAAGTCATTCAGAACCTGCTCTGAGCTCTCAAAGATCTTCCCCACCCCGAGATCTCTCAGACACCTGTCTGAGCCCTCGAGCCAGGAGCTATCATCCTGGTAAGTGAGGTTTCTGTACCTGGGAGTTGCCATTGCTATAGCAAACATCTAAACCTGGAAGCATGGCTGGGGAACTGGGTGATGACAAGAGCTGCCAATGGGCATTTGGTTACAAAGCCTAGTTTGCCTCCAAGAGAGGGCTGTAGAAACAGAGGTTTCAGGAGGAAAGAAGGGGTGTGTTGTTGGAGGAGAGCACTGTCGGGTGGGGTCTGAACAGGGTGTGTCTATAAGTCAGGGGCATCAAGCCTGACTCCAGAGACTTCAGGACTGGGGATGGTGGTGGCGTACCTTCTGCAGTTCTTCAAACTTGGGGCTCCTCTTGGAATTGGGCGACAGATATTTCTTCTTTCCTCCTGGAAGCAGAGGTGGGTATGACATGAATGAGAACCCTGAGGGCCCTTGGCAGCTATCTCTCTTCAGGTCACCCACTGATCCCAGGGCCCCAGTGGAACCTAGCCCTGCCTGTCATTCACATTTCCTCATGAGCACTTCACACTAGAGGTGCACACTTAAACTCAGAGGTCACCCCTTACTCTGAAGGTCATGAGCCAGACATGTAGCATCTTTTAGAAACCCTGCCTACCTGCCTAGGGTGAAAAAACCTAAGAGAGCAAGGGGCATGTCAGGTGGAGGTAGGCATCACCTATGCTGCTAAGTACTTCTGGCCAGAGTAGATCACTGAGGCCCCTCTGTGCCCACTTTGCCTTGGCCATTCCCTTCACTGAGACCTTGGTCAGTAGGGTCTCCACATTTTAAATTTGTAAAACCAAGAAAACTTCAGGCCCAGAGGGGCTTTTGTGGGTCAGCTGATCTCAATGAACATAAACTGAGTTAGGGAATGGGTTGACTTGCCCAAGCTCATAAAATATAACCTGCTACGTGACCTGCTAGATGCTCAATCTCCCCAAACCCAGGAGCATACCCACTCCTGGTGGGAGAAGACATAGAACATTGCAATCATGTGCTGGCCTGGGGTCAGCTCCTGATGACACAAGTGAGCTAGTGAGTGAATATGGAGGGAAAGAAGGAAAGAAAAAGGGAGGGAGGGATGGGTGTGTGGATGAAGGGATGGGTGATTCATGGGTGAATGGTTGGACAAGATGAATAGAGAATAGAAGGTGGATGAATTGATGGATGGATGGTGGATGGATTGATGGTAGATGGATGGATGGTGGATGGATGAATATATGGATGAAGAATGGATAGATGGATGGATGGATGATGGATGGATGAATGGATGGATGGGTGGATGGATGGATGGATGATGGATGGATGAATGGATGGATGGGTGGATGGATGGATGGTGGATGGATGGATGGATGGATGATGGATGATGAATGGGTAGATGGATGGATGGATGGTGGATGAATGAATTGATGGATGGGTGGATGGATGGATGATGGATGGATGAATGGATGGATGAGTGGATGGATGGATGGATGAATGGATGGATGGGTGGATGGATGGATGGATGAATTGATGGATGGGTGGATGGATGGATGGATGGATGGATGGTGGGTGGGTGGATGGATACATGGATACATGAGTGGTCACCAGATACAGCCTGTCTCATTCTAGTTAGCTGGTCACACATTCTCCCCCTCCCCTGATCCACCAACTCTGTCCCACTAGGACCAGCACCTCGTGGAAGCTCTTCCTCGGCGGGCTGAGCTACCTCCTTTGGGAGCTGCAACAGGTCGTACAGGAACTCTGACTCCATCTTCTTCCTTGCCTTCCCTGGAAGAGGCAGGAGAGTACATTACTGTCCCCAAGGCCAAGGCTCGCCGTGTGCTCATTCTTTCATTCAGACTGGGAGAGATGGAGGATGGGAGCCCGACTCTGAGTGGGCAAGACACTGAGGACCAACCAAGTGTGAGGAATGAGGCCTGGTGTGAGACGCCTGAAGTCAACCAAGCCTTGCAGCAGCAGACAAGCTTCCAGGCTGTGGTGATTAATCCTGATTTTTGCCTTGGCAGGATCTAGACTCACCTGATAGGCAAGGTTCTGGGCGTGCCTAGATTCCCTCAGTGTAAGAAGGAAAGCGCTGTCCTGGGCTGAATGAAACTGGAGAGAGCAAGCTGAGAAGCCTCATTTATCTCTCCTCTTCCCGATGCAGCTTGAGCAGCGGCCCGCCTTCTCCCTCTGAAGGGGCTGTGCTTTCAAAGTGGGAGCTAAAGAAAACCTCCCTTTCTGAAGTTCCTTTTGTCAAGATATTTTCTCACAGCAACGAGGGAGGTTAATAATGCATAGGCTGAGGGCACAGCCTGGGCAAAAGCTTGGGAAGCCAGCAAGTTGCCTGTCAGCCAGGAACATGGAAGCCTGCCCTCTACCCCTGGCCAGGAGCCCTCTCTCTACATCCAGGTCAGAACCCCAGTTTCCACAAAGCATCAGACAAGTGTGGGGAGGGAGCTCTGGGTTCATCTGTATGAGGGTATGCACCCACCAGTGGGGTGAAGTGGTCGTCCATCCATCCCTTCAGGGTCCCTGAATCCAAGACAGGTAAAAACAGACCAGACTCTCCCAGACGTAGACGGGGTGGACCAGGCTGAAGGTTCCCCATTCCATGTTGGCTTGGCTTACAGAGGAAGGCTGTTCCATCCAGCCTCCAGTTTTGAATGAGTCTTTCACCAATTGACTTGGCACCCCCCCAGACTTGGGGTGTGGTCCATCAGGGCTTTTGCTCATGAAGCCCAGAGCTCGTGCTCCTTGTGAAAGACCAGCAGTCCCTCCTCATCCTCGTGATGGGCAGTGTCAGGCCTGAGACCAGCAGTGTGTCTGTCGTGTCTTCCCCACCCCACCCCCCCATCCCTGCCCCAGTCTCATGATGAGCAGTGTCAGGCCTGAGACTGAGACCAGCAGTCCCATCCCACCCCACCTCCCCATCCCCCACAGCAAGTCTTGTGATGTGATGAGCACTGTCAGGCCTGCCCATACCCAGAAAGGATCAGATTCAGAAGCTAATGGACCCCTTCTGGTTCCCTAACCTACTTCTGGTTCCTCTGCCCACTTCCCCTCTGGAAGTTTCATTTGCCACGTGGCCACCTTTGACTCTTATGTCCCTTATGTCCCTCGTTCAGCCTCTGCATGAGCCTGAGATTCCCAGGCTCACTCAGATATTGGAGGTCTGGGGTCAAACCGGAAGAAATTACAACAAGGAACCTGAGAGTTGTGGAGAAGAAGAGGCACTGGGAGGGCCCGAGAACCACCATCCTCAAACTGGCTACAGCCTGGGAACCTCGGGAAACTGAGTCTTACCCCAAAGCCAGGAGCAAAAGGCCAGAGCCCCCCCGAGAATGAGTCCCAAAGCCCACGTACTGAACAAGAGGAAAGAGAGTTGGGCTGGGGTGGGGAGCCTGGGCCCCAGCCAGCTCCTCCCACTCAGGCTGGGTGACTATAGGACAGCACGCTCTCTCTTTGGCTCTGATGCAACTCTACAGGGAGAGGCTAGACCCTGTGTCCGACCCAGTACACACAGACCTGAAACTGCCTCTGGTGACCAGTCCCAGGTGGGTCCCTTCCCTGCCCCAAAGGGCAGTTTCTTCATGGTGGGGAGAACTCGGCTTTCTCTCGTGTGGTGAAGCTCTGAGGGGCCCTGCTCTGAAAACTGTTCATCTGGCTGTGGGGGAGGTAGTCAGAGCTTTTCTGTGGGGTCGGGTCTCACAGCTCCTCAGTAAAAACGATGCAATGGCCTCAGCAACGTGGCCGGACATGGGACTCCCCTTTGGCAGACCCCCCTGACTGTGAGCGCCCAGCCGAGATGTGCCTCTGGGTTTCTAATCAAGGAACCTCTCCCCACCTTCCTCTCTGAGATCCACTACCCGGGCTTGTGAACAGGTAGAGGATTCTAAGAGCTCAGGGATCCCACAGGCCAAAGGTTAGATGCACTCACCAGCTGCTTCTTTTCAAACCAGGAAATGGAGCCCACTCGCTCAGAGGGAGACCAGGTTCCTAATGCAGACAGGTTTCCGCGTCTGGAGGTGGAAGGCAGGGTTTCTGTTCACTTCCTCTGCCACCCTGGTGGCTGCAGACAGCTTCCTCCTCTAAGTTGCTGATGAGCGAGGTACCCTAAATCCACTGAAAGACTGCCAGAACCCCTGCCCCATGGCATCACGGGGGTCTCTCATACTTCCCTCCCTGCCCCTGCCTCTCCGTCAATTCAGACAATCACTGTCGGAAGCATAAAACCGAGGATAGGACCCCAACAGCAAATTGTGCTCTCCACTGCCTTTTTCTCACGGTGCCCAATCTGCACCTCTGCCTCCCTCCAACCAAGCTTGCTTTCTTGCTTGCTTGCTGATTGATTGATTGACTTCAAGACAGTTTCATGTAGCTCAGGTTGACCTCAAAGTCACCAAAGCTGAGATGGTCCTTCAACTCCTGATTCTCCTGCCTCGATCTCTTACATGTCTGGGTTACAGGCAGGAGCCATGACACCCAGCCAAAGGCTCCTAAATAAAGCCAGTCTCCAGGTCCCAGCCCGAGTCTCTGCACCCACAAGCTACCTTCCCCAACGTCCCCAGCCCTCCGTCCTCTCCCTATAAACCACATGATACCTGCCTGTTCTCTGCCAGTGCCTCTGGCTTTTACTTTGACGGCACACAGCTTGTCCCCATGGCTTGTAAGCTCTGCTCAGCTCTTCACACGGCTCACAACTCATTCCTGGCATGAGCTTTGGTGCCTCCTCCTATAGGAAGTCTTCCACAACATCCTTATCTTATACAAGGGTCTTGGGCTTACAGCCATGCTAGATCGGCTGATGACACTGGTCGGTGCCTGATAGCTGTCTCTCCATCAAACCAGGAGCTCTGCAGGGTGGGGCCCATCTTTCCCACTCACTATTAAAAGTCAGTGCCTACAATAGCACCAGATGCAAAATGGTCTCAATGAACATATTTTGATGGCTGTTATTGCTTAAAGGACTGTGTGGGTCCTATGACAAAATGCCTGATGGAGGCTGGAGATAGGAGCTCAATTGATAGATTGTCTGCCTAGCTTGCAGGAAGCCCCGAGTTCAGTCCTCGGCTCCTCATAAACTAGGCATGGTAGCTGACATGGGTGACCCAGATCTCAGAAACTTGGAGGCAGGAGGATCAGAAGTTCAAGGCCGGCCTAGACTTCAAGAGTACATGAGACGTGGTCTTTAAAAAAGAAAAAGAAAATGCCCCTGGCATTGGGCAAAGAGACACCTTGTTGGTGCTGTTCTTATATCAGTCAGGGGCAGAGCAGATGGCAGGCAGGCCTTTGTGCATCCTAGCTTGATACCTGGCTTAGTGGCCACAGCTGTCATATGCCTAGGACTTATAAATCAAATCAAATCAAATCAAATCAAATCAAATCAAACCAAATCAAACCAAATCCAGGCAGCACAGCATGGGAGAAGGAAGACAGAGACCTGCGTTCCACCGTTCCACCCAGACATGACCTCTGCCCCACAGCATGGGTGGGCCATAGACACCCAGAGCCTGCCTACCACCAGGGAGCCCAGTGTGGGAGGAGGAAGACAGAGACCTGCAGAGTCATGCTGCCCACAGGCCAGCCCTCAGGCTGTGGCACAAGCAGGCTGTAGAGACCATCTTGCTACCATGCCATGAAGTATGGATGGGCGATGTCACCCAGGGGCCAGCCATCTACATCACCAGTTTTCAGTGGGAGCCAACACAATGTGCGAATATGTGGTGGACAGACGGGAGAGAAGGAAAGGTGGAGCGGTTGGGCATTGTGAAGAGAGATGGAACCGGAGGTTCAAGGGTGGCGAGGAATAGCCTGTTGTGTGTGAGTGGCCAGCCTTGCCACCTGGGGCCATGGTGTGGTCCCAGCCTGAGATGCTGCTGAGGGTCACGTCTGGGTCCATGGCTATACAGTGACAGGGGTCAATGTCAATGTCTGTCACTCGTATTACCACTAGAGAACATGGGGACATCCCTAGTCAATTCAGCCCGCAGGGGCCACATGGATGTCCAGGGGCTGTGCAGAACTGGCCTTGCCACGAATTGGCTGCAGCTCTGAAGAGCTGGCCCCACCTCTCACTGGAGGTAGCACTAGGAAGAGCGAGCCCTATGCCTCCCCCAGGCAGCACAGTGGAGCTGGCCCTGGGGGGGGGAGGTGAGCAGGTCCCAAGGTGATGAATGTAGAAGAGCTGACCCTACCACTGTCTGTCCTGATACCCCCTACCCCTCACCACCTCCAGCAGTAGGGGAAGCTGTCCACAAGGCCATGGGGGCAGGAGAGCTATCCCTGTCTCTCACCAGTTACAGCACTTGGGAAGAGTGGGCCCTGCACCTCAACGAGACAACAGAGACAACCCTGGGGGGTGGGGGGGCACAGGTGGGCCAACCCTGAGGGTGAGAGTTCAGGAGAGCTGGCTCTGCCATTTATCTGCCTTGAGGTGGTGGTTGGCATTCCTTCTAGGCTCCGCCCCACGGTTACCTGGCAACAGCCAGGTATGCCTAACTCGCTATAAAAGGGGCTGCTTGCCCCCTCCCTCACTCTCTTCTCTTACCCTCTTTCCCCTCTCTCTTTCCATTCCCCTCCCTCTCTCTCCCCATTACCATCCCCCTCTCTCCCCATTACCATCCCCCTCTCTCCCCATTCCCCTCCACCTCTCTCCCCATTCCCCTCCCCCTCTCTCCCCATATGCTCATGGCCAGCCCCCCTTTCTTTGTCTCTACTACTCTCTCAACTCAACTCCCCATACCCTAAATAAACTCTATTCTATACCATCTTGTGACTGGTCCCTCAGCATGGGCCCACAGAGGCACCCCCTTTCCCCACACCATACTGTGTGTCCACCGAACATATCCCTGGCTTCTTTTTTTTTCTTTCTTTCTTTCTTTTTGTTTTTTGTTTGTTTGTTTGTTTGTTTTGTTTTTTAAGACAGGGGACAAGGTTTCTCTGTATAGCCCTGGCTGTCCTGGAACTCACTTTGTAGACCAGGCTGGCCTCGAACTCAGAAATCTGCCTGCCTCTGCCTCCCAAGAGCTGGGATTAAAGGCGTGTGCCACCACGCCCGGCTTTCTTTTTCTTTTTTATAAAGCACAACAGTGGTGTGGGTGCAGGGGTGATGCCCTCCTCCCCTTGCCCCTTGCCACCTGCTGCAGTTGGGAGAGCTAGCTCTGCACTTCACCTGGGCAACACAGTGGAGCTGGCCCTGATGGCGAAGATATGGGTGAGCCAGCCCCCAAAGGTGTGAGAATATAAAAGCTGGCCCAGACCCTCCTAGGAAGTGAGAAGGCAGCCACACTTAGGGATGTGTGATGCTGGGCGGCACAGTAACTCGGACCAGAACTCGGGTCTGATGTTCTGGGTGGTTTCTGAGCCCTCTGACCCCTGCAGTCAGCACATTCTAGCATGGAAACTGGAGTGTGTGCCACGGTTTCATGAAGGAAACACAGCACCAGATGGGCTCACCAGAAGGGATGACACTATCCAGTTTGGCAGTGTGGGGGTGGGGAGGTGGGGAGGATGGGGTGACTCTGAAGCCCAGAAAACAAGCGACCAGTGGATACTGATCCCAGAAAGAGGAAATCGCTGGAGAAAGGCTGAGCTAGGGACATGGCCACCCATGATGATTGGCAGCGGGCACAGAAAGAGGAACGTGCCCCCAACATCCACCACATACACTTCCCTGCCAACAGCCTCTCTCCCAAGAAATCCCAGCAATGGGGTCCATGGGGGTCAGGACAGGGAACAGAAGTTCCCTACTCGCAAAGAGCGGGTGGGCAGGACAAACAGGAGCAGGGGCCATCACGGCTTCCTGGCCCTGGCAGCTCCTTTCTAGGAGCTGACTCTGCAGTTGGTGCCATTCGTTGACAGGAGCCACCTGCAGCCTGCCCCCCCTCCCCACCCCCCAAGCTTTCCACAGCCAGTGCAGACTTCCTAGGACTGGACTGGGTCCTTAAAGAATATGCTGTCGTGCCGGGCATGGTGGCGCACGCCTTTAATCCCAGCACTCGGGAGGCAGAGGCAGGCGGATTTCTGAGTTCGAGGCCAGCCTGGTCTACAAAGTGAGTTCCAGGACAGCCAGGGCTACACAGAGAAACCCTGTCTCAAAAAAACCAAAAAAAAAAAAAAAAAAAAAAAAAAAAAAAAAAAAAAAAAAAAAAAAGAATATGCTGTCAATCTCACTGGAAGGCTGTGCGTCTTTAGGAATAGGAAAGGGGGAGGGGGAGGGGGGGCTTCTTGCTCTGGGGAATTTAGAAGCATGAGAACCCAATAGCCTTGAAAGAGAAGAATCTTGGGAGAAGCCCCACACATGTGGTGACATAATCCCCGTTAATCACTCGTAGCCAAGAGTGGTTAGTCCACAGCCTTGGCTCAACTGGGGCTTCTGCACAAAATACCATGGGTGGGGCTATTCCAACATTGTGGTGGGCCTGCTCTTGGGGGCACTTAACACATGAAAAGAGCCATCCTAGGCTTTACACTCTCAGCTGAGCTCTGGCCAGCACACCAAGGAGACATACGATGGTGTTAAAGGGGTCCCTGTGTCAGGGTTGCTGGGTGGGTGCAGCTGAGAGACCTATGATGTAGAACCTCAATCTGTGAACCATGGGATTGCGACAGTCTAAAGTCACAGCTCATGAAGTCCCCACGGGAAGTTAGGGCATTGTGTATACAGAAAGAGAGGCTCTGAACATTCCGAATCCCAGGAAGGACCTTGTAACCATGAGCCCCGCCCCAGAACAACAGAAAAAGACCCTGCCCGCCCTGGAAAGTCCCAGCAACCATCTGAGGTGCCTGCCCTACAGAGAGTGCCAATCTCCTCCCGCCAGACTCAGGAACCCCACACTTCCAGGAACCATCCAGTTTGGGGGCGGATGAAGCTGTCTGGAGGTTCTCGACCCCGTATCCCTCCTCTTTACTATATGATGTTGAGTAGGCTGGGCGGGGCAGGGCTAGATCGTGAGTGTGGCCCTAACTGGCTCTCTCCACATCTGTAGCCAGCTGGCAGTTGATTATAACGGCTTCGCTTCCAGGCTCCTGTTAAGCAGGGTTTATGGCTGTTGACTGCATGACCTTCATCCCCAGCAGGGAAGACAGAGCCCAGAGACTCTTCAGATCTCCTCTCGTGTCAATTTTGTTATTGTCCCTTTGGGAAAAGCAAGCCAGACTGCCAATGCAAGAGTCAGCACAGGAAGGTGCTACAGAAGGGCACGGATGGGGGCAGGGTCGGGCATTGGGGGCGGGGGGGGGGGAGGAGATCACTGTAGCACATCTACCAATAACACTGAAATGAGCTTGGGCACTGTGGTAAGATGCAGGGTCAGGGCTGTGCTCAACACAGTCTAGCTTAGAGCCATCAGGCTGTGAATGACTGATTCAGCACGGAAACACATGACCTCCCACTAAGGATTCAACAGCACAGAAAGCTAAGCCAGTCCAGCAGCCTTGAGGGCACCTGCTGTGACAGAGGGTCATACCAACCCAGGCCCAGACCAGGGTCCACGGAATGCCTTGCTCCCCTAGGGGTGGGGTAAAGCATTTGTTTTTTGTTTTTTTTTTTAAAAAAAAAAAAAAAAGCCAGGCCTTGAGATCTCCATCTTTGCCCAATCTGAAAAGGAAGTTGAAGCTCCAAG
Source organism: Mus pahari (assembly GCF_900095145.1). Taxonomy (NCBI): domain Eukaryota; kingdom Metazoa; phylum Chordata; class Mammalia; order Rodentia; family Muridae; genus Mus; species Mus pahari. The sequence goes on along the minus strand of NC_034606.1, from coordinate 49,361,120 downwards.
GGTGCACCTACTGCCTCTGCAGAGAAAGATGGAGAGGGGACCTCACCAGGAGGACTCCAAGGACTTCAGCGGCTTCCATACGATCTTACCAGAGCACAGCTTCTCATCTGAAGCTCAGTCGGCAAGTGGGACTCTTGATCCAAATAGGCCCAGAAGACAGGCGCTCTTGGGCTGGGCAGACAGTATACACACACACACACACAGAGAGAGAGAGAGAGAGAGAGAGAGAGAGAGAGAGAGAGAGAGAGAGAGAGAGAGAGGCTGCAGCGGAGATAACATCATCCACAAGACACCTAACTCTTCTCCCTTATGGCTGCTATCAAGTCATCAGGAGCCAGTGGGCGAGTCATAGCAGGTAAGCTTCTCACACATGGCATGTAGTGTACTGATGGATTGCTCCCCCTGATTCCCCGGGCTGTCAGAGTGTTCAGGCTCATCCTCACTACCTACGAGAGACGATCCATCCATCCAGTGTGCCCTGAACATTCTATTTCTATTTCTAAATCCTCTGGCATGACAACAGTGGACAGCCCTGTTCTATGTCTTGTGGGGACACCTGTATGCTAGTCCATGGCCCTCTGGAGATCTATTTGTCTAGAAATCTAAGGACAATCCCTCCCAAATGAAACTGTAGGGGTTTGACCCTTCTCTTGCAGCTAAGGAGGAGGCCTCCAGTGCTTGGTGATAGAGGCTCTTTGGACACCAAGGTCATGTATGCCATGCCCAGACCTCAGTGCTTCCAAGACTGCCTACTGGGGAGAGAAGATCTACACGTGACCCTAGCGGTAGTGCTCACAGCTCAGGCACCTGGTTCTTCTGAGCCAGTGGGTCCATAGAGGTTCCCTGTGGGCAAAGTGCACCAGCATGTCAGGCAGTGAGCAACGGAGATATCTCAGTCCTGGCTTCAGAGCTATGGCCACAATGGTGCCCAATTATAACAACTCCCTCCCGTTGAGAACCTCGACCCCCAGTCCTTGCTAGCAGTCCTAGTGTAAGCTAAAACCTGAACAGGCTGTGGTTTGAATGTGTCCCTTACCAAAAGTTCACAAATTAGGACTGATCCTTAGTCACATGCTAATGGTGTTTGGAGGCAGGGCTTAAGGGGGAGAAGTAGGATTGGATGAAGTTCTGAAAGTGGGGTTTTCAGGCTCAGTGCACTAAGAAAAAGGGGGACCCAAGCTAGAACTCTTATTCTGCGTCTCCATAGATGGGCTCTGCCCTCTTGTCCTGGAAAGTCCATAACCAATGTCAATGCGGCTGGAGAACGCTCTCCCCAACCTCAAGGACCAGGAGCCAAACCCACCTCTGTGTTTTATAAATTACTGTCTTAGACATATTGTCATAACAACAGAAAACAAAACCAAGACAGTACTCCCAAGCAACCATGGACTCTGAATTGTTCACCAGGCCCTGCGGGTCATTTGATATGTCGGTCCACAAAACCAGTGAGTCAAAATGTTCCATGGTCAACGGGGAGAGATGCACACGGGGCCAGACTCCAACAATCCTTCATTACAGATGTGGAGTTCATGAGCAAATGTGATAGAGAGTAGATGCTCAGTAAATAGTTCCCTCTGTGTGAGGTTTGCATAGGGGATCCCCATAGCTTGCCCAGTGCAAAGGTCACCCTTGATGGTGTTGACAATAACTTCCTGGAGCTCAAAGATGGGGCCTCCACAACAGGCCTCACCTCAACTCTAAGAAGTTGTCCCCAGACTGCAGTGCCCCAGCTCTAGCCTGGGGAGGGTTACCCAGGTCACAGCTTGTGGCCCCTTTCTTGTCTGAATTCCCTGTGGCCACAATCCCCAGATTGGTGACAAAGGAAGGAGGGACCCCACCCAAGCCCAGAGACTCCTGAATTGGGAGGCTGACAACTGACAGTCAGCCCAGGAGAATGGAACAAAACCTTTCTGTGAGAAATGAGGTGTACAAAGGCCTGGGCAGCCCATGGAGCCCTCAGCTCTGTGTCCTCCTCTTAGCTGGCTTTGAGCTCCTATACATGTTCAACCATACCCTGCTATGCACTGTCACCCTAGTTTACCAGAAGTCTCCTGATCCAGAACTCAACCACTCCACTGGCTCTGATCAATTAAGACCCACCTCCCAAACCCCAGAAAAAGACCCACTGAGAAGAACCAATCAGAAGGTCCCTGGAGAGACCACATGTCACAGCTGGTCTTAAAACACTGGGGTCTAGTATGTGCTAATTAGGTTTGTTTTTTTTTTTCCCCCAACTTGACACATTCTTGAGTCAACTTGACACAAACTAGAGTCCTCTGGGAAGAGAGAGGAAACACCTCTACCAGATTGGCCTATGGGACATTTTCTTGATTAATAATTGATGTACCCACTGTGGGCAGTGTCACCCCTGGGCTGGTGGTCCTAGATTCTACAAGAGGGCTGAGCAAGCCATGAAGAGCAAGCCAGGAAGCAGTGCTCCTCTGGACCTTCTGCTTCAGTTCCTACCTCCAGGTTCCTGCCCGGCTTCAGTACCTGCCTCACTTCTTTCAATGAAGGAGTGGCATGTAAAAGTATGAACTGACATGAATCCTTTCCTCTCCATATTGGCTCTGGTGTTTATCACAGCAATAGAAAGCAAACTAAGACATCACACACACACACACACACACACACACACACACACACCTTCTTCCTTAGACAGGCTAGCTTTGAACTCATTGCATAGCAGAGGGTTATCTTGAATTCCTGATCCTCCTGAATCCATCCCCCCGGTGCTGAGGTTATAGTCCTATGCCACCATGTGTGATCTATGTAGTGCTGGAGTTTGATGTGGTACCCTGGTCCGCTCTTCAGCTCAAGGCTCTCTTCCTATCTCAGCCTCCTAAGAAGACCTGGAGTATTTAGCCAAGAACCCTACCAACTGACCTGTGGCCCTAGCTGCCGAGGAAAGATTTACTGACTACCCCAGGAGCTGACGGTTTACCTCAGGGTGTCCCAGACTGAGCACGGTAACATTTGGAGACACTAACTCTTCCTTGTCTAGTGAGCTGTAGGATGTCAGTTGCATGCCAAGCCTCCACGACAGGCTAGTAGCTCAGAGTTGTGAGAACCAATCCAGACATTACAACACATCGCCTGGGGACACGGTACTGAAGATGGCTGGTTTCTCTCCCTCCGAATTGGAAGGCTCTGGCAAATTAACCTACCAGCAGTCACTGACAAACCAAGCCGGGCTGGAGCCCAAGAGCCCGTCCAACGCCCAAATCCCTCTCAGCCACACTTTGTCCTTTTAAGCAAGCCATTAAAATAAAAGTCTATGTGTATGCACACATGTTCTTTTGTTGTGGATCAGGACACACGTATGTCATGGCATGTATGTAGCAGTCAGAGGACAACCCCAGATGCCAGCTCTCGGAGACGCTGACATTCCAATGCTGTGTTCCCCAGGGTAGCTGGTCCCTGAGTTTCCAGAGATTGTCTCCACTTGGGATTAAGGATGCCTAATACCACACCCAGCAGATAGAGCTGGAGACTGAAACTCAGGTCTTCCAATTACCCAACAAGCACCTTACCCACGGGCCTTCTCCCAACCCTGGTCTGTCTGTTTAAATAGCATCACTGAGTTCCTATCCAGGCCAGCTATGCATCCATGGGTAGGGGAAACTGTTTTGAGACATGCTCTCTCACTCCATAGCTCAGGCTACCCTGAACTATGTAGCCCAGGCTGGCCTTGAACTCTTGGCTCTCACTCTGAAGAGAAAATGTACCAGAAGCATGGCACTTCTTCAAGTGGGGGGTGGGGGGAGGTACAAAATGGCAAGTTGAGGTGGCTATCACAGACTGGCTTTGACTTCCTACTCCTTCCACAGAGAGAGCAGGGGAGCCCAGCCCCCAGGCCTTCTGCTCCTCACCAGTCTCCTCCTTCAGCCTCTGCCTGATAGCATCAGAGGGGAGAGGTCAAGCCAGCCTGGCACTGTGAAATGATGCAGCCCCAGCTCTGGGCAGGGAGACCGGACAGGAAATGTGTGAGAAGTCCCGCAAGGAGCCAGAGGCCAGCTGGTGCGTATCGGAGCTCATAACTAGAGTAAGTCAGAGCACATTGTGACACCCCCAGCTTCGTCTCCCGCCTGAACGTCTGGCACGGGAAGCCACGAGTTTGAGCTGTCGCAAGCACGCTGTCCCTGCTGTCTGCCAGGAGGGTCTGATCAAAGCACAGCCGGGGGTTTAGTGGTTTTTATTTAATATCCAGAAATCCAAAGGACACATTGCTTCAAACAATTAAAAAGACAATAAAGCGTTGCCGCACAGGGGGCGTAACGGATTCGGCTGCTTGGATATAAGATTCCCCTTTGTCTGCCGATGAGGAAGGATGCAGGGGGCCCTGAGCTCAGAGTTTGCACAACTGAGTTTGAAGATGTCACAAGAGCTGCCTACAGGTCCACAGAGGGCTGGAGAGCTGGAGGGGACATGCCAATCAGGGCAGGGCAGAAGGGAGGAACCCAGGCCTGTCCCTTCCTCAAGACCCCATGGGAGTGACAGATGATGACATTTCTACCAGTTTTAGTGGCCAGACCTCTCTACAATATCAGGAGAGAACAAAGATCCGAGCAGTAGAAGGTTCCAGAATGCCCTCGAATTAACAGCTCAAAGAGAAGTATTTGTATTCCAGCCACCCCACCCCCACCCCGAGAGAACTGTGGGAAAGTTTGGGGGTGGGCACTGGTCACCTGAGGTCATCCGGGTGGGGGTTCTCCCTTTTTTTTTTTCCTGTGACGAAAGTTGCCTTAGGAGGGTGGCCCTGAAGTTGGCCTAGACATCTTAGTTATCAGTGCCTTTGTCCAGGCTAAGTAAGGTATGAATGCCAGCTCCGGCAGAGAAGGGACAGTAAGGACAGCCCTTCACTGGTGTGTGAGAACCACACCTACACACTCAGTCAATGGGGGAGGTCATGACTTCATAGAACCCTGGCTTCCCAAGTTCTGCCTCAGGCAAAGGAGCCTGCTTGCATTCCAAGTGGGACTTGTGTCCTCCAGATAGGGAATCCCAGGAAGCCACCGCCCTTCCCAGGTCAATTCTTTCCCTCCCTTCAGCTCCGCAGGTCTTTGCATCTAGGCTCCCTGCCCCAGACCACCTGTGAGCAGAGCAAAGCGGTCCCAGCAGCTCCCAGATGCTGCTGCGGTTCTGTGTCTGCTGCGAAGAAGGCAGCACAGAACCTTCCAGTCCCCGGTATTTTGTCAGTGTGGCTCTTTAATGTCACCGCATCCCACAGGGAGACACGGTAATGCCATTTTAATTATCTCCCTCCCCTGCTGGGAAGCCTCCTCCACCAGAGCGGCTATTCCAAGCCCCCCCCCCCATCCCCAGCTTAGCAGCAGTAGAACCAGGGAAAGATATTAAACTGTTTTCTGGAACATCACTATTGGCGTTCAATTCAGTAGCAACACCTCACCCTACAGCCCTGGTTCTAGTGGTAAGGTGGGAATCAGGAAAGGAAGGTTCCCTGTAAGGTGTATGGCAGGTGAGAGGCACCCGCGTGAGACGGGGTGAGGGTGGGGGTCGGGTGAACCACAGTAACAGGATTCCTGAGACAAGGAGTCAGCCAGCCATGGCACCACTTCCAGAGTCCAGGGTAGTGGGTGGTGAAGGGCTTGAGGGCGCAACAGGGTTTTCTCTTATAGGCCATGCTGTAGGGGATACCAGCAGCATCTAGGAGGGGTGTGGACATTTCTTAGGTCCCACTGCCAACTGAGACACACCCCACAAACCTACTCCTGGCTGGTCTGAGGGAGGCTGCATTTGGAGACGGGAGTGGGGTGGGGGTGGGGACTTGCGGACATCATGGGGTCAGATAGGTCATACAGGGGACAGTTCCACTTCAGAATGAAGAGGAGACTAATAGAGGAGGAGGAGGCACGGTGTGAAGGCAGAGAAAGGGCAGCCTGCCAGCACCTCCGCCTCCTACCCTCAGCCTCCAGAGCCGCCAGACGCATGCACGCCTCTGTAATTCTGGCTGCTCGCTGGTAGCCTGTGGTCAGGCAGCCCTTGTAATGGATCCCCACCTTCTTGTAAAGTCTCTAAAAATGTGTCCATTCCCTAACAGGGCCTCCGAGACCGGAGGTTCCGACTCCAAGCCGGCTCTCAAGCTACACATTCGGAACCAGCAAGAGACCCAGACATGCCCTGTACTCGCTCGCCACCCCGGAGGCCCCAAGGCATTCTGGGTCCTGAGAGTTCACGTAAAAGGTCTGTTCAAAGCAGCAAACCGCAAGACGGAAGGGGGTGGAGACCCACGTCGTCAGGAGTCTAAACCTTCTGAGACTCAGGAGTGAAAAACGGAGAGGAGAGGATCTTTTTTTTTTTTTTTTTACTGAGATGAGACCCTTGCTTCCAAGGAGAGCCCAGCCCAGGGGATTCCTGAGGACAAATGGGGCGGAGTCCCTGGAGCCAGGGCGGATGCAGTAATTGCTCCGTGGGCTGGAGCACAGGTGGACAGCCCTCTC
>NC_034606.1:49350219-49354559 GCF_900095145.1 Mus pahari | reverse complement strand
GGGGGCGGGCGGTGTGGGGGAGGGGAAGGGTTTAAAACCAAACCAGGCAGGGGGCAGGGAGCAGAGGCCTGGGAAGCCTGAGGGCTCCCTGGGGAGGTGTTTTCTGGGAACGCAGGGACCGTGGATGGATGCACCCATTTTTTTCTGGCCTAGCACTTTTCCCTGGAGGATCAGTTGCTCCGTCACTCCACATCCTTGTACTTGGTGAACAGCGTGTAAAGGACCCGCAGAGTGGACTTGAGGTCCAAGTTCACCACATCTGCAAAAAGAAACAGCGTTGACTGAAGAGGGCAGACTCCAGGAACTACAGGCTCTATTGCCACCCACATAGGAAAAAGATGCCTGCCATCTATATCTATCCACAGGACACGCAGGTTGCCTGGCGCCCCGACCCCTGCTGTCCCTCTTATGCTTGGAGCTACTCTGGTGGGCTATTACCTTCAGGGCGTGCCTTGGGCTTCTTGAGTCCTCCGTCCAGCATCAGTTCAAAGGCAAAGGCCACGTTGTGCACCTGTCAGAGACAAGACAGGAGCGGGGTCATCCAGTAAGGTCCTACATCCACCACACCCAGCCATGTCCACACAATCCTTCCTTCTGTGTAGAAAGGACTGACTCTTTCCCTTTGTACAAAGCCCACTAGGACACAGGACAGGACACAGGGAGTCCATGGGGATAACACAACAGTCCCTCTTCCCCTTGCCAGGGACCTGGAAGAATGATGTAAGAATGGCAGCTCCCAGCCTGCCCTCCTCCACACAGGACTCAAAGCCAACCAAGTGCTGCCTCTGAGCCAGCATCTACTTCATGGTGAGAAATGACAGATCAGGAAACTGAGGCTGAGGGAAGACAAATCCCTTGCAAAGGCGCTCCGCCCCCTGAGGGTGCTCCTCTGAGCACAGGGCAGCTTTATGCTACCTTGTCAGATAACCAAGGAGCTGGGCAAGTCGGGCATTCCTGGAGGCCTGGCTGTGTCTCTGGGGTACACTGTCCTTCAGGCAATTGGGGGACCCTGTTGGAATTGAGGTTAGCTCAAGGACCAGCATGGAGATCCCTGGCCCTGGCCACTAACATCTGCCTGCCTGACCACCCTGCCCTGCCCTGCCCTGCCCATCCAACTGAACACTCAATTGAGGCTTCCATTCTGCTAATGGCTGGAGAAGCTCCGAGTGGGAGCCTCTTTGTCTTACTTAAAGTCTAAGGGGTCAAGACTAAGGAAATCCTCCACAGGCAGCCTCCACCTGCCCTGAGCCAAGGAGGGTGGGGAGATGGACCATCAAACCAGCAAGGACATAGCCGCCGGCCAGCTGGACAGGCCTTAGGGTTCAGAGTGACCAACCGTCTCCCCAGTAGCAGCACTGTCTGTCACTCCACTATGAGTGAGCCGGGAATGCCAGCAATAATCTCCCTTACAATATCAATTATGAATTAACAGAAGGCAGGGACCCACAGGGTCTGGGCTGCCCAGTCCCATGGCTCACCCCACCCCCTACTCCCGCCCCAGTGCCAAGAGTAAACCCCTGAGTTTCCAGTGCAGTTGGCACAAGCTCTGCCTCTGAGCTCGTCCCCCAACCTAATGCCATTTGCTTTTGTCTTTGTCTGAGACAGTCTAATCATTTAGCCCAGGCTGTCCTCAAAGGAAGCATAGGGTGATAACGTTGACCTTTGAATCTTCCTGCCTCCACCAGTCAAGTGCTGGGATTACCGGTGTCTATCACTGTGCCTATTTACACGATGCCAGGGATGGGATCCAGGGTGTGTGTTTTCAAGACACGCACTCTATCAACTGAACAACACACCCCAGCCTGATATCTTTGGTTAAAGATACCTGCTTCTGCAATGCTTGAGGGAGCACCCCCTTGTACACCCCCTACTCTGCTTGCCAAATCTTTGCTCCTTCAGTGCTCTTGAGATGCCACCAAGATGCCTGGGACCAGAGCAAAGGACCCTCAGCTTCAGGCCACAGAGCTGATCAGAGGCACTGCCTGCTTCAGTGCAGGGCATGGTCCTCCCAACCCTGAGGACTAGGAGACAAACACACAGGTCAGGGTTCATAGAGGCATGGCAATCACTGCTGTGACAACCCTCACCACTACCCTCAGGAGGAAGAGGGAATATGTGAATATGTAAGAAAGGGAGCCAATTCTCATGCCCGCCTGAGGATGAGGCCCTAGGTGCCTGCAGAGCCCAACACCCTGACCTCCCATCTCCCTGGAGATGTGTGCTCATCACCAGAGGTGTCCTCGATTCGTAGATCAGGGCAGTGGCCTGCATAGATGTCCATCCTGGTTTCAAAGAGAGAAAGCCAACCTGAGGAAAGCGGCTTCCACCATCTGTACAAAGCCTTGTTTGGACAAAGACCCAGTTCTACTGGTTAAATCCACTGTTCTCACTAGCCTCCTTATTAGTTTAAAGAAAGACACAATTTCCTGGAGATAATACAGCTACATAGAGGCCCAGATATGCATAAACCTGTTCACCAGACAGTCTAACCTCTGGTGTCTACAATTCCAGCAGCTCCATGGTCCTGACGAGCTCTGTACCGCTCATTCCTCACTGTATCCGTTCTCCCTCCATCCCCAATGTGGACTCCAACATGCCAAGACCTCTCTAATCTGTCCAATTCTATCTCTGCAGGCACGATAGGAACGACATTTGGCCACGAGCAGACAGACTGCTTGGTGCCAGGAACCGGCAGATTGATAAACACTGGCCCGTTCTCTGCTGTCACCCTGGCTCCCACTGCGGTTGCCACCGTCTGCCTCCGTGCCTCATGGGCCTCACACTTTGGAAAAATAAAGTGGCAGGTGCCATGAGTCCCAAGCAACCCAGACCAGTCTTTGCCAAGTCCCCAGAAGTGAGGCACTAACTCTTCAGTGACAGACCTAACAGCAGGGAGCCTGGGAAGAGCACAGGAAGAGCAGAAACAGGCACACACTCAAGGACCAGCCAGCCTATAGGCTTCTACAGGAGGAATGTTCTAGGAAACCAAGCACAGAAATAAAATATACCTACATACACACACATACAGAAATGTATACACACAAACACATACACACACATATACACACACACACATATATATGTATATATACACACACAGGCACATGAGGATACATACACACATACATGAATACATGAACACATATACACACGTACATAAACATACATATTTATATAAATGAATATACATACATGCTTATATATACACTCATGAACATAGAGGCACATATAAATACATATATACATACACAGGCATATAAATGTTTATACACATGCACACACGTATGTACATACACTAACATACATACAGTCATGTATATATACACACAGTGGGACATACACATATACATATACAGACATACATACAGACATGCATACAGATAAACACACACACATGAGCATGTACATGCACACACACACACACATACACACAGCTTCAGATGACACCAACTCTGAATAGACAATGTCTGGGGGTTCTGCAGCATACGGAACAAGCATCCTCCACTGTTGCTCCCTAACAATACAGAAAGCAGCTACTTTGCATATCATTTGCATATTTGCATTAAGTATCATAAGCCACCAGACAGGATTTAACATCTACAGGAGGAAATGCGTAGGCTTTGTGCTTTATATGACATTTCACATGTGGGACTTGAGCATCTGCCTGCTTCGGTACCCAAGGGGGCCCTGGAACCCATCCCCAGCAGATTCAGAAGGACAATTGTAAATATTTGAGAAAAAGCCCAATGTGCCAGGAGGAAAAATAGAAGCAAACTGACGTAGCCAGGCTCGGAAAGCAGGAGGCACATGCTGCAAAGCCACATGTGTGTCATCCTAGGACATGACATTTGGAGGCTCCCAAAACAGAGAAACCCAGGGTGCTATGACCAGCATCATTAAAAACAATATTAGCCTGTGGAAAGACATGTCGGGGACATGACAAAGCAACACACTTGCCTCATACAGTGGCATGCATGCTACTAAGGGGTTTCTCAGTCTGTCTCCAGGGAGCTCAGATTGAATCCCAGATATTATATGGCTTCACATTCTAAAGAACACCGGGGAGCTGAAGATGCCCATCGCCACCAAGGGACATTCCTTCTCTCTCCCCCAGCGAGCATGGCTGAGCCCGCTCCCAGGAAATAAGGCACTTACCTTCTGGTCAAAGCTGTCAGGAGTCAGGTAGAAGTTGTGAAGGGGGACAAAGTAGTCTTCAAGGAGGCCCAGGAGTAGAACCAGGTACACGCCATCTGCAAACTGCAGAGAAAACTCAATGGCAATTCTGGGGCATGTGTGCAGTGGACAGACACCCTCTGTGTGTGCAGTGGACAGACACCCTG
>NC_034606.1:49347127-49348415 GCF_900095145.1 Mus pahari | reverse complement strand
ATCCCAGCAACCACATGGTGGCTCACAACCATCCTTAACAAGATCTGACTCCCTCTTCTGGAGTGTCTGAAGACAGCTACAGTGTACTTACATATTATAAATAAGTAAATAAATAAATAAATAAATCTTAAAAAAAAAAGAGTTGCCTTGGTCATGGCATCTCTTCACAGCAGTAAGACCCTGACTAGACTGCTGATAACATCGCTACTGTGCAAGTAATAGTCAAAAGTCTTGAGTTTGAATATATTTTTTTTAATTTTTTTTAGATGTTTTGTGTATGAGTATTCTATCTACAAGTATGTATGTATGTACGTATGTATATGCACAATGTACATGCCTAATGTACATGGAAATCAGAAGAGTACATTGGATCCCCTGGAACTGGAGTTAAAGATGGTTGTGAGCTACCATGTGGGTGCTGGGAACCAAACCCAGGTCCTTCCTCTACAAGAGCAACAACTGCTCTCAACGGCTGAGCCATCTCTCCAGCCCCTTGATTCTCTTTTAATTACATTATTTATTTGTACACACACACACACACACACACACACACACACCATGGCGCACATGTGGAGGTCAGAGAACAGTTTGGGGGAGTCAGTTCTTTTCCTCAGCCATGTAGTTCCCAGGATCGTTGTCAGGCTTGGGGACAAGCGTCTTCATCCTCTGAACCATTTTGCTGGGCCCTGAATTTGGCCCTTGAAAAACTTATTAAAATACAAAAGGTAGCTTCCAGTGATACCAGACATATGTCAACCTCCATACACATGGCCAGTGACTGCAGGAGTGAATGGCAAGCCCACAGAAGACCTTCGCCAGGCTTCTGAGGGTCCCAGGCAGGACTCCTGGAGAGGTAAGAGGGGATGGGATGGGAAGCCTTCAGCTTGCCGAGAGACTAGCAGCTCTAAATATGTGAATGAGCCCGAAGAAGTCCACACACCCCTTTGGAGACACCCCCAACAGCGTTTACATGGAAAAGGGAACATAAGAAATATCTGATTTTTAAAATTAGGATCTTGAGGAGGGGGTCTCTAACAAGCAAACGGCATCAAGTCATTTGTTAGCGGGTGGCAAGCCTTTTAGGGGACCACCCAGGAGACCAGCCACCAAGCATAGATTTAACTGGATGCTAGCACCATCCAATTAAATTATACATTGTATGATAGCCCAGAAAAAAAAAAAAAGGCAAAGAAAAAAAGCAGATTTTCCCCTGATCTAAGGTGCCCTGGCTGTGTGTTCTGCAGGAGCACATAAGAAAGGCAGGTGACAGCTGGGCGTGGTGGCGCAC
>NC_034606.1:49296895-49346852 GCF_900095145.1 Mus pahari | reverse complement strand
GGCTACACAGAGAAACCCTGTCTCGAAAAACCAAAAAAAAAAAAAAAAAAAGAAAGGCAGGTGACAGCAGATATGGGTCAGCCACCCACACAGCTGGTGCCAGCTCCCATGATCAGACCTTCCCAGGCCACATGCTGCATGGTGCATGGTGCATGCTGTATGCTGTATGCTGTATGCTGCATGGTGCATGGTTCTTTGTACTTACACCTTCATGTCTGATTTCATTTCTAGATGTTAACCCCCCTGGGAAACAGACGGGGCACAAATAGCCTCGGGCAGAGCACCTGCTAGGCAGCATGCGCATGAAAAGGAAGGGGTCCAATCACAGGGCTCCTTAATGCCAATGCAGCCTCACACCTGAAGGGAAGGGAATGATTTTACCAGTGCTGAGGAGAGAACCAAGGGCCTTGAGCACGCTCAGCAAATGGCTATGCTACTGAGCCGCACCTCCCAACCTAAGAAGGTTGCTGTTAACAGAGTCCAGTGCCAGGCATAGTGGTACACGCCTATAACCCTGGCACTCAGGAGGCTGAGACAGGAAGATGACCCAAAGTTTAAGGCCAGCCTAAGCTACAAAGTGAATCCAAAGCAAAGGTGAATCCCCTGTCTGGAGGAGATGGAGGGAGGGAGGGAGGGAGGGAGGGAGGGAAAGAGCGCTCTGACAGACTGAAAAGCGAAATCACTTCAGACAGAGATATCCATCTCTCTCAAGAAGATGCCCATGTATTTAGGGAGAAAAAAAAAATAACAACGAATTACACAACAGCTGTCCAGTGTGATCGACTGTTATTAAAGGGAGTGTGTTGTTTTATGCATGAGCACTTTGAAAGAGACCCAGGCGGAGTTGGGGGTGGGGGGACAACAGGGAGGGAAGAGAAGCGGCTTTTCACTTTAGCTTCCCGAGCTTCAGGGAATCTAAAGTGTCAAACAGCAAGCGTGCTGCATGAACAAACAGCCAAGAATAAGAGATGCATTTGCAAATCACGTACACGTATGTGCACATAGACACACACACACACACACACACACACACACACACACACACACACACGCTCACACAAAATCCGCTCCATAAAGCAGACTATACTGCCTACACCCAGAATACCCAGAAGTTCTTGGAACAAAGCCCAGGGTGAAACGCCCTCAGGGTGATAGATTAGGGCAACTTTTGTTTATTTTCCTTATCTTCATTTTCAGACATTTCTACGATGAACCTGAATTACTTTTTTTAATTAGAAAAGCAAATGAGAAGAAGTTAAAGAAAGAGAAAGCAATAGAAGAAAATGCCCAGGGGTTTAGGATGGATCAGCTGCGTATTAGGGACGTCTCTGCACCAAGGATTCCGGCCCAAAGCTCAACCACACAACTAAGCCAGGGGAAAATTCAGTTGGGCCTCCAAGGCATGTTGTATGCTTGGAGACTTTCACCACCACAAGGACACTCTAGCTTGAGGAAGGAGTGTTTGAGGTACAGATGGCAGAAGAGTTTTGTCCCTAGCCCCCAAATGGATGCTAATTTTATTACTATTCTTGTAACTTGTATGACGTATGGGGCGGGACATCAGGTCAGTGTCACAGTCCCTATGGAATCAGAGGACAGCTTGGAGAAGCCTGTTGTTTCCTTCTACGATGTGGGTCCCCCGGGATCAAACTCGGGTCGTCAGGTTTTCCTGGCAATCACTTTTACCAGCTGAGTCATCTTGCTGGCCCCAGGATGGATGGGGCATTGTCTCTATACTGTCACGGGATCAAATGTGAGGCTGCCATGTCTCCATCACTGAAGCAGAGGGCACAGAATGTTCTAGACCCAGAGACCCTCACAACAAAGGGCCGGTGGCAGGGTCAGATGGAGTCTTGGAGGTGGGCTCTCAAAGTTGAACTGTCTCTCTGAAATAAGCTAGAATCCTAACCCCTAGACACTGTGCCTGTGCCTTCACTTGGACACAGGGTCTCAGTTGCCCTTGTGTCATCGGGGTGTCATTCCAGTGTCTATTCCAATGTGTCATTTCTTTGCTTTCAGGCATCCATTTCTAGACCCTAATTCTGGGAAGCAGACGGGGCACAGAGAGCCTTGTGCAGCATACAGACATGCAGACTCAGATGCAGACACAGGAGGAGGCCACAGAAGATGGAAGTAATACATCTACAGATGCAAGAACACCGGAGCCTGCCTGCAGAAACGCAGCAGGAGCCACAGCGAGAGTGGGAAGGAGCCAGCCCGCCCACACTGTAACTCTGGACTCCCATCCTGCAGAGCCCCTGGCTTCAGCCTTCCATCTCTGGCTGTCACAGTTACAGGAAGCAGAGAGGAGGGTCTAAGCAGTCAGCTTGGTCGGGCTGGAGCAATACCGAGAGCTACACTCTGGGAGCGTCTCCTGAGGGAAACAAGGTGGTCCTGCGTATTCCCACATCCCACCCCAGTTGAGGGACCCTCCACCGAAGCCCCGCCTACCTGGGTCTCCAGGTCAGTCACCTCCAAGTTCAGCTTATTCAGGTGTTTGTTCACAAACGTGATGAGAGACTGTCAAGGCAGAGAGGCAAAGCCAACATAACATCAGCAACCTTTTCCAGACCCCCGACCCGAGCCCCCAATATGGTAGGCTGACATACTCCAAAGCCTCCTCTGATGGCTATCGCCAAAAGGCTGTGTCAAACCCCGTGCTCTAGTTAATGGCACAGTGCCAACAAGAACCAAGCTGTACGTTCGATCCGGTGTACCTGACCCCATTGTAAAGAAAGTATTGCCACAGCACACATTGCTGAGAGAGGTCTCAATACACAAGGCACGCGTTAGAAATTTCAGATGTCTCTCATCCCCATCTCGGCCTGCCTTGGGTCTGCGGAGTCTAGACAGAGTCTGAACAGGCACAGGTCCGGGGGGGGGGGCGGGGGGAGGGCAGGCTAGGGAGGGAGGGAGATAATCTACCTTCTTCACAAGGTTGAGCTTGTCCGGGGCATGGTCGAAAAGAGTATCGAAGGCATCCCGCTCTGCAGGACATGCAAGAGAGAACACAGAGAGTTCTAGAAAGGGCGCGGCTGCCCTGATTCCCAACCCTCAGCTCTCGGTTCTAGAAATAGCCCTCTCTGGTGGCTCTGCCTTGGGGTTCCAGCCAGCTTGATCCCTCTGGTTTCTGCCAGAACAGAGGAGCCTGCAGGTTGACACTGTCCCCTCGAGTAGGAGTGGAGCAGGGGTCTTGAGGGTTGCCTTAATGAGCAACGCCTTCGTGGGGCTTCCTTGGTAGCAGTAGAGCTTTGGGTATGGGGTACCAGGTTGCACTTGGGTGCCTACATGTTCACATTGAGCGCTTGAAGCGCTTCCCAGAGCACTATCCCTGACTGTGACTCCCCTTCTTCTACTCTTGGCCAGCTCCGCTGCCCCCATGCTTGGCCCACCTCCTCTTACCTCTGGATGACCACGGCCTCTAGTTCCACTCTCCCCCCTTGCCCCCCCCCATGCATCCAGAATCTCTGAATGCACAACTGAGCAACTTCTCGCCAATGGCCCCTCAAACCCCTACCTCTCACGGCTCTTAGACTGTGGTCCATCCTCTCTCCCGTGGCTATAAATGAGATGGCCACGCTCCCACACATCTCCCAGCCTTTACAAAACGGCCTCGCTGCACACCTGCATCCCTCAAGCACTAACATGCCTTTGACAGAGCCTCACTGCTCCCCCCACCCCACACCCCAGGTTGCTCTCCAAGGTCACCTCTTCTGAAGGGCCCGGGCTTGCGCATAACACATCTTGAAAATATAGTTTCTCCTTGCAGTGCTGTCTGCTGGACCCTGCAGCTCCTAACTCTAGGAGAGATGGACGGTTCTCCCAGTCCTGTCCTGCCTCTGACTCCTGCAACAGGGCAAGCTCAGCGGAGGAGCTCAGGGTGACAGCACCTGAGCCTTTGGTGGCCTCAGCAGGATGCCCGAAGGCTGCTTATTTCAACCTGAGGTCACCCATGACCTCTGTCTTCCCTGGTGAGCCACGACCTGCTCACTCTGACCGCCACATCTGTGCAAGCTGCCACCCAAACAATCAGCACAGAAGTCCCCATCCTTCCCTACTGGAGGCCACCAGAGGACAGAAAGCCTCTGTAAACTTAGCTCATCTGAAAGGAACAAGTGGGCGAAGAGGGACACTGGAACCCCCAAATCCCCTCCCTAACCACAATGGACGCCCCCCACCCCCCAGCTCAACGGGGCTGACAAAGGAAAGCAAATCCAAATCCGAAAATGTGCCTGTGTCGCTGGCTCAGGACACACATGCACTCCAGAAGTGTCTGCGGGTGGCCCTGGGGCCCATTGTAACCGTGTGCGGCACGCCCCCTGGGGGCAGATTTAAGATGCTAGTGAGCCGTGCTGACACATGAATTTGTGTGAACTACATGGGACAAATAGCACACACTCGGAAAAGCCTACTCTATGCAAGTGAATCAAAATATCCTCGCTAGGCAAAGGAGGGGAAAGCCAGGCTCTAAGGTAACAGGAAAGCCCAGCTCTGCACTTGGGGGTCGCACTTTCTCCCTCAGAAGTGGATGTTCCTTAGTCTGCTCTGGCTGCGACTGTGTGTCTCTGCTCTGCTCTTCATTCTGGGACACAGGAACCTGGAATCCCTCCAGAGGTGCCCTCTGAACCCCAAATGTCTGTTTACATCTGTAAGAAGTGGGGGTACAGAAGTTGTTGGGATAGATGACTGCAGCCCAGGTCAAGCAGAGGCCTGGGGGCTCCAGGGCCAACAGTGCTGTAGCGGGAGGGGAGGCTCTGAGAGGGAGCCGGGCCCTGATCTTCTGTCTTCTTGGTTCTTGGGGAACTGTGGGCTTCTAAGAAGGAACTAACAGATAGGTCCACTCCCAGCTCCAACACAGAGTTCTGGCCGGAGGGGTAAGGCACAGGGGGGAACTTCCCCCACCTCAGGAGACAGGGGCTGCTGAGGAGGAGGAAGGAGAAGAGCAAAGAAGGCTGGGGTGAGCTGAGAGAGCCAGGGTTCTGGGGGAGAATAGCCAAACAGGACGGTCTAAAGCTAGCCCCCTACCAACCTAGCCCCAAGATGAAGGTGCCAGAGATTGCCGCCAGGGTCTGGAGGCAGCTCCATCCAACCTGGGGCCTCTTCCTCAGCCTTGGGGAGGGTGAGAGGCTAACCGGAGAGAAGGGACCTTTTGTGTCTGGGGGTAGGGTGTTGGGGAAGTAGGGGTGGGGCAGGCAGTGCCTCCCTCTAAGGGCTGGTGGGGACAAAAAGCCACCCTCAGCACCAGATGTCACTCACTTCCATAATCAGTTAAGTCAGATTATCCCCCAGAAAACAATCTGTAAAGGGGCAAAAGGAGCTTAGTCCTCTCGGAAGAAGTGCAGCCCTGCAAAGCGGCTTAGGCAAAGCCCCAAGAGCTCAGGCTCTTGACGTCACCGGGTTTATTTAGCTGGGCCACTGCTGGGCTGGCAGAGCGCTGTGTGGGAGGCTGTTGGGCGCCTCCCACGCTGGCTGCTTACCTGGGGCCTAGAGGACACAAAATGTGGCTCCATAGCCAGGAGGAGGGACCTGGGATGGTGGGGACAGGGCAGAGCTGGGTTCAAATCCTCACTGTGTGACTAGAAAGTCCACAGACTTTAGGTCATTCCCCCTAGCCAAAGGGCTCTTCCCCTGTAAACAGGCATGACCATGCCTACTCCCCACCGCCTCTGTGAGCATCAAGGATCAGGGTGGGGACACAGGGACAAGCCCAATTCCCACGCATGTCTGGGGTCCCCATCAATTTCCTTCCTTAAGTCGCTAGCTTGGAAACACACAGACAGGAGGGTCCCAGGTCTGTACCTGGAGCCTAACTCCGCCTCATTTAGACTAGGAAGGTTCTCCCTAATCTACATTTCCGACTCCTCTTGAAAGCGGAGGCTGGGGCCACAGTGAGATACAGGCCACCTGGCATCAAGGTGCCACCCCACAGGTCCCCTCCTATAACCTTCAGCTTCTGGGGTTTGACCAACTCTGTCCAGCTGGTCTCTGGCAGCATCCAAGTTCGCACCCGCGGGCAAGAGGTTTGCAGAAAGAGGCTTGCTTGCCGTCTGAGCCAGGCTGGCTGGAGAGAGGAGAAGAGGAAGGGCATCGTAGCCAGAGTGAACAGAACATGCAAAGAGAAACACGGAGAGCCAGAGTGGATTCAAGAGCAGGGTGGGCTGGGAGAGAGGCTGACAGGAGCTGAGTCCTTTAGCGCAGTGACCTGCGTGCACAGTGACCAGGGGTATGAACGTCAGGTCAGAGTTTTAATCTAACAACAGGCTCTTGCTGGAAAGGCAATCGGGAGAGACTGGGCCCCAGCCAACTGAGCCCAGAACTAGCAGGGGGGTCTCCACCCTTGCCCACCCAATCCTGTCAGCACCAGAAAGGGCTCCTGAGTGGTGGTAGAGGAGACCTGGGAGGAAGGGCCACTAGCTAGAGAAAAGGCAACTGGCAAGGCGTTGCTATGGAGACCAAGCTCTAACCTCCCAGCTCCCAGGAGACTGGTTTCCAGGGAGAGGAAAAACTTGCTTGTACCTCAGGCAGGACAAGACTCTGACTGACTGCCGGAAAGAGGCTGGGTACCCACCCCTCAACCTACTGGCCTTAGGGAAGAGTGGCCAGAGAGGAGACGCTCTGCCTTTGCACAGTGCTTGAAGGCCAAGGAGGCTGGTTCAAGCAAGGCCCAGCCTAGGAGGCTCAGCCTGCTGTCTAGGAACCTCCTCACACCTGACAGTGGTGCAGGGAGGGCTGTTGAGATCACGCTGGCTTGGGATGAGTGGCTGCCTCCAGGATACTTGGAGAGCCCTGAACAAAGGGAAAGACACGGGTGTGCCTGCCTACAAGCATAACATCTGCACCAGTGTTCCGGGTCGAGGGGAGCACACACACAAACCCTGAGGCTCCTGGGAGCACGGCTGGCTCAAGGTTTGTCAGATGATTCTAGACATAACGAAGACAACCCGGGGGTAGCAGGACGGGTGCGTGGCTGGTTTGTGACTGGTGATTCCCTGGTGAGTGACAGTTAAGCCAGCACAGGAGGGAACTCTGGGTAACTTAGCAGGAGGGCGTCTTAGGCCAGAGAGTAGTGGAAGTGGGGGAGCCCAAGGTTAGGTCTGGACACTCAGGAGGTGAGAGATCAAGGGGATGTGATGTCTAGAGCATCCTGGACTGTGGACAGCAAACAGACCGCGACAAGGGATGCTTTGACCTTCTTCCTCAGCAATGCGTGTGCTGAAGCCGAAAGTAGATGCTGGGTGGGAACCAACTGTGCACCCAATGGTAGCAGTGTGACCAGACCCTGGCAGGGCAGTGAGGTCAGAAGTGACCAGAAATCCTGGGACAGCCATGTGCTGCTCCCCCAAGAGGATGCCTGGGAGCCCAGGGGCTCACTGCACCAAAACTAAGGCTGTCAGCCCCGTAACCAGGAGACCTCCTTGCGTCAGCACAAGTGCGAGGCGGGGGCGGAACTAATTGCCTGTCACTGGCTAATAGCCTGTTTCATCTTACGCCAGAGCCTGCAAGAAGTGAAATGAGCGCAGCCTCAGAGGAGGTTTCTTGTGGCCTCAGATGTCCCCAGCACTGTGACTGAGTCCTGGTGCACCTGGCTCTCCCCTTGGGAGACACATCCTGTATACCTGTGACCAGGTGTTCTTCCCAGCTGTCAGGGCTCCCAAGATACCAACCGGGCCCAGGATCACCTCCCCCAGCCGAGCCAACTCTTTTCAAATCCTCTGAACCTGAAATAGGGCCAACCCAAACACAAGTGACACCGCCACACTCTCAGGTCCCCATTCATCATCCTCCTGCCTCTGTGATCCCCAGGGATTCAGAGCCTCCTCTGTGTAGAGGAGGTGACAGGGAGAGATCTGGATCCCCAGCAGGGGTCCCACATGACTCCATGTCTGCCACCCCCATCTCCCCTGGGAATTTTCCCAGCAAGCATAACACCTGTCCATCAGAAGGGCTCAGGGGCTACATGGCCACAGCTTTCTCTCAAACTCAAGACCTTCCCGACGGTCAGAGCTGTGTGCTGAGATGTCTCATCCTTCAGGCCTTTTACAACCTCCAGGTCAGAGAAGGGCACTGGGTTTTGGAGGTGGCACTTGCCCCGCCCCCAAGGATTCCCCAGGATCTGGAAAGGAGCTGGGAACTTCTATCTGGCTTCCTTTTTTTTTCCTCAAACAGCTTTCTCCACTTCCTTCTGTTTTAAACTTCTGCCCACATCAGCCTCCCTCCCAGCCCATGCAGGGAGCCAGAATCGCCTCTGAGAATTTAAATGAAGCCGCAGGTTTTTGATCCCTTTGTCTGCCCTCTCTTGCCCAGGGGACAAGGTCAGGTGAGAGAGAGAAATTACCTCCTTTTCTCTCTCCCTTCCCTGAAGGTAAGCTAGAGACGTTCTCCAGGCTGGCCTCTCTGTCCCTACAACCTCGCTCCTCCTGTCCAAGTTCACAAGTTCACAAGCATGATCTTGAGAACTGCAGAGCTTTCTGTGTTGGATGGTGCATACCCAGGGGTCTCACCTTGCCCAGCCCCAAACCAGGGTACTTACCAAACCGGCCCATCATGATCCTGTGAACAAGAAGAAGGTGTCAAATGGACACTTAGACCAAGTCTTAGTAGAGCCAACCAGACCCCAACACCCAGCCCCACGGCCCCCAATTGGAATGGACACACACACACACCCTGCTCTGGCCTAACAGAGGTGAGGGACACGTGCAGGTGACTAATCAGCACAAGAGTGGCAGCAAACTGCCCTCGTTCCCAACACAGTGACCACCCTGGCATATCATTTGGAGGGGACATCATTTGCATCATGGGAACTGGCAGCATGTTGATTCTAGCAGCCACGCCCATCAGATAGGGCAGCGTTGCTCCACCTGTGGGGCTGAGATCCTTCTAGGGGTCAAACGAGCGACCGTTTCCCCCAGGATCACATATCAGATATCCTGCATCTCAGATATTTACATTATGATTCATGATAGTAGCAAAATTACAGTCGTGAAGTAGCAACGAAAAATAATTCTATGGTTGGGGGTCACTACAACATAAGGGACTATATTAAAGGGTCGCGGCATTCATGCAGTTGAGAACCACTGAGATAGAGGGCGAATGTGGAAGGAGTCTGGAACTTTGGGCTAGAAAAGCCATTTGAATGCTTAAAGATGAATGAG
This sequence comes from Mus pahari, assembly GCF_900095145.1. Classification (NCBI taxonomy): domain Eukaryota; kingdom Metazoa; phylum Chordata; class Mammalia; order Rodentia; family Muridae; genus Mus; species Mus pahari. The sequence goes on along the minus strand of NC_034606.1, from coordinate 49,337,700 downwards.
CATTTGTGAGAACTTGGGAAACAGGCTGGGAAACCGGGCTGGTGAAGTTTCAGAGGAGATTTTAAGAGTCCTTCAAACACTCTATGGGGCTATTTATGCGATATTTTAAAAATAATCTGTGGCTCTGGTCAGCTGGGACCGAAGGATCAGCCGTGATAAACAAGACGCCAGCATCATTAAGGTGAAATCTGGGAAATGTCTCCTCAAGGTCACAAAAGCTGTGTTCCAGAGGCTGCCTTCGGGGGCTGGCATCTGACCTTGGTTATGTGTAAGAGAAGCTATCTTGGTCCATCAGGCTCTGGCAAGTGTTCAGATGTGCCTATCACAGGACCAGGCACAGCAAGAACTGCCTGGCTGAGCCCATTCATAGCTAAGAGCGGGCTTGTGAGGAAAGGATATGACTTAGGGGTGATGTCTCACGAGACAGGCCACCAAGCCTTGAACTCGCCCTTCTGCATCCATAGGCCCACGGTGCTGTCACAGCACACACCAGCCCGTCGTTCGCCCCCACCCCACCCCTAATCCTACCCCCTCCGCTATCTGCCTTTCCCTGGGAACTACAGGACCAGGACATACACACATCCCAGAGCACACTGCCATGTCTTCAGCTTATCTGTCAGCCCACTCTCCATGCCCGGTGGACTCTGTTCCAGTCAGCTGCGGAAAGGCCGTACGGAATACACAGCCTTAGCGTCTCTGTGAACAGAACTGGTGAGCTGGCTAACACCGTCCATGTTTGAAACACTGAAACCGGTTTCTTCAGGAGGAACAGAGGTGTTAAGTTCTTCCTGTCCATCCTGGGGTACCGTGGGGCCTCACACATGGTACACTATCTGGTTGGCTATTAGGGTCAAGTTTCTCTAGGCGTTTGAAAGGTCTGGCTTTCTCGAAGAGATCAGAGGACTCAACAGTGTCCACCTTAGGACAGTTCTGATTGGTCGCACAGTACCTCCCTCTAAGAGAGCAACTGTTGATAGACAAGGGGAAAGGAAAACCAGAAAACAAGCAGGACATGACCGGCCTGTGTGAGCGGGAGTCTCAGTGGCTATCCTGAGCTAACACGCCTGGCACCCTAACATTTCTTTAATTTTTTTTTAATTGTGTATAATGTATATGGTGTGTCTGTATTGCATGTGTGTGTTGCATGTGTGTGTGTGTGTGAGTGTGTGTGTGCGCGCGCGCGTGTGTGTGTGTGTGTGTGTGTGTGTGTGTGTGTGTGTTGTATGTGTTTACATGTAGAGGCCAGAGACTGACTCTCCTCCACCTTATTTTTGAGGCAGGGTCTCTCACTGAACCTGAGACTCACTGATTTGGGTAGAAAGACTAACCAATGGGCTCCAGAGATCCCCCTGTCTCTGCCACCCCCATGATGGATTTATAGATATATAACCCTGTCCCTGAATTATGTTGTTTTGTTTTATTAACACAGGTGCTGAGGATCGGGTCCCTCATGCTCACACAGCGAGCACTTCACTGACTAACCCATCCCTTCAGTTCACCTCCTAAAATAAGGAGTGAGAGACTCTCTCTGAGGTGAGAGACCGACATGGAAATCTCAGGAGGGACTGTGTGGAGAAAGAAGGCAGGCAAGTCCCTTCACAGGAAAAAAAAAAAAAAGGACACACTAAGACTAAAGAGTATGGAGGAATGAACACAGGCTTCCCCAGCCTAGTGTCCCAGGCTGAAGCCAGGGCCAGGGGCCTGGGGCCTTGCATGAGGCATGGGTCCCTGAGGTACAGAACCCTGAGGAGCGGCTGCCCTCCACTTACTCTGTGGTCGTGGTTAGCTCCTCTGAGATGTGGCTGGAGTGCAGCAAGCCTTCCCGCTTCTGAAAACCCCAAAGCAAATAAATCATCAAGACACAGACCACGGAGCAGGGGCAACACAGAAGACACAGGCTGATCTCATGGGAAATCCCTTCATGGTGACCCTGGGCAGGACACCAGCCTAGAAAGGAAGGCCACGAACCCCAGCGCACACTTCACACCTGGGCGGGTATACTCCAGACGACACAAGGGAGACCCTTTCAGTACCTGGGACTACCCTCAAATTGTTCTCCGTGGTACCCTGGGATATGGTCACTAAGCAAAGCTTGGGAGAAACATTCCAGGCAAGAAACACCAATTAGAGACCATATTCTGCGGGTGAGGCAGGAGAGATGGGTAGTTCACGAGTCATGCGGGGGATGGGGGAGGGGGGGACTCCAGAGAAAGAACATGTGAGCACTTGCTCAAACGGGATCCCCCAAACATGGCTACCCAGGACGTCGGAACCTGCTTCTCCTTCTAGGCTTCCAATACTAGCTAAGAATGGGCCATGTAGTGATGAGCCCTGCAGCTGGGGTGAGTGGGACACCCCAAAAGGAAAGAGCAGAAACAGAGAGAGCCATGACAGTGAACGAGGGACACTGAACACAGCCCAGCCTTGGCAGAAACAGAACAGGGCAAAGAGGACTGCTTTTCTGAAGTCCGGAAGTGCTGGGAGGAGAAATCCACCTGCCACTGGGAGCCCCAGTTAGTGGTCCTTCACCGCAGCAACCCTGGCAGGCACACGGGGCAGCGGTAGGACAGCAGAGATGATGGCACATAGCAGCCCGCATACACCAGAAGTTCCCAGAGGCCAGCCAAAGTACCCTGCAGGTCCCTGCTTGAAGCTCCCGAGAGACAGGAACCTGAGTCCTCTCCAGGTAGCCCCCTCACCCTTCCCTGAGCTGGCTCTAGGGATCTTGTAGACTGGTCCTTGTGAACAAGTAAATATGTAGCTGGGGACTTCACGTGGCTCATTCCCAGTCTCATTCTGACTGGCACTCCACAGCGCCCGCCAAGGAAGACTCTGGGTATTGGGTTCGCTTACTTATATAGGCATGAATGAGGTGCCTGTTGGTTGCCGGGCGTTGGTGTTGGCACAAAGTCATTGGTAACTCGGAGCCGGATAATTGAAAGGTTAGCAAGATCACCCCGAGTTTGTAGGCCGATCAGCGCAGCCCTGAGAAACCAAGAGGTCTGCCCACTGCTTCCATTGCTGGGGGGGGCTAAGCAAGGCTTGGATCTCATGCCTTCCATCCATGCCTCGCCTTGCCTCATTTCGAATAAGCTGGCAGGTCACCCGAGCAAGCGAGTGAGCACACGGTCTGGAGGGACCTCAGGAGAGGCAGAAGGAAGTTCTGAGTAGGGACTGGGCGGCTGCCATCCAGTTGGATCTCCTTGCCCAGTTTCTTTTCGTTTGGACTCAGCGCAGACAACCCAGGAATCCCAGTCAAAGGGCAGCATGCTGGAGGGGGCTTGAAGGGGCAGTCAGATTTTCCAAAAACCCCCAGCTTGTCTTGGACCAGCGTGCAAGACTGAAAGAAAATACCCAGATGGTGAGCCCGCTCAGTACTCTTGAGGCCTGGGCTGACGTAGGTAGGTTTAGGAACCGTATTCCCATGTGTCCTTGGGAAGACTTTCCCGGCCCGCTGCCTAGGAGCCAGCAGCCAAGTCTAGGGCCGCAGGAATGGTCCCCCTGAGTCTGCGTCACTTGTCACGTCACTCTCACTGACCACAAATATCCTGATCGGGAAGGAAGCAGGGAGAAATGGCAGGTGACCTTCCGCTTAATGTCAGACATGGGGGCTTTCCCGGCAGGGTAGCACAAAGCTCCCAGGGCAGTAGAGAGGTCGGAATGGCTTCAGAAAACACAGGCTCAGCCAGGTCCATGTAGACCACAGACCACAAAACAGATAAGTTTAAAAATCCAGAGAACAGAGTGTAGCTGAGTGTCTCCAGACGCGTAAACGCCGACATACAGGTCCCAAGCGTGACCTCAGCCCTTTGGCAGATAGGGTGGCTCTTTCCAGGCCAAAACGGGTTATCCTCCCTCAGGGTCCCCAGCAGTTCAGGCAAATGTCTGGCACCCAGTAGGTGCTTAATACGTGGTTCCTGGTGAAATTGTGCACAGGAACCAAGCCCGGCCAGCACCTGTGAGCTTGAACACTGAAACCCGGGACAGCCCTCACAGCAGATCCATGACGACTGCCCCTCCCCCGCCTCACCCCCGTTAGCAGGACCCCAGGTCCTGGCTCCCTTCTCTGAGTAAATCAAGAGAAATGAACCTAAAAAAAGAAATAATAGAAGATGATGGCTTATAATACGGAGCAAATGTGGAGAGCCTTTAATTTGGGCGTCTATTTCATTCTGCCGGTCACAGCCTCCTCCAGTGAGTAATAAGCACGTTCAAGGGGATTGAATTCCGACTCGGTGGCTTTGGAGAGAAATGAACGCTCTCTCCAGAAATCTGGGAAATTAAACCTCAACGCCCGTGTGCCGCTCTCAAAATCAACGCCATTGTCCCCGCTCCAATCACTTCTCGAAGAACCAGGGTGAGATATGCATTTTATCAAGAGGGAAAAATAAAAGGTAGGCTCTTGGGATGCAGGGAGGGGGGGGAAAAGGCTGGAAAACTACAAGAAGAAAAAGTCAGCTTGCCTCACCAGCAGAGACGGACAGAGAGAGACACACACACACACACACACACACACACACACACACGACAGCCCAGTGTACTCACCCGGACGACCACCACCTGCACAGTGACATGCTCAGGAAGGTGGATGGGGGCCCTGAAGTGCATGGCCAGGGAGACAAGGAGGTGCAGAATGGACACCAGGTTCTTCCCGTGGATAGCTTTGATATGGAGGGGGAAGCAAACAGAGGCCTCAGGTCAGAGGGTGTAGCCAGCAAGGGACCCATCTCAAGGGTATGTCTTCTTTTTAAAGATGTATTCACTTTATTTATATGAATATATACTGTCACTGTCTTCAGACACACCAAAAGGGGGTGTAGGATCCCATCACAGATGGCTGTGAGCCACCATGTAGTTGCTGGAAATTGAACTCAGGACTTCTGGAAGAGCAGTCAGTGCTCTTAACCGCTGAGCCATCTCTCCAGCCCCTCAAGGGTATCGCTCTCTCTCTCTCTTTCTTTTTAAAGATTTATTTATTTATTTTATGTGTTTGAGTACACTGTAGCTGTACAGATGGTTGTGAGCGTTTCATGTGGTTGTTGGGAACTGAATTTTAGGACCTCTGTTCACTCCAGTCAACCCCGCTTGCTCAGTCCCTGCTCGCTCCAGCCCAAAAATGTATTTATTATACATAAGTATACTGTAGCTGACTTCAGATGCACCAGAAGAGAATGTCAGATCTCATTACGTGTAGTTGTGAGCCACCATGTGGTTGCTGGGATTTGAACTCAGGACCTTGGGAAGAGTAGTCAGTGCTCTTACCTGCTGAGCCATCTTGCCAGCCCTCAAGGGTATCTCTTAAGAAGACCTCTAGGGAAGGACAAAGAGATCTCAGATAGACAGGGATGCTAAGGTCCCAGGGGTCTTCTGCCTGCTGTCGCCTGACTTCTCTCTATTCCTTTCCTGTTGCTCCAAGGCAACTTGACAACCAAGGTTTTATGTTTCAGTCTGTTTGTTTGTTTGTTTGTTTGTTTGTTTTAAGGCAGGATCTCACTCTATAGCCCTAGCTGGCCTATACCAGATGGCCTAAAACTCACAGTGATTCACCTGCCTCAGCCTCCTGAAGGCCAGGATTAAAAGTGTGTGACACCATGCCGGGCCCTGCCAGTCACTTTTAAGAGCAGTGTGTCTTTTAACGAGGGGAATTACAGGCTACAGAGAGAAGGGTAGGTCACAGCCACATACCAGCCATAATAACATATGCCATTATCATTGGCACTGGGTTAACTTCTGCTCCGAGGCAATCAGCTGTCCCCATGGGGATGGGTGACAAGGATAGGGACTGCTCTAGGCTGCAGTCAGTCCTGGCTGCCTGCCCTGACGCTCTCTGAATGTAAAGTTTCAGTCTGAGTTGGAGCAAATCTTTGGAGGGATTTGCAGCTGGTGGGACATCTCCTACCCATAGGCCCAACACCTGGGAAGGAAGGATGGGTCGATCTAAAGTTATGCCAAGAAATCAGGGGCAGAGCCAGCCCCACCTCCACAGCCAAGATCTGGGTTCTCTATGCAGGCCACGGAGCCCTGGCCCTGAAGTGCAGTCTCGCGCACCAGACCACATCACACCTGCCTTACAAAGAACCAGAGGAGGTAGGGACATGGGACAGAAGCCATCGGCTTTTTCAGTCAACTCATCCCTTCCTGCTCCCTCTGTGGTGACACAACCCCCTCAAGCCAGCTGGCAAGTGACATTCCTGAGCTATCATGGGTCCCTGGGCCACCCCCAATGGGCCGATAGGTTCGCTTTGTAAACTGTACTGGGTGTCTGGTGGCAAGTCCCAACAAGAATTCCGTGGATTAGACATACAAACCCAGCCTCCAGAAACTGGAAACAGGAGAACCGGGAATTCAAGGTCAGCCTTGGCTACGTATGGAGTCCAAGGCTAGCCTGGGCTACATGAGACCCTCCAAAACAAACAAGGCCTGGGAAGACGATTCAGGTTAATAAAATGCCTGCCACATGAGGGCTCAGCTCAACTGCGGTGCCACATCCTAGTAATCCCAGCACTGGGGAGTCAGCAGTGGAAGGATCCTCAGCTCGCTGGCCAGCCGCACTGGTGAGCTACAGGTCTCAGTGAGAGACCCTGCCTCAAAACAAACAAGGGGCAAGCTTCTTGGGGAAGGTTGACCTCTGACCTCCACACACGCATGCACTCGGACCCACACAAAACAAACAAATCCTAGAGCTGTGCCTCTGAAGGTAGGGGGGGGTGGAGGTGGGGAGCACTGAGCGCTGGTGTGTGTTTGTGCCCTTAACTGGGTCTTAAGAGGTCTTAAGAGCTCCCCACCCCAGCTTCCCCAGACCTCTCTTCTGCCACCTGGTGTCTGGCAGGACAGGTCAAGAGGATGCATTGGTTCTTAACCACCAGGCCTCCCGGGACACAACGGCCACAGTGACAACCCCCAGGCAGAGGCCACTCACAGTCCACATTCCAACGCAGCGGCCAGCCGTGGGGCCGAAGCAGGTCTTGCACGGCTTCCAGAACGGTCTGCAACTTCTGCTTCTGCCCGATCTCGGACTGTGTCACCTCTGCCACATTCAGCTTGCAGTGTGCCAGCTTTTCTGTGGAGGCAAGGACACTTGTCAGTAAGCGGGAGTGTCAGAGCAGGAGGGGCTGGAGCCACCTGTGCCCTGGCTGGAGCAAAGGTACTAGGAGTCCAGCCTCTTAGCCCAAACCCAGGTGCTGTGTTGAGCCAGGAATCACGAGACTTGGGAGGCCATTTCTACTGGGAGAAAGTTACGCTGCAAGTGAAGGGGGATGCTAAGGATGGAGGCTGGGAACAGCTTATGTGCAATAAGTGGAAAAGAAACCTTCAAGATGTATATGGGGACCAAGCGTGGTGATAGCCAGGCACCAGAAGCCCCAGTGAAAAGAGAGAGCTGACTCAAATGTTGTCCTCTGGCCTGCTGCTAGCTAGGACATTCTAGGTGTGCCTGAAAAGCTGGGCCCGGGAAACCTCAGCCTCATGACCCGACGGTGACAGCACCAGGTGACATGCCAACACGGACGGACAGAGACATCTCAAAGCCCACCCACCCCTAGATGAAGAACCTCGGGCTGCTGAGAGAAGGAATACCAGTCTCCTCCAGGGAGGAGGATCCCCCTAACTGATTATTCAGTACCGAGTGGTCAGCCCTACATGCACGCACGTGCCACACACACATACACACACACACACACACACACACACACACATACACACACACATGAACAGCAGGAAATGGACTCATTAGGTTGTACACAAAGACAGACAGACAGACAGACAGACAGACAGACAGAGACAGGGGGTAAAAATAATAAAGGAGCAGTCATGAACTTGAGAGGGACTGGGGGACATGGGAAGAGTTGGAAAGGTAGAAATGGTGTTAAGATAGTACTCGTGTGGGGGCTGGAGAGATGGCTCAGCAGTGAAGAACACTGACTGTTCTTCCAGAGGTCCTGAGTTCAATTCCCAGCAACCACATGGTGGCTCACAACGATCTGTACTGGGATCAGATGCCCTCTTCTAGTGTGTCTGAAGACAGTGACAGTGTACTCATTCATATAAATACATAAAAAAGATAGTACTCATGTACAAAATTCTCAAAAAAAACAAACAAAAAAACCCCCACAATTTAGGCAAGTGATTTCTTTGAGTTCAAGGTCAAACTCTGGGTCTGTCAGAGTTCCACAGTGAAACCTTGTCTCAATAGGTTGTCATCTGACCTCTACAAATATACACACACTCCCTCAATACACATACAATAGCACTACTACTGATAATAGCTTTAAAACCGAAGTCTGCAGTGGAGGATGCAGAAGAGGAAGTTACTGGGTTGGCTGCAGAGGACAGATGCTGAGAGTGTGGGGGGGGGATTGCCCCAGGGTGGCCCCACTTGCAGATTTTCATTAACACAATAAGAAGATCTTAGCGCTGCTCCCCCTCCCCCCCCCCCCCCCGCACTCGCAGGCTCCCCTTCTCCCCGTCTCTAACATTTCCACACCATAAGAAGTTTGATTGGAGATTTGCCGAGTTTGTGACTATGTCATTTCTAAGAGCAAGCAGGAAGAACTCTGGTGAGAATTGTCACATTCACTTTGGAATTCAATTACCTGGACGAGACCCAGCAGGCTTCGATTTCCTTCGGGAATGGGGGAGGCAGCAGGTGAGAGGAGGTAGCCACAGACTCAGCAGCAGCAGCAGCCAGCACTCCCGGGGCTCCTGCTCCAAGCAAGGAGCCCTGTTCCCCTCCTAGTCTTTAATTCCAAGATGTGATGATCCCTGACAGGGCTCCTCGGCCAACCAGCTAAGGCCCAGACCCAGGGTGACTGGAGGCAATTTCCTGGAATGTGATTACCGAATCCTTAGCCGAGGATGCACGCCTGCCATCAGCCTCATTGTCACTGAGATTGTGAACCCCACTGAGGTCACACAAAGCTCTGTTCAACACATGTTAACTGGGCCCAGGACTTCAGTGTTCTTGTCCCCAAATTCTGTCTCCTGCAGATAGCAGGGTCAAGCTCTTCTGCAGTCTGCAGGATGCGATGGCACACGTCCATCTATGGCACACAGGACAGCCTTTCAATCACATGTTCACTACACAAACAGATATTGGGTTATCCTAGGTGCCCGAAAAGCAGGAACAAGAGAAGACAAGCGGGGTGACAGACAGTGAATGTGACTATCAAGGACCGTAAACAGGCACACGACAGTTTGGGCAGAGGTGAGTGTGAGGGAGAAAAACACTGATGATCCCACACTGCCTCTGGGGATTGGAGTGCCTGCGTCCATGGATTCTCACCACCTGTCTGTCACCCGTGTCACAGGGACACCCAGAGCTACATGCATGAACAACATGAGAACACACAGCAAGCCAGGCCCACGGGTGTGCAGCAGTCAAGGACAGAGCAAAGCAGGGCATGGGGAAGGGAACAGGGAAGGAGGAAGAAGAGTGAAGGAGAACCCAGAATGCCCTCTTGTCCCGTGCCACCAGCCATGTCACCGGGAATGACAAGAAGGAGTCAGAGAAGGGGAGGAAACTAGACCAGTCATCGAGGGCTATGGAGAAGAGCCAAGTGGTGGCCTTGGCTTACAAGAGGCTCCTCTTCCCACCTCTGTGACCAGAGGTCTGAGACAAGGTGTTGGCTGTTTTCTTCCTGTGGCTTCTGTGTCCCCACTGTGTGCAGCTGTCTCCTAAGCTCCCACCCACCCACTTTTTATGAGACCAGGTCTCCCTACGTAGCTGAGGCTGGCCTTGAGTTCTCAGTCTTCCTGCCTGAGCATCTCAAGTGCTGGGTTTGGGGGTGTAGCACCTCCCCTGTCTAGTCTCTTCTCCCAAGGACTCTAGTCACACTGGCAGAGGTATGACCTCATTTCAAATTAATTACTTCTTTAAAATGTGTCTCTAGGGCTGGAGAGATGGCTCAGTGGTTAAGAGCACTGACTGCCCTTCCAGAGGTCCTGAGTTCAATTCCCAGCCACCACATGGTGGCTCACAACCATCTGCAATGGGGTCTGATGCCCTCTTCTAGTGTGTGTCTGAAGACCGCTACAGCGTACTCATAGGCATAAAATAATTTTTTAAAAAAAAATCATTTTAAAAAAATTTTTTAAAAAAAAATCATTTAGAAAAAAAATTTTTTTAAGTGTGCCTCTAAATGCAGCCACATTCTAAGGTCTGAGGGTTTGGATGTTGCCTTAGTTAAGGCTACTGTTGCTGTGGTGAAACACCACACCCAGGAGCAGCTTGAGAGGAGGTTTATTCACTACACATCCCTCAAAGTCCTCCCTCATAGTCCTCCCTCAAAGGCAGTCAGGGCAGGAATTCAAGCAGGGCAAGAACCTGGAGACATTCCTTACTAATTAAGATGTCCTAAAGCAAGGGGTCTCGACCTCCCGGTTCCTGCTACCCCCTTCTATACCATGACTCCCAACCCCCAACCGAAAAATTATTTCCACGGCTACCTCACAGCTGGGACGTTTGCCATTGTTATCAGTCACAATGTAAATATTTTTGGAGCTAGAAGTTTGCTGCAGGGGTCACAACCCACAGGTTGAGAACCACTGTCCTGTAGGCTTGCCCACAGTCCAATCTTACAGAGACCCCTCTGTTCAGATGATTCCAGCCAGTGTCAACTTGACATAAAAAGTAGCCAGCACTGGTGGCAATATATGAACGTGGGATTTGCAGATATGACCTAGCCCCAAAAGCCGGTCTCGCATCCCCGTTGTCTTGCCCTAGGTTGTCCATGATGCCGTAAGTCCACGAGACAGGGCAGAGAGGGTTCTCTGCGTATCAACCACACAGTGATCTGTTTGGGATGGCAGATGTGCCACGGCCTCATCTACCAACCCAGAAGAGACAGGGAAAGGTTAAGGTGACCCTCAAGCACAGCAAGCAACTAAGGGCGATAGCGTACCTCGAAAGGACTGAAGATGTCCCAGTGAGGACCAGCTGGCCCAGGAACCCCTCAGCATCCTACAGGGACATCCCACCCAGCCCACTGCCTTGAGGTAAAACCCCGCCAAGCTGAAACCTGGCCTGCCACAGGGCTTGTTGCTCCCAGCATTCCATCTCAAGAATAGGGGCTCCTCTCAGTACCCTGGCGGCTCAACCTTGAGTGTCACACAACCAAGTCCAAAGGCCCATACCATCCTCCTTGTCAACTCTCATCCACTGGAAACACCTCCTCAGGCTGGGGACAGGACTCAGCAAGTGGCGCCCTTGCTCTGTGTAGTGTGGGAACCTGAATCCTAGCTCCAGAATACAAAAGACCAGATGTGTCCATGCATGCATGTGTGGATTTGTGTGTGTGTGTGTGTGTGTGTGTGTGTGTATCTGTATCCCAGAATTCCTTTAGGAACAAGAATCAAGGTGCAGGCTTATGGGCCACGTAGTCTGGAGGGAGCAGAAGCAAAGAAACCCTGCCTCGCACACAGAGGAAAGAGAAATGACACCTGAGGTTGTCCTCCACACATGCACCATGACACACATGGTCACACTCACATGTACACACCCATGCAAAAAAAATATATAATTCAAATAACTAAGGAATACTTCCTCCTCCTCCTCCTCCTCCTCCTCCTCCCATGTGACACTCCTCGGTGTCCCTTCCCACATGCTGATCTCACCGAACTTCTTTGCTGGCTCCCCTCTCATCCTGACCAGGCCTGGCTCCACCACTGAAATCAGCCTTGTGGCCCTGCTGCTCGGCCAGCACCACTTTATTTGATCTAGCTCTGCTTTCGGAAAGCCCAAGAGGCCACCACTTACATCAAGGTCACTTCTGGAACCTCTGGTCTCCGGGGGCCGTGTGAGTTACCACTGCATCTTATCAGAAACGGTGCTGCCCACACAACCGTGCAAAGACACACTGATGTCCTCTTCAGCCCTGAACACTCTTCCCATTGTCCTTTTCTCCGTCCAGCCCACTTGACATAAGAGGCTAGCAAGCCGCTTCTTTCTCAAGTACCGACTGGAGATATTCAAATGAGAGAGAATAACAACCACTTCACAATACAAAGACAGCAGAGCCTGGGCAAGCCTCAAGCCTCACTTTACAGGGCCGGGAGAAGTAACAGGGTGGGATTCACAGCCCCTTCAGCTTCAGGCCAGTACTGTATCTGCCAGGCAAGCAGAAGGCGGAACCGAAAAAGATGTGCCCAAGAAGTCACCAACACCTGCTCTCAAAGATGGACCAGGGACACATCAATGTTGTTGATGATCAACCATGGCCAGTAGTAGAGATGCAAAGACAGAGCGTGCCCTGTGATGTGTGCCCTGTGATGCTGAGATGCAGTGCCAACTGGAGGGATCGCTCCAATGAAAAGGCATTGCTGTGGTGATGGGGGGGGTGGGGGTGGGGGGGGTCGTCAGAGAGTGCTTGCTGCTCAGTCATGAGGACCAAGTTTAGATTTCAGCACCCAAGTCGGGTGGCTTAAAAATATCTGAACTCAGCTCCAGGAGGAAAGTCTGGGTGTGGCAATGCTCGCCTATAATCTCAGCACAGATGGGGGTGACTCCTGAGGGGGGGACAGGAGGCTCCCTAGAGCTCACTCGTCAGTTAATCTTGCCAAACTGGTGAACTTCAGGGTCAGTGAGAAACTGTGCCTCAAGAAATAAGGTGGAGAGTCAGGCAGTGGTGGCGCATGCCTTTAATCCCAGTACTTGGGGGGCAGAGGCAGGCAGATTTCTGAGTTCAAGGCCAGCTTGGTCTACAGAGTGAGTTCCAGGATAGCCAGGGCTACACAAAGAAACCCTGTCTCGAAAAACCAACCAACCAAACAAACAAACAAAAACAAAAAAACAAAGAAATAAGGTGGGGAGCAACTGAGGAAGATATCTGACACTGACCTCTGAGCATCACACTCACACACACACACACACACACACACACACACACACACGTGTGTGTGTGTGTGCACGCCTTGCCATCACCATCCCAATCACCAGGTCCAAGAGTCGGAAAGAAGTTAAGTTGGTGCCACACACTCCAAGCCCTGGAGAGGAGGCAGGTGAACCACCCAGGGTAGCCTCACCATCCACTGTGACCTTGTGGCACACCATTCAGAGCTCAGTGCGCTGCCTTAGCTTCAGCTGGGGGTCAATCATCTCAGATGCTCGGTCTGAACATGTGGTACGCAGCTGGCAGCAGACAGAGCCAAGCGTGTACCATGGTTTTCAGCACACCAGTGCCCGTTTCCAGCACACTAGGAATACTGTAGGAGAATACTACAGAGAAAAGCTGAGCTCCGATGTTTTCACCATAAAACCTGTGTGTCTACAAAACCTTCCTCACGGTCCAGCCGTATTCTTTAAATCAAATTATTAACTGGGCAATGCTGGCACATGTTTTTAATCCCACCACTTAGGAAGCAGAGGCAGGTGGATCTTTGAGTTCGAGGCTAGTCTGGTGTAGAGAGCAAGTTCCAGGACAGCCAGAGTTACATAGAGAAAGAAACCCTGTCTCAACCTCCCGCCCCTAATTAATTCATTAATTAGGTGTGGGAGAGCCTGTGTTTGAAGGCACGTGTGCCACATCATGCACGTGAAAGCCAAAGGACAGCTTTTGGAAGTCAGTTCCCCGCTTCCCCCACGAAGGTCTCGGGCATCAAAAGCCGTCAGCTTAGGGCAAGCACCCTTCCTTCCAGCAGCTCACCCACTCTCCGGCTTCATTTTTGAACCACAGAACCTTATTCAAGGTCTGAGATTCTTAACCAAACATCCACGTTCACTCTTGACTATTCGGCATTCAGCCCACTGAGGAATTTGGAACCCCGTCTCCAGGGAACGGTTGGTCCCATGGTGCTAAGTGCCAGCTCTAGGTGGTTGCTCCCGGTGGGAGCACTCCTACCTCAGCAGCAGGAGCACTCCTGCCCCAGGAGCAGGCTCCACACAGGTAGACTCACCCCAAATCCTCACCCATCATTCACTAGCTGCTCGGTCCATAGCTCTGACCTCCACACTCCGTTCCTGTGTCTACCTCTGCATCCCCCTCTGATGAGAGCCATTTCTGAAGCCTGGGGCTCGGCTAACAGCACTCACCCAGCTCCAACCCCAAACCCTCCATCCTACCCACTCTGCACCCAGAAGCCTAAGTGACCTTTGTAAACACAGGTCATGGTATGGCTTTGCTCAAACCCCCGGTGGCTCTTGTGACAGACTGGAAGGAAAGCCTTTGTCAACCAGGTCTGACTGTGTCTGTCTGTCTTCCCAGCCTAGCCAAACTCTAGATCCCATCTCCTTCCCTGCTCACAAACCTGCCTCAGCCTCTGGATCCTGCTTGCCTGGCCACAGACTCTCAGCCTCTGAGGTTGTACAAGGAACTCTGCTGGGCTGTGAGCTTCCCGGAGGGGTTACCATGGCCACCCAGATGCTCAGCACGTCTTTTGCCAGCCATCACCTTGTCTAAGGACATGACCTTCCCCATCACTACCGATAACCTAGCACTTTAGGCAATGTAAAGCGATGGGCTCTGCACCAGTCCTGGCACAAAGGCGTATTTGGTAACACTAAGGAAAGCACCTTGGAGTGGTGACTCAGTGGTTAAGAGCACTGGCTGCCTTTCAGGAGATCTGGGTTTAATTCCCTGCATCCACAGGGCAGCTCACAACCGGCCACAAACTCCAGTTCTAGGGGGGATCTGATGCCCTCTTGTGGCCTCCACAGGCACTGCATACAAGTGGTAGACACCATGCAGGCAAAACATTCGTGACATAAAATCAAAACAAATAGACTTTTAAAAAAGAAAAATAAGCCGGGCGTGGTGGCGCACGCCTTTAATCCCGGCACTTGGGAGGCAGAGGCAGGTGGATTTCTGAGTTCGAGGCCAGCCTGGTCTACAGAGTGAGTTCCAGGACAGTCAGGGCTACACAGAGAAACCCTGTCTCGAAAAACCTAAAAAAAAAAAAAAAAAAAAAAAAAAAAGAAAATTGAAAAAATGATCATATGACTTACATTGGTCAAGATGCCCAAGCCCTTCAAAGATGTCATAAGAGACAGAAGAGAAAAGGGGGTGGTGGGGGGGAGGGGTGTTGGAAGAAGTCGGAAAAGAACAGGGCAAATTGCCTGGGATAAAAAGGCATTTGGAGTTGCTGGGTCCCTGGTCCCACCCTTGGGCTGCTGGGAGAACCTGCTAAGGTAAGGAAAAACAGGACCTGAACGAACAGGACTTGTGCCCAAGGCACCTGACAAACAGCTGAGAGAGAAAAGCCTTTGGAAGCCTCAGAGCCAATACCTCACCACCTCCCTCAGTCGCCACCGAGGCGGCCAGAGGTGACAGCACAGCCCACAAGACATGCTCACAACAGGGCCAGCCACCGTCAGAGCCGGTCCAGAAACTGTCATTCATTGTGGTTTGGTTTTGTTTGAGAGGCTTTTGATATGTAGGCTAGGCTAGCCTTAAACTAGCAATCCTCCTGCCTCAGCATCCCAGGTGCTAGGACGACCGACCGGCATGAATCACTGCCCCAGGGTGAGGCATCGTGAACATTGCCACTCCTCACTCCCGACTCTGTTCTTCTCCGTTCTCCTGGCCTCTCTTCCCTCATTTCCCCCTGAGGCTCAGACCCCAGTGCTTTGTAAGGCCACCCATTTTAGTCATATGGCACCTGTATGGCCTTTAACTACCCTTGAGACCCACAGCATCTGTCACTGTCTGCTCAGACAGACCGCAGCTCCAGAAGGGCGGGGTAGGTCGATGTCTGCTTCGTGACTCACTGACCTAGAAACCAGTGTTCAGGGAGGCTCGGGAGCATTTGATGGAGAGGCTGCCCACCTGACCATCCTTCCTTCCACCCATCTCTCTGGAGAACACACTCAATCATCGTCAGCCAGAACTTGGGGGACAATAAAGCCTGGAAGCATGAGTCAGGACAAGGACAAGGTCTCTCACATGGGTTTGTTGGAGACCAACCCTCTCCCCCACCCCGTCCCATCTTAACAGTGTTTATAACAAGATGAAACACGGGTGGCTTGAGAGATGAGATAAGGGGCCTGACTCCTCTCCGAACGCTGTTCCTTTGGTCCATGACGGCGTGAGCATCCGAGAGGACCTGCTGCAGCCCCAGGGCTGGGTATGCGCTGGCCAGCAGAGAAACCATGGAGACTAACAGCAATGAAACCCCAGATGGGGCCAGCAGGAGGTGTACGCCAAGCTATGGGTCTGTTCCCAAGAGCCCCAGGGCAGGAAGGATGGCACTACGTGGTGGGGTCCTAGCACTCACCCAGAAGTTTCTGTAGCACCTGGCCATCATACAGGTCCTCCTCCAACTGCTTCACAATGATGCGCTCCTCCGCCAGCACGTCGTTGATCCAGTCCAGAAGCACCTGGGGCGGGTGAGAGACATTGTCACAGGGTTGCTAAACAAAGCCAGGGTCAGAGCAGACTCCGGTGGGCAGCGGCCCAAACGCACACGGGCTACCAGACACCTACCTGGTGACCACGGAAGACAACAGGTGTCTCTCGGCCCGTGGCCAAGGTAGGGGTGAAGAACTAGATCCATGCATGGAGCTAGGACTTCCTAACAACCCCCAGCAGAGCCTGGCAGGACCGGGCAGGCTGGGAACCTGCAGAGAGCACTGGTCGAGGATGACACCTATCTCCCAGCGGAAGAGCTCGCAGGTCCACCTTCGAGCAGTGGGCGCTTGAAGGCACCCTATTTTTGTACACTGGGTAGAGTTGACTCTTGGGTTATTCAAATGCTGATTTCTCTGCCCTCAGATCCCATTTCATGGCATTGTAATGCTTACACCAAGTATCCCCTGTCTAGAGTTTGTGTAAACAATCCTTATTCTTTATCCTCTGCCTTGTCAGTAAGTGCTGATCACCCCAGTGGGTGGGCAGAATTATGAATAGGGTGGGACACCCACCAATTAGAGGAAGGAGAGAGGAAGAATCAGATCAGCTAGGAAGATGGAGGATTTGAAGCCAGAAGGAAAAGGTCTGGTAAGAGATCGTGGAAACACACCCGAAGCCCAAAGAGTCAAGTCAATAGTGATATGCAAGTATCATGGGATGGGGCTAGGAAGTAGCCAGATCAGCATAGAAGTTTCAATCACACCATTTAACTGCTCAGTTATTGAGGTGCAGTTTTTAAATAAATATTGGATTTTCTGCGTGGTTATTGGGGAATAGAATGAGGTAAAGAAATACAGCTGCCAGGTTCATTAACCGCTAATATTTATATTAAAAATATTCCATTTACAGGTGCTAAATGAGTAAGTGCTGGGGAAAGAGAGGAAAGGGGACCATGAGCCATTACCCCCACACACACTTGTCCCCTCCTAACCTGCCCTTCAGCAGCCCTGAGTCCAGCCAGGGTCTCAGGCTCATAAATAAGTCCCAGCATGGCTTCTGCTCACCGCACCCTGTAGACTGTTGGGCCAATGGCGAATCAATCTGCCGCACCCCCTCAGATCCCAGAGCTGTGCGATGGTCACCCCAAACCACTTTAGAATGTCTCCTGTCCCTGTAGAGAGTCCAGGCCTGTCCCCCACCCCACAGCCCTGCCCCCTCCATCTCCTGTAGTCAATGAGATTACACAGTATGCACACACACACACACACACACACACACACACACCCCTGGCTTTTCTATTAGCACAGTGTTTGAAACCCTTCTCCACTGTAACCCCTATCTCCCCCCAACTTCTGCCAGGATGCTTTACCACCGCATGACACAAACGTAGGTACATCTTATTTGTCTCCCCCACTGCCGGACCACTGGAGGTCCTGTCACTTTCTGTTCATCACACTGCTATGAATACTGGGTCAAGGTGTCTGGTCCCATCTTTCCAGACCCACCTCCAGAAGGCTTTTCCTAAGAGATTTTTCCACTCGGCACATTGGGAGTCATGCTGTGGAAGCAAGCCACCTGCACTGTCGAGTGTCCCTTGGACAGGGGGCTTCCCAAGGACACCACCCGTTCAGTGTCAACACCCAGAAGACAGCAGATGCCTGCCCAGAGCGCAGCCACGACTCTCAGACTGTGGCTTTTCCTTACCAGCAAAATGAACTAAGCTACCTAATCAGACCCTTTAGTCGTGTCTGTGACCACTCTCAGAAGGATCAAAGTGCACAAAATCCAAAAGCAGTGTCTCATGACTCCCCGAAGCAGCAATGACCTGAAGAACTCGTCACAAAGTCCTGACCCATCAAGTCCTGACTAGCTTCCAAGTGACCACAGAAGACTGGCCCAGACCGACACTCACAGGGAATGCAGAGCCTATGACTCATCCGTGTCTGGGGTAAAAGGCCGCCCTTGAACCCCTCGTGTCCAAGCACAAGGGGCAGGGAGACAGTCTGAGCCCTCTCCAGCTCTCTGGCTGACTGGGCTCCAGTCTGGCTTGTGCTCTCTGGTCACTGGGCAATGAAAGCCAGAAGGTCGGGCCTAGCTGGAGGAAACAGGTTGCAAAGGATCATATCCTGGATGCCTGCTTGCTCAAGGGTCCTCATGCTCAAGGGTCTAAGGTGTGTTCTCACACTGGGGGCTGCAAACCACAGCAAGGATTTCCAAGTCATAAAACGGTAAGATCTCCACTTCACAAAGAATGAAAAAAAAAAAAAATGTGATGAGGTCGCTGTGGTTACTGTGGTAGCTGGACTTATGTCAACTTACAGAGCCAGAGTTGCCTGGAAGAGGAACCGCAAGAGAAAATGTCTCCACTAGATTGGCCTGTAAGCTAGCCTGTGGTACATTTACTTGATTGGTGATTGACATGAGAGGGCCCCGCCCATTATGAATAGTGCCATGCCTGGGCAGGTGGCCCTGGAAATCAAGCTGAGCAAGCCAGGGAGCAGCACCCCTCCACGGCCTCTGCATCGGCTCCTGCCTCCAGGTTCCTGCTCTGACTTTCCTAGATAATGACTACAAGCTGTAAGCCTTCCCTCTCCGAAGGTGCTGTTGGTCATGGTATCTGTCACAGCAACAGAACCCCTCAGATGACGGGGAAGGGTGAGTCTTCTCAGCCTGTCGAAGAGATGGGGGTGAGGAGATGGGGGTGGGGCCATGTGGGGGGTGGGGAGGAGGCATGTTCTTAACCTGCTGCCCCACCTCCAGCTGTGAACGCTGCTGAGCCTTCATTACCAGGGCCTCCCCTGAGGATAAAACAGGAATGAGTGTCCACACCAGGTGCCACGCTGGGCAGTGAGGATGAAGAGAGATGCAGTACAGACCCTGCTCACAAGGGCAGCCGTCACGGGTGTTAGGCTGAGAAGTGTGCAAGTGTGAAAGGTACACACATTGGACATCTATCACCGCGTCTCTGGTCACTCCCCCGAATGCTCGAGGTTCTTGTCACTCTGCCCATCTCAATAATCACTAGAACATGCCAAGCATGTATGCCACAGGACCTTTGCACCTGCTGTTGGGCAGTTGGCTATGATATTTGCCTAGGTATTGACTAGGTCTGCTTAAATGCTACCTCCCTGACTTCTCCGCAGGGAATGGCAGAAGGGCGTGAAGCTTGGAGAAACCCTTGCCACCTAATTGCTTTGCATATTCACTTGGCCCACGTCATGCCTTTCTCCCAGGTACACTGTGTGAGCTGGTGAGTGAGCTGTTTGGCATGGCATTTGTCCCCAGTGGCTATGGCAGGAGCAGACTCCAGGTCTCAAACAAACCGAAGAACGGCCTGGGGAAATTCACATCTAGAAAGGGCTTAGACCTTTCTATAGGATTTTGCCTCCGGATGCTCCTTCCTCAAACACAGCCCTGCTAGGAAATCTCGAGAGAATGCTTCCTCTATGAGAATCCAAAACTTAGAGAGAAAAAAAAAAAACCAAAACGAACAACAACAACAAAAAAAATCCCTATAGCTAGATCTCTGACCTGTTCCAAGCAAGGACACAAGGCTAAAAGCTCAAAGAAAAAAAAAGTATACACAACGAGCCAAGCTCTCAGGTCACGGCCAACCCCGAAGAGGTGGAGCTGACTTGGAGACACCACCCATCACCCCATCATTCTGCTCCCGGCCATCCTTCTTAATCTTCCATTTTACAAAAGAGCTTTTAAAGATAGCATCAGCCATTATTTTTAGGGACGCGCTCATCGGCGAGCTCCGAGTCCTGCGGGCGAATAAGGAGGACATATATTAATTACATCCTTACACGGCACTCCATCATGGCCAGCTCTGTGAGCTTGCTCTAACCAGAATAAAAAATTACTTTCCCCTTAGTTCCCTCTGAATTATAATCGGGTCTGCAGTCTGTCTTCCCCAGGGCCATGACAGTTACGGTTTAATCACTTCCAAACAGAGTCCTGGCTGTGTTGTCCCCAAGGGGATGGAGATGCGCCTTATAGAAGGGGGTGGGAGTCTGTGAGGCAGAGCACCTCCACATGACTGACCGGCCCCAGAGGGGAGAAAACAGCCTCGGGACAAGGGTAAGCCTTGCCCAGTAACTGCAGAGTGAGATGTGAAATCTGCTTTTGGAAGGAGACTCACCCCAGCATGAGACATCTAGATGCTCACGTGTGCTTAATGTAAGGACTGTGTGGTTGTATTGGGTTTTTCTTTCCAACTCCAGGATACACCACCCCAACAGCAATTCTCTGACCTCAGGGGTCTATAGTCAGAGCGCCATGACACTCACTGCCCAAAGTTGAGTACCCAGGTTATGAGCTCAGTCACTGGTCATCAGAAAAATAGAACCACCTTCCCAGAGATCAACAGTGCCAAGCCCTGGACCATGCATGGGTGGGTGGGTCCCCTTAGGATCCTCCTACATTGGAAGCTAACCAGGGGCTATCCAAATGCCCTCATTAGCGGTGGCCCGGGTGTGGCCAAGAGTGTGTGTACTGTAGAGGAGACCTCACGCTCGGACAAGTTTGAGAGTTTCAGGGCTTCTGTGCCAGGCCCTGGAGACAAGGTCCAAATGGCACTCTGCATCAGACACTGAGCACAGAGGCCTCTCCCTGGCAGAAAAGTGCAGGACACTTTTAACAGACCAGTTAATGCCACGAAGTATCTCAACCATAAGCCTCCAATACACAGTCCACCGACAGGGAATCTGGTCGATTCCAGCAGACACTAGAATAAATGACCCCAGCAGAGGACACCAGGGTCTTGGAGGCTCCTGGGCCCACAGAACGCAGGTCCACTTCTAAAGTGATGCCCAACTGGCCAATGCCCAGCTCCCCTCCAGACCTGGTCTCTCTCCGTGCCCATCATCAGATAATGAATGGCCGTGGGTAGAGGCACTCCACTTTCCTCTGAGTTGGGATTGGACCTTCGCCCCTTAATAACCCAATAAGCACGACAGATGCTCAAAATAGTTTTTAATAGTCAACCTCATTCCAGTGGCTGCCTAGCCAGGGCCAGGGACTTCAGACGAAAGGCAGAGGGCAGCTTGCAGCACTGCAAGGATGATCATCGTAAAGCAGTGGGCGACAGAGAAGGCCACCAAGACACCAGAGGGACGTCGGGGAGGGCAGACACCAGGAGAGGGAGAAACAAGGTCAGCCAGGCTTCCTCAGAACCTCACTCAGCCCTGGTCCCAAAGACTGGGAGAGTCTGTGAAGGACAGACGCCACAAGGACTGTGCCCAGCAAGGCAAGATTGTCAGCCAGATCGTCCTCTGACCGGCTCAGGCCAACGTACCAGACAGGTTTAGATTTTAAAATACCTCGTTGGGGTTGAGGATAGGCGTATGGTTCAACCGTGGAGCCAAGTCCTGGGTGCCGCCCCCAGCTGTAGGAAATGGCAAGGGACAAAACACAAAACCTGCTCCTGAACAGCACCTCCACAGGGGACTCCCACACACAGAGAACCTCTAAAAGTTGGGTCACTGGTCTGCAGTACGGACAATGTTCCAAAACACTGGCACGCATATGATGACCCTGGGCACTAAGGTTCTAGAACCATCCGCATAGAGAAGCAATTACCCAGAGCCTACCCTTTCTCCCCTTCTCTCACAATCCATTTCCTGGGCCCAGGTATGCCTTCCCTCCACCCCCATATAACTGTGACCTTAAGGACAACAGCTTCCTGTGGGGCCTGGTGGCCTATTGGTGAATTATCAACCCTAAGGTAGCATGGGCCCCCTGAAGTTGCCTGTGGGTCTTTAGGAAACTGTCCCTTCTAACCTTAATACCTAGAGGTATAACCCTATACCCACACATGTCTCTCTCAGAACCCTGACTGGCTGAGGAGTCTGACACTTTGTACAACCCCCCAGCATAGCCACAAAATCAGCTGATGAGTCCCCCAAGTGCCCAGATTGCTCCCCCGTCCACGGTGTTTACATTCATATTCGAAAGTGCTAGATCAAGACCATGCATGTAGGTAGGGTATAATGGCTCAAAACAGACCCAACACAGCTCTTGTGAGGACCATGTGACAGCCCACAAAGGCCTTGGGTAGCATGCCCTAGCACATGGAAGCACCTAGAAGACCCATGTTCCATCCATTCTTCAGCCCACTCTACCCCTCACCACCCCTTTCTAATGTAGCACCAATGACCTCTTCAAGAGCCTGGAGGCTCAGGTCCTCCTTGTGTCCACAGGAATCTTGCTCCCCCAGAAGACCTGGAACCAACAGGGATGTTCCAACCACATGTTACAGCTCACCTTGACCAACTCCTTGAACTTGGGGTCTTCTCTAGAGGTGGGATCAATCATGGTACGCTCCTCATTCTCCTCTGCCAAAGACAGAAGGGATCAGTGTGAACGGGGGTTGGGGGGAAGGTCAACAGGGATGCTAGGGGTGGAGGACTCCCTGCTCATTCACCTGAGTCAGGAAGCTGGTGGAAAAGCAGAGACCATCATGTTCTCTGTGAGAACAGCTCACACGGCTTTGTCAGCCAGACACCAAGATCAGAGATAAATCATACAGGGCAGCAGGAGGCAATGAAGCTAGACTCTAGCTCCTTAGTCTTGGGCTCCAATTGCTCTAGCAGCAAGTCTAAGCCAAGATGGCATGGGTAGAGAAAAGACACAGGGTGGCATCCACAGTGATATCAAAAGTGCCCTGCCAGAACCAGAGGGCTGAAGAGAACTTTGAGCATCAATACCTCCTGGGTCACTGTTCACTAGCCCACAGGAGGCTGTGTGGGGCCTCGGGACACACGAGGAAACAGATGGGCAGGCAGTGTCCTATACAAAACAGTATCCGCACGGAAGTACTAGAAATAGCCAAAACACACAAAGAGATGACATTTTACCCATCTCCCCTGTGTGTTTCCCCTCCATGTCTGGTTCTAACAGACAAGAGTCCAGTGGAGTTCACAGGGAGAGCGGGACAGGAAGGTGGGGAGGGAATGAAGGAACAGGAGCCAGAACAGAAAAGACCAGTGTCCCACAGGAGCCAGGATGCCGTGGGCCCACTGACCACAGTGGGGAGCTGGGAAGTCCGGCTTCCCAGGCGAAGAATAGCCGGGAAGCACCTGCTGCAACAAGCACCTGCAGAAGCTGTGACAAAGGCATGCCCTTCCGTGGGAAAAGACATCACAGGCCAGTGGTCTTGGGTACCAAGCCATCTCTGGGCCACAGGTTAAGCCACTCCTGATTCTGCCCTGAGACCCTAACGGCCTTGTTATGGCAAATCAGGGTAGACAGAGAGGTCCCTCTGAACCAGGGTTTGGAAATAAGCAGTGTCCCAAACATGCTTTCCACATCGACTTCTTCCACATTGGCTTGCTGCCAAAACACAGAGCCAGGAAAGAGTGAGTGCCTTGGCTGACAGACACACTGTCACCAAGCTGCAAGGAGCCAGGGGTCTTCCCCAACCACGGTTCCCACATGGCCAGCAGCAGGCTCTTTGTGGCAGCCAAGGAGATATATAGGGTGTGCCTAGTTTTTTAATTTCTTCATACTTTGGGACCTTAAGGGCCCTGTACTAGCCCTATATTGGACTTGACACAAGCTGGAATTATCACAGAGAAAGGAGCCTCCCTGGAGGAAATGCCTCCATGAGATCCAGCTGTAAGGCATTTTCTCAATCAGTGATCAGTAGGGGAGGGCTCAGCCCCTTGTGGGTGGTGCCATCGCTGGGCTGGTAGTCCTGGGTTCTATAAGAAAGCAAGCTGAGCAAGCCAGGGGAAGCAAGCCAGTAAGCAGCATCTTTCCATGGCCTCTGCCTCAGCTCCTTTCTCCAAATTCCTGCCCTGTGTGAGTTCCTGTCCTGACTTCCTTTGGTGAGGAATAGCAATGTGGAAAGTGTAAGCTGAACAAACCCCCCTCTCCTCCCCAACTTGCTTCTTGGTCTTGGTGTTTTGTTCAGGAATAGAAACCCTGACTGAGACAGGCCCACTCGTCCCAGGGAGACTGTCCTCCAGGGGTGGCTGTCCCTTGGCCTCCTCCTCCTCTAGGGGACCATTTTGGTCCACACCCTGAGCCAATACTCATCTTTTCTCTTCTTCTAGGCCAGCTATCAGCTCTCTCAAGCCAGAACCTTGTGCCTGGAGCTCCTGGAGTCGCCTATCCAGTGCTCAGCTCAGCAACCAAGCTAACCCTTCCTCCCTCTCCTCCACTGCTGGCCCAGCCCTGCTTAGCCACTCCCCGGATCTGTGACCATAACCAGCCACGGTCCCAATGCTAGTCATCTACACCTGAATGCCAATCAAATCTGCATTGGACGTCTGGGGCGGAAGCTGGCTTCTCCCTAGAGATCTTGGAATAAGACTCTGGTTCTCAAACACCATCCACCCATGTGGGGTCCCACACCAGGGACGGACACCGAAGGATGCCAAGTGGCCACAGTACCGAGCTGGGTGTCTTCGGGGTGAATGTCCACCAAAGCCGGGGCCATTGGAGAGTTGATGGCGCTCTTGCCTTCTTCCTGTAAGTCAGTCACTGTTGAGCAAAGAGAGACCAGGTCAGTATGCAGGGAGCCCAAGAGAAAAGTCCCGGGCATCGAACGTGCCGCTTGCTTGGCATCCCTTCATGTTGGGCAGCCCAGAGAGTCTGGGGAAAGTTCTCCCAGCCCAGAACACTGCCATTTTGCTTGACATTTTGCTTGATGCCTCCCAATCATGACCAGTCTGTCCACGCTGTTCTTTAGAACATGTGACTGAAACATAGAAGCCTCTGGTTGTTTCTAATGGTTTCCAGACCTGCCTGAGGCTGCTTTGGTAGACAAGCCTTAGACCCCAGAAAGACCGGAGAAGATGGATGGAAGTTCCATCTCTCTCGGGCAGAGCTGTCTCCGGTGGGAGGGAGGGGCTCTAGACTCGAGGTGTAAACATGCCCACTTGCATACACGCGTGATCAGAATTTAAAGTGTCCTTTGGGATGGAAGTCTGATGAAGGTTCTGTGAACTCTTACATCCTGCACTTTCCTTGAATCTATTTTTAAACAGGCTAGAGTCTCAGACCCGAAGCCACCTCAGCTGGACACGTGCCTCATCCCAGCTGGGCACAACCCTTTCAGCTCTCTGCCCTGGGAACAGTTAACCCTAGAGGTCATCCATCCACAGATGGCCTAGATGTCCCTTCTGACCTCACTTTCCACCTGGACACCACAGAGTCATAACAACCAGCCCTCACTCGCTGAGACTTGGGCCTGCACGGAAGTCTGCTTGGACCATGACCTGAACCCAGCAAAGGCCTGGTCCACAGCCCTCTTTCTCCCCAGATTCTCTACAGACTCTGCAGGTGTATACACACATGTGCTCCAGGTGATCAGTCACTAAATCTTTATTACCATCTCTGCCTCTCCTCTCCTAGACAGGCGCGCTTCCTCCTAAGATCTTAAATCTCTATAGAAGGTAACAGGACTGGGATCGGGGCCAGAGAGAAAAAGAACAGACTAAGGAAGTGAGCCCAGATTCCACGCTGACGGTTTATGGGCCCAGAGACTGCTAACTGCACGTGAGCAGATTTATAGGCTGGGGTAGGTAGTCGTCGTGGAATTCAGTCAGTGTGCACCCCAGTCCTATGGCACCACACAGGATCCTTCATCTCTGCAGAAACTCTGATGGCCCTTGGTCACAGCCCTGAGGGGTGTGTGTGTGTGTGTGTGTGCGGCTGAGGAGACCCAATGTGACACAAGAGCCTGTACAGATGCAGGGCTTGGCTTTTTTCTGCTTACAGAAATCTCTACCACACACACACACACACACACACACACACACACACACACACATACCACACACCTAATATGAAGCCCTGACACCAAAAAAGGTGGCCTCTATACTACTGGACTTCAGTCTCCAGACTCTAGCCCCCAGATCCAGAGGGGACAGAGACAGGAGAGAGAGAGAGAGAGAGAGAGAGAGAGAGAGAGAGAGAGAGAGAGAGAGGTGTAAATCACTTGCTGACCACACACCCTGCCTGAGGGGATCTCCAAGGACAAGTGTCCCACGACTTTGTAATTTCCCAGTGGAATTTATACAGAGACGACCCCTCTAAATTATTCCCGGAATACCAGTCACCTCAACGCTCTAGCACCTTATGTGTTGGCCACCCAGCACCCGCGACAGCAGGTGATAGGGACAGCGTCATGTATACACAAAGGCTTCAGAACAGGAGCCCCTGCCCCGCTGGCTGGGAGACCCCAAGCCAGTCCTGTTAAGCCCTCTGACCCTACTGCCTCAGGTGGCTTTTCCTATTTGTTCTCTTATGTCTCCAGGCAGGCTGAAGAGCACCAGCTTGGAACAGGACACACAACAGGCTCTTGGCATGACTGTGGACGCAACTCTGGGGCTAACCTGTCCTCTGCCTCCAGAGGACTGACGCTGACTCCTAACATCATCAACGATGCAGATGTTCAGGGTTTTTTTTTTTTTTTTTTGGGGGGGGGGAAGGAGACCCTCTTGTAAACCCATGTTCAAGGCCACGATATTCACAACAGCCAAAAGCGATAAACAACACACGTGTACTGTGACAGCCACACCCATGGGGATCCATAAACGTGACTCAGTCTTGAAAAGGCTCTTAACCGCTGAGTCATTTCTTAACCCCTTCATCTTCACCATGGCTCTAGAGGGAAGCACACAAACAGCTCCAGGAGCCAGTGACCACCAAGGGGTTGTGGACTCCCTTTGCCCCACCTCCCAAAGATCCATCCTGGGGCACCAGGCTCCTTTAGAAAACAGACCAATTCCAGCAAATCCTCGCATGTTGTAGGTGAGATGGAGAGTGTCCGAAAGCAAGAAAAGAACTCTCCAGGGAAGTTCAACTCCACACCAGCTGGGTGACCAGCATGTCCCCAGTCCCACTGAGTTAACTTCTCAGAGTTTCAGCGGGTCCCCTATGCTGAGGCCATGTTCAGTGGTTAGGGCAACAGTCAAAGAAGAATAAAAGACAGTTTCAGTTGAGAATAATGTCGTCCAGAGAGATGTCAGTGAGCGGCTCAGGAGAATCACATGAAGGAGCCCGCCATTCCTCTCAGAAAGACCCTGCGGCACGGGGCTAGGGAGTTAGCTTGGTGGGCAAAGTGTTTGCTGAGAAACCATGAGGAGGGACTAAGCCCAACCTTAAAAACCAGGCATAGCTGGCAGTGGTGGCGCACGCCTTTAATCCCAGCACTGAAGAGACAGAGGCAGGCAGATCTCTGTGATCAAGGCCAGCCTGGTCTATAAAGTGAGTTCCAGACAGCCAGGGCTACACAGAGAAACCCTGTCTGGGGGGGGGGGGGAACACACACACACACAACCAGTCAGGCATGATGGCCCCTGTAATCCCAGTATGAGGGAGGCAGAGGCAGGTAGCTCCCTGGAGCTCACAGACCAGCCTAGCCTAATCCACCGGTCCCAGTCCCAGTCTGAGACCTTATCATGAAAGGCCCTCAAAGGCCGATGGACGACCCTCCAAGGGCATATGCACCTGCGCATGCCCAAAGACAGGAACACAAATGAAACGTAAAGCAACAACAACAAAGACCCTGGAACTATGACACGCATCAGCCCCCTACCTAGGCAGGGACAGGAAGCCCAAGGCTGGGGAGTGGGGGTGCATGGGTGGGACTGTGACCCTGATTGGGAAATCTCAGAGTTGGTAGGGTGCCATGGAACGCCATTATCAAAGCACCGAAACTAGGTCACATAAAACAAAAATTTCCACACTGCCCTTGAACATCAAAAACAACACTAAACAGGGCCAGGGACTGCGTGTGACCTTAATAAACAAGAAGTACACTCCAGAGCCTGCCAGGCTGCCATACACACGCTCTCCCTGGGGTGGTCCTTCCTGTTCAAGGCCACGGGGAAACACAGACTCAGAGTCCAGGAAAAGTACTAAGAACTTGGCCAAAACCACCAAGTCCCAGCTCAAACCTTACTCTGCCACATACCAAGCCCCTCACCTCACTAAGCCTCAGTTTCCCCTTGGGACACAAAGGTGGGAGGAGTCCCAGCTCACAGAAGTCTTCAGAGGGCCGGGCAGTGGTGGCACATGCCTTTAATCCCTTGAGTTACAGACATGGTATAACCTGGAGGGTTGGCTGTGACTGATGGTGGGTACCGGAGGAGGCTCAGGAGAGCCACTGCTGTGGAAGAACAAGGAAGAGGTGCCCGCCCATCATGTGGGAGATCCATGGGAAACCCCTTAGGGGAGGCATCCAATGAACCCAATGAATCCAATGAATGAAAGAAGACCAGACACAGGAGCAGCTTTAGGGACTACAGAGCAATGTGTGGTGGGAGGGACCCAGCCCAGGGACCCACCCACACCACGGGTAGAAGGGTCCATTGCCCCAGCCTGTATCTTCCAGGTCTCCCGTGCTGCACTGAACAGTTCCCAGTGTTAAACCAATGGGCAGCTTCAGAGGACCCACCAGGAGCCAGTACCTTCTACCCCACCAGTAAGCAGCCCAACAAGCTAGTGTGGGCTTCAGCGAATCTCAGGAAGGCTGAGCTGTTTCAAGGTATGGTCCCGATGCCAGAAGGATTCACACTCAAAGACGTGAGATGCTGCTGGCCGTGCTCAGGCCCAGGCCTGAGGTAGGCTAATGATGGCACTCACAGGCCTGAGGTAGGTTAATGACGGCACTCACAGGAACCTGCTGGCCTGGTTTTCCCAAGCATCCTCCCTGTTCTGAGGTGAGCATCCTGTCCACAAGCAACCTAGCAGTCAGAGCTGAGGATAGGGTACCAACGCAGTCCTTCTAGCCAAGGGGTCCTCTTACTGCACCGAGTCTCCAGGGCCTGGAGAGAGCCGGTTGTACTGAAATACCAAGCTGGGGACCAAGAGGAGGGACCTAGGAGGGAGACGGAGACCAGAGAGGGATGGAGTTCCTCGGGGAAGACTGAGGAGTTGGAGGCCAGGGAAGGGGGAGGGAGGGGAGGACAGAGAAGAAACAAGAGTCCGGAGTGTGACTGAGACAAATCTCTTGTCTACCCACGGGTCTCCAAACACTTGGCAAGGCTGATAAAGCAAAAAGTTAGATGTGGGGGATGCGCACCTTCAATCCTGTCATGGAGAAAATGGAGGCAGAAGGGTCAGCTCAAGGTCATTCTTAGAGGTCATAATGAGTTGGTGGCTAGCCTGGGCTACCGAAGACCCTGTCTCCAATTTTTCTTAATTAAAACTTAAAAGAAAGCAACCTGGAGAAGAAAAGAAGAAGAAGAAAAGCTGCCTCTCCTGACTTGCAGTCAGTGATGGAAGGGATGACTTCAGACGCTTATCCAGGCGCCTCCTAAGAGCCTGCTATTTATACCTCAGGCCAAGTGCGGTGCTTACAGCTTTGATTTTATTTTTTATCCTTCTCTTTGTGTGGCTCCATTTATTTATTTATTATTTATATCCAGGCTCTTAAGGAAAAAAAAGATTTTTTGGGGGGGCAGCCTTTTTTGTTTCCTTTTGACATTATTAGGAAAACAGGGTTTTGAAAGCGGGCTGGTTGAGGAACAAGCCTCTCTCTAGGTGGAAGAGAAACATCGGCAGGCAGGCCAGCACCTCACCCACTTTCAGCTTCCCACTCCAAGGGAAAAGTGGGGTGCAAGACCCTCACAGTGGGAGGAGGTGTCTGCTAGGACACAAAAGCCTAAAGGGGGCTCGGGAATGCAGGGCCTGGGAACCAGAGCCATGGTGACTCCATTCACTGATGGCCACATAGCAACTTCATGGCACCGGGACCTTGTGTACCGTATAGACACAGCTTGGTATTCACAGAGAACAAAGGACCGTGGCAGGAGACATCTCCGCAAACCCACTCTGAACCAGGATCAAAGCAAAAAAAGAAAAAACTCACAAAAAGGGCCATGCCACACCTGCCGCACATCAAAAGAGAAATTTGAAATTTGAGCAAAGCTGCCTCAATTTGGGCCACTTAACCAGCCCGCCACTGGCTGGCACCCAGCGATGCCCTACACAGATCTGCTCAAAGACAGAGCTCTACCGGAGCCTCAGAAGGATGGAGGGAACAAAAAGTCCATCGCCCATTTCTGCTTTCAGCAAGGGGTGTGCAGGCCCCCCCCCCACCGTAAGCCGGCAGCAGAGACCCCAGGACGCCTCCGATAAACAAGCCCAGGAAACAAGAGTTTGCTGTGAATTTTCTAACTCCCGAGACGTTCTAATTCACTGTCCAGGAAGGGCTTCTTCAAACCGGTTCTGAGGAGCAATCAAACAGGGCCGCTCATGAGGCTCTTCCAGCTCAGACAAGCCAAGGTGTGACCTCAGTACAACCTAAGTAAGAGTGAAAATGTCATCAGGCCGGGCAGCTGGGGCTGACTGCTGCAAGTGACCTTCCTGGCATCCACAGACACGCCAAGGGTGAGGGACGGAACTCCAGGAGGAGAATTGTTCCTGACAGTTGCACACGCGAAGACCTTGATGTACGAGGCCGCTCTCTACCCACTCAGGTTCAGTGCCAAACATGAGGACAACAGGCAGGATGGATAAGGCCACACACCCAGTGTGAAGTAGGGCAAGGCTAGGAGCCCGGGGAGAGCGTCTAACCCAGACACGGCCAAGAAGGAATGATGTTCAAACATTGTGTGGTAAACATCAGAGGAATGGCCTCTTTGCCATCAAGAGGCCCAGCTGGACTGCCGCTGTTCATGAGAAATGGGTTTAGTCCTCTCACACAGACCATGACCCAGT
This sequence comes from Mus pahari, assembly GCF_900095145.1. Taxonomy (NCBI): domain Eukaryota; kingdom Metazoa; phylum Chordata; class Mammalia; order Rodentia; family Muridae; genus Mus; species Mus pahari. Next base: position 49,306,744 of record NC_034606.1, on the reverse strand, counting down.
GTACTGAGCACAGGATGCTCCAGTGTGTTAACTCAGTAATTTCTAAGAGGGAGTAGTTTCCACACCGCGTTCACAAGGTCTAGGAATAGGATACAACGGGGACTTGAACCATTGATTTATGAGCTTGTTCTGCTGGGGCATAAGGTTCCATTCTACTTCACAAGACAAAATAGGTTCAGACAACTAAAAATAAAAGTGCGTGCATCTTAATGAGGTGCATTGAAAAGGAGGCCAGCGGCCCCACATCAGGAGCCACTGCTGCAGACGCGTCCAGTTGAGACTGCCTAAGTAAGATCCCCAGAGCCTCTGGGATCCAGAAAGGCTGTTGGAGGGCGGGGCCTGCCTCCAGCTCATCTGCGGATGGCCACTCTCTGCCATCATACTCTGGCTCCGATAGCCAAGCTTGCACAGGCTCACTCCACAGGTACTGGTGTGATGTAACTGTCCGTGAGAGTCATACCTGACACCGGGACACTCGGGACCTTTCGGTCAACCATCGTGTTAAACATAGAGAATTCCATCAGACTCGGCCATCTTCTCAACACCCCAAGCTGTCCCAGTCATTGCCCAGGGTAGATCCAGCCATTGGGGTTCCCAAAGATTCCTGATGAGAGACTGGCCTCTCATAAATCCAGCAGTACCCTCTCCTTCCCCAGCCCTGTACCTTCCTCAAAGCCGGTTGAAGCCAGGTCCTGTAGACCACACCCCTACACTTGGGGACCCTGGAAGAGGACTTCTCTTATCTTACCTCTTTAGAAGTGCCTAGAATACCCTCCCAGGGTACCTGCCATCCCGGAAGGAGCTAGGGCCACTCTTCTAGGTTCCCACAGTTCACTGTTCATGTGACAGTGGCAAACTCTTAGCCTGGGCACATACTTGCCTCCTTGTCCCCAGAACCAGGTCTCAGATCATCCCCATGGTCATACATCCAGCGAAAAGCCAGGCCCAGGCTTCATGTACAGAGGACACAGGGCAAGTAGAGAGAGCAAAGGAACTTCAGCCGGGGACAGCTACCCAGAACACAGACAGTGGCTGTCACCTACAGATCACCAATGGCCACTCCACTGATGGAAAAGAGGTCTCCCATTAAGGCTCACATTAGCCCAGCAGTCCGTGGGTCACTAAGAACCCAATTACCACAACGCAGCCTTGAAGAGGTAAGGGGAAGGATGCTGCCTGGAGATTAGGGGTTGATTGGGGGAGGGGCAGACTTGAGCCACCCTCAGCCTCCTCTACTTTGAAGGGCAGACCAACTATTCACACAGGTTTACCCTGACACAGAGACCCCCTTCCCCCATGCCAGGCAGAATGCATCTGTCTCAGGAACTAGGTCTGAGGAATGCACAATGCCTGATATCGTGTGTGTGTGTGTGTGTGTGTGTGTGTGTGTGTGTGTGTGTGTGTGTCTGAAGCTCAAAGCTAGGGTTAAACAGACAATTCCTTCAGCCCCCAAACAGAGTCTTTTTCTTCCCCTCTGTCCCCCAGGATGATCAAAAAAATTTCAGAACTACAGAAAAAAATAACTTGAATAGGAAGAAGGTTCCCGGGTTCACAATAAAATGTCAAGCTTACCATAGAGGCCCCCCTGGGCAGGCTGAATCAGGGGTGAGAGGGCCAAGGCAGCCTCGCTCACAGAGAACATGGTCCTTGAAGGATAAATGGCAGCCTAGCTGTCTCCTCACATGCAAAGCCTCATGGGCTTCTTCAACCCACCCTCTATCCTGTCGGCTTTCAACCTGAGGGTTGAGACCCCCCTTTGGGGTTGCATTATCAGACATCCTACATATCAGATATTTACATTACGATTCATAGCTAGCAAAATTACATTTATGAAGTAGCAACGAAATAACTTGATGGTTGCGGGGGTGGGGAGGTTCACCACAGCATGAGAAACTGTATTAAAGGGTCGCAGCATCAGGAAGGTTGGGAACCACTGCTCTAAACACAACAGGGAGAATCCTGGAGGCTAGCCCATTGTCAGCCAGATGTGAGCTTTGACTGGTCTCTAACACCTTCGGTTTGCCCTCCTCTAACCAAAGCCACTGTGCTCCCTAAGCACTGACCCATCCAGTCCTTCCCCCAGCACAGTCCTCCTCTGCCTCCAGAATCCGGTCCACACCTGCCACAGTGTCTGTCACCAGCCAACTGACTTTTCTAGCACCTCTGCCTCTGCCCGCTCTGGCGGAAACTGCCTCCACTAACGAGCTCAGACCACAGTGCCTTTACTCAGCCTGCATACCCTCCCTGGCACCACGTCCCACAGCTACTGTTGGAACTGCATCCAGAACTTCCCATCTGCCTGTGCGTGCCCGGAAGTCATCTCCCAGTTCTGAAGGTCCCTACAATCCAGACAGAGAAACACGGAGGAAAGCCTTAGAGAACAACTGTGGACCCAGCATCTCTTACCACAAGGGATAGACAATAGGTAGGCAGGATTGCAGGGCCATTGTAACAACTTTCTGCCACATGGAGAGTGGCTAAGGATAAGATTTAGGTCTCTCTGCCCCACCCCCACCCCATCCCATAGCTGAGCCTCATTTGGGCACTTACTCACTCCACCTGAGCTTGCCTGAAGAGAACTGAGTCAAATCCATGTTCTGGAAGGTTCAGCTCTCTGCCAGTGCCAAGGGCAGAGGCCCTCACCAAACAACGCTCAGGGGACTCAGAGAGCAGGTGCCACAATGGGCTGGGCCCTCCCCCATCAATCACTAATTAAGAAAATGCTCTAGCAGGCTTGCCCACAGCCCAACCTTATGGGGATCTTTTCCCAATTGAGGATCCCTCCTCTCAGATGACTATAGCTTGTGTCAAGTTGACATAAAACTAGCCAGCCCGGTGGCTCAGGCTGTCCCGGAACTCAGTCCTCCTGCCTCAGCCTCCCAAAGTGCTGGGACGACAGTATGTGTCACCATGTCCAGTCAGGGTCACCACTGCATACTGGCTAGTCTAGAGGACTTCAGCCCTGTGGCTTGATTCCCTGCCTCTGATGAACAGTTGAAGTTGCACCCCGGAACCCCAGGCTCGCACAGAAGGGCTCCCCTGATCATCATCCATTCTCTTGGCCCAGACCCTCAGCTGAGGTGCTGCTGATCAATGAATCTTAACCCCAGGCCACAGCAGGCCTTTTGCTGCAAGCCTTGGAGTCCCACTTCCTTTCAATCAATCACACTGCCTATTCGACAAGAACGCAGATTTCCCTGCCCGTGGTGATCACAGAGCACACCATCCCTCTGAGAAAGCTACATAGGGTGCTGGCTCACCAAGGCAGGCTGGGAATGAAATCTGCTGGGCGCTCGAAAGGGGCCGAACAAGCCTGGTCAAGCTCAACACAGATAGAGAAGTGCACTGTGTAGAACCGGAAAGAGTGCAGAAATGGCAGCAGGAGAGAAACTCCTCCGCGGAGCCTGCGAGGCCCGCTTCCCAGCTGTGGGCCCAGCGGTAATTAATCTGATCGGTAATGTCCCCACATACCCAGAAGTCCAAAGCGGTTCTGCTGCGAAAATAAGAAGATTAAATCATTAAGCCATTAACAACAACAACAAAAGGGCTCTACTGTACACCTGCCACGGGGAGAACCTCTCCCCCGCGCCCCTCCCCAACTGGGCTGAGAGCAGGAACGCTATGTACATGGCGCCCTCTAGTGGTCATCTGTGCTATAGCTGTCTGATGAGACACGGTTTGGGAGGCGGGTCCAGTTTATCTTCTTTCGCGCAGATAAAAAACAATGACCTGGGTTGGGAGTGGGGTGTGTGTGTGTGCTCAGAACACTAGCACTGGACTCTGAAGGCTTGGCAGATGAGGAGCCAGGGCTAAGAGCCTATGTAGACACGCTCCCTGCCCCTGACACTCTTGGGACCAACGTGCCCCACACACTTCTCCAACACATTTACTCCCTTGACAGCTCCTTTCTTCTGAGGCATTGTCACAGTTTGGCACATCTGCGCCAAAGGTTTAGCTGCCATCACTTCTGTGAAGGGCAGGCGTGTCACCTGCTTGTCTCCTGGCTCTTCGCGGCATCACGCAGAGAGCAAACTGCTCAGAGAACAGCTGGCTAATCCTCAGTGAGTTCAGGAACAACTGGGCCCGCAATCTGCAGCTTTAATCAATCATTTATTTGCACTTATTTTCCCTATTTTGGTCTTTGGAGAACAATCTTGACACATAGTCCAGGTTAGCCTCAGACTCACAGTCCTTCTCCTGCCTCGTTGGTCCAAATGCTGGGTGGGATTACAGGCATCTGCCATCATTCCTTCCTGGGGACTCCCCCTGTATCTCCCTGAACCTCTTTTCTCCTGCATCTTTTATGGTTGCATGGTGCCTCCCCTTCTGTGATGGAAAAAAGGCCTTTGAATGTATACTGGAGTTCTCTCAGGAAGTGTAAGTGACCCCATTGGATCTCTAGGCAGGAAGAGAAGCCTGGAACAGAGACAGATTGGGAGATGCAGTGTGTTGATGGCTGGGGGGATGGCGGGGACAGCACGGGTCCTTTCAGAACAGGAAGAGGTCAGAGATGAAACCTCACCGAAGCCTCCAGAAGGCTGGAAAGCCCAACCCTGATCTTAATTGATAACATTCAGGGCTGTAAGGCAACACACAGACTCCCATTCTCACTAATGAGGTTCTGGAGCCTCATGCCACAGTCCTACAGGAACAAACAAGGGCGTGGGGGCAGGTGGCTTTAATCCCAGCACTCCGAAGGCAGGCAGATCTCTGTGAGTTCAAGGCCAGCCTGGTCTACACAGCGAATTATAAGACAGCCAGGGCTACATAGAGAGACCCTAGCCGGGCGTGGTGGCGCACGCCTTTAATCACAGCATTCTGGAGGCAGAGGCAGGCCAATTTCTGAGTTCGAGGCCAGCCTGGTCTACAAAGTGAGTTCCAGGACAGCCAGGGCTACACAGAGAAACCGTGTCTCGGAAAAACAAAAACAAAAAACAAACATAGAGAGACCCTGTCTCAAAAAGACGGAAAGGGAGAAAACAAACAAGGAGAGTGGCTAAAGCCTTGCGCATCCAGACTGACTCTCCCACTGGCCATTCAAGAGCTATTGAAACAGACAAGCCTGGGTCACACAGCAGAAGGGCTTTAGACAGAAAGGAAGAATGGTTTGCCCTTACTGTAGATAACAGCGCCCCTCCCTGATCCTCACAGCAAGGCAGCCACTGGTCCTACTCCTTGACATGGAAGTCAGGGGAGGTCGATCTTCTAGAAAACAGATATCCCAACAGGCATTGGCTTTTATGTGCAGGCGCCACAGGACGGCCACCCGCAGCACCTGAAGCCACCTCCCCTGATCTAGCCTCTCAGAAGGTTTACCCAGCAGCAGCCTTGGCCTGAAGGCGGTTGGGGACCAGGCTACCTCCAGCTTTCCACCCTGTCTGCCTGACCATTTAATAGTTTTCACAGAAGCAGTCCGAGGTGTGCTAATTGCTTGCCCTTTGCAGCCACAGCTGAGCCCCATAAGCCGCCCTCTTCCTGAAGCTTTGTCTTCTCTGCTTTGTCCCCAAGGCCACCTCCCTGGCCCCTAACCAACAGGGCAAGCATATTCTCTACTCTGCTCCATTCCCCGGGTAACAAGTTCTTGAGAACTGTGGACATTTTTAAATCCGCACACAAGCCACCAGCTTCCGTGAGGCCCTGGAAGAGGTGGCTCCAGAGCTGTGTTTTGAAGGTGGCTGGCCTGCCAGGAAGATGAGATTCCATCCTTTTGTTTCTGATGTGTGGGGGACTTATGAACTACCACACAAACATATCCTTTGCTGTAAGGACCTGTGGCCTGCCTAGGGTGTTATAAGCCAGGGGTAGGAAGTACTGCTTCTCCAACGTCCCCATGAGAGAGCTAGCCCGCTCTTCTTCATTCTCCCCTTTCTTCATCTGGTCCCATTCTGCATCCAGGGAAGTAAGTCACAAGTCCAGAGAGATGCTGTGGGAGAGGCCAGAGACTTCGGGGACCGCTCCATAGAGCAGGAAGCAGACCTCTACCCAAGTCTGCCACCCACTTCCTCCCTGTTGTTGACTGCAGCAGGCTGGAAGGGTGTGGCCACCTGACAGGGAGCAGGGATGTGCCCAGGGAAGGCAGGGAAGTGCTGACTCTCATTTCAGCCCAAGTCAGTTTTGAAGTCCTTTTGCACACGCATACACACACCCATACACCCCCCCACACACACACATCCTAACAAGTCAGAGCTGAGTACTTCCCTCTGCTACCTGCCTGTGGGTGCCTTCCTGCCATCATGGACTGAACCCTCAAAATGGCCCTTCCTTGAGTGGCTTTTGTCAGGGACTCAGCAGCAGCAGCAGCAGCAGCAGCAGCAGCAGCAGCAGCAGCAGCAAGCATTTCATAGGCCAAGCAGGCATGCTATCAGTCACACAACAGGCTAACAGCCTCAGCGTGGGGTGGAAGGGGAGCTTGGAGCCCCTCCTGAGAGCCAGTTAGCTTAACCAGCACCTATCCCCACCCCCATTCCCACTTGCTGAGGGGCCTGAGTCAGGTTGTTTAACCTCTTCGGGCTCCAGTTTCCTCTACTGTGGAAGAAAAACTGTTACAAGGACTCAGAGCGCGCTGCACATCAACTGGGCCAATGCTCCCACATCCAAAAAAAAATGAATGCTGGGCCACCCTACAATGGGACTGGAGGGCCAGGCTTCTCCTCAGGCCTGCACCCTTCGTAAATGCCTCCCACTGGTTACTCCAATGAGAAGATAGGACTGCGAGGGGCTGGTGAGATGGCTCAGCGGGTAAGAGCACTGACTGCTCTTCCGAAGGTCCTGAGTTCAAATCCCAGCAACCACATGGTGGCTCACAACCACCCATAATGAGTTCTGATACCCTCTTCTGGTGTGTCTGAAGTCAGCTACAGTGTATAACAATAAATAAATCTTTAAAAAAAAAAATAAAGATAGGACTGCGAAGATGGCTCTGCAGGGAAATGTGGTACTCACCAAGCCTGAGTTCTGTCTATAGGACCTCTGCGGTAGAGAGAAGAGTCCCCTCTGACTGCTACATGCTTGTGGTGGCATGCACACACACACACACACACACTCCCATCCCAACAGTGGCTTGTCCCTGACAATGTCCCAAGTCCCATTCTTCTCGCCCCACATGGCCCACCAGTGTAACAAAAGCCTCAGCCTACAAGCCAAGTCCTCATCTCCCTTGGGTGCCACAAGAGACCACGGGTCCTCCTTCCCCATCCCCCAGACCCTAGCATCCCACTGCCTTCCCAGGAAAAGGTCAATCCAGGGTCCATTCTTGCAAAGCAACTCCCACAGACCAGGGCCACAAGAGGGCTGGCTGAGGCTGAGGCCTCTGCTGAGGAGGACAACTCACTGTCAGGAGCGTGCAGCCGAGGGGATGTCAGTACTCTCCGGACCCACAGCAAGCAGCTAGTGTCACTGCCCAGGCACGGGGGATACACATGTACCATATAAGGATCCCAGGGACATCACCATGACTTGCAATCGCGGAGCCCCTGAGGAAGCCACAGAGGCCAGGGCTGTTCGACAAGATAGCGAGCGCCACTGGCCACATCATGCGCAACTGCAGAACCACAGTGGCAAGACCACCCACTGGCCCCATAAGCCTACAGTGGCACTAAGAATGGAGAGGGCCAACTACACCCATGGGGTGGGTGGCTTGAGACTCACCAAACTCTATAAGAAAGTGAGCAGGAAATTCCCAACTCTGAGTGTCTCCTGGAGTCTGGGCTGGAGGCTGGGGAGGGGCAGAGGTCTGTCCTATCTCAGGCACAGTTCCATGAGCCCCAGTAGAAGGTGACATGACACAGGCATAGAGGGCCAGGCAGCAAGCATCTCCTGGTTGTCAAGTACACAGAAGACCAAACAGGAGGGTGCTGAGCGCCTGTCACTCGTTACCACGACAACAGAAATCAAATCTGAGCAACAGTTTAAGCCAAGCAGAACTGCCTGCTCGGTGCTTTGCTTTTGTGAGGACAGATCTCTATATGAACTCCGAATGGCCCGAAACTCCTAATCCCCCTGCCTCAGCCTGGGATTACTGGTGTGCAGCAGCAGTCCTGGCTTCTTGGTTCTGCTTTTGTCTTTTGCACAAGAAGGTTCTGGAAGTGGAGAAGAGGAAGCCACAGTAGAACTCTGCGCTCTTCGCCTGCAATATATCCGCTTTTCTGCAGTAGCAGAACACTCTGGGCTCTAAGCCCTTCCTGCCACTCTGCAACCAACTGTAGAGTGAGGACGGTAACCCCCTCCACCCCCACGCACCTCTCGGACGGTCTGTGACCGATGAACTCATATAATGCCTGGCATCTCAGAAGATCGCCAGCCGCTACTGCTTGGTAAGTATAACTACAGCTGTGTGTAATCCCTTACCCTGGTGGGCAGTTTCAGACTGAGGACCACGCTTAAGGAACACCTAGGCATCGTGGATCCATTACTCCACATGATCTCCCAAAGCCACCAAAGGATGCTAGACAAACACAGACTGGACAAGGCTGCCGTGTCGCCCCCTAGAAATTCAGTCAGCCATCCCGGATCAGCAGGCACACTCAGCACTAATGACCCAAGTGTGGCATTAACAGAACTTCAATGACATCACACGTGACCACATGCTGCGTGGTCATCCCACTGGAAGAGCAGGAGTTGCTCACACAGGGTCTGCCCAGTTGCCAAGGAGTGCCGCACTCTGAGGCCACAAGGACCACTGTAACAGCTGCAGGGCCTTTCTGTCCTGTCAGCCTATAGCTGGCTATCAGTGCTCTTCAGACGCTCCACAGCCCAGGTGGGTTTAGCAAGCAGAGGGGGAGCCACCCCTCAGGGAGGTCAACATCCTCCAGCTTCGGGACTGGTGGTCCAGAGCAGCATCACAGCAGACCAGAGCCAGAGGGGGAGAGCCCACCAAGACGTGCAAGGTAGGCCAGGCGGTGGTGGCGCACGCCTTTAATCCCAGCACTTGGGAGGCAGAGACAGGCGGATTTCTGAGTTCGAGGCCAGCCTGGTCTACAGAGTGAGTTTCAGGACAGCCAGAAACCCTGTCTCAAAAAAAAAAAAAGATGTGCAATGTAGCAATTGCAACCTCCCTCATCCATGGACAAAATCCTCTGCCCCACAAGCCCACATAAACCTCTCCCGCCTTAGCTGCCTGTCAGAGGTTTTATTGATGGAATGAGAACACAACATCCAGAGGAGAAATGCAGGAGTTGGTGGGGGGAGGGTTAGGGGGGAGGGTTAGGGGGGAGGGTTAGGGGAGAGGGTAGGGGGAGGGCTAGGGGGAAGGTTAGGGGGGAGGGTTAGGGGGAGGGTTGGGGGGAGGGTTACAGCGTCCTTAGCCTGTACAAGATCAAGGTTAGGGGCAGTAGCTCAGGCACTGCAGAGCCTGGAGGGCTGTGCCCTGACGCCGGGATAAAATCCCTTTTGCCTTAATATATAGTCTGCACCTGTTCCTGACCCAAGTTCCTAAAACCCTTGGCATTCCCCCAAACGACAGGAGCATTTTGTTGTTGTTGTTGTTGTTGTTGTTGTTGTTGTTGTTGTTGTTGTTGTTCTAAGGAGGCAACTTGTGGAGGTTCCTGGTCCTAGAAAGACTAGGGAAGCACTATGGAAATCCCAGCTCCCTGTGTCTTCTGGAGAGGAGAGGAACTGGGGTCTGAGGTCCTCATTGTCCCGTCTGTGTGTGTTGCCTCTGTAAAATCCCTGACCTAGGGCCGTTTGGGAGGGCTCCCTGGTTGATGAGACACACCCTCATGCTGGCACAGCGGCCTGTCTGAACCCCAGAAGAAGGGATGTTCCTGTGTTCAGTCACTCAGCACGGCCTCCTCATCCCCCTGCTCATCCTGATCTTTCCTAATAAACCAAGAGGGGCTGGAGAGATGGCTC
>NC_034606.1:49288101-49296470 GCF_900095145.1 Mus pahari | reverse complement strand
CTCAGGACCTCTGGAAGAGCAGTCAGTGCTCTTAACCACTGAGCCATCTCTCTAGCCCTTTTTTTTTAAATCTTAAAAAAAAAAAAAAAAAAAAAAAAGCAAAGAGAACCACTTCCCAGGGTTCCGCAAATGAACCCAATCCAAGTGCCAGAAGCCTGTCACTAGCTACAGCCTGCGCTTGGACCTAAAGTGGAAGTGGGGTGCTCACAAGCTACAGCCTGCGCCTGGACCTGAAGTGGAAGTGGGGCGGTCTTGCGGGCTGAGCCTCAACCCTCAGCTCTGACACTCTCTGGGAACACGGGCGAGCTGAAGGGCACGCTGGTGGTGTCTCCAGAGAGCTGCTTGGTGTGGTAAGAGATCCACACACACCTCCCTGTGGTGACAGAGGCACAGAACCACGTGTGGCCATCTGTCCGGGCAGTGGCTTTCCTCGAGTTCCCATCAAACTGGTCAAATGCTGTCCAAATCGTGCTGTGAGTTCTGAGTTCACAAACACACTCGCTAAAAAAGAAAAAAAAAAAAAAAAATCCAAGAGGCCGAATGAAGCATGCTCCCAGTCCTGAGTCAGTCACTGGGGAGCAAGCAGTGAATCGGGAGGTTTAAGTTCCCGGGGTGTAAGCACCCCACTACAGTCAAATGGACACCCTCTGCCTCCTGGCTTTTACTTCTGAGAAAGTACCCACGTCACTGCCTACTCAGTGCTGTGGTCTTTGAACATGTTGTGCTTTGGGTTGGTGACCGCTGGTTATAACAGACCTGGTGCAGTTCCTCTCAGCCGGATATTGACATGACGTTTCCATGACTCTCAGCCATGACGTCCTAACTCTGAGCCCTGTGTGTCTCTGACCATTCTTCCTGCCTCTATGACCCAGGGAAGAACAGAGCTTCCAACAGGATAAGCAGAGGAAGGCTAGAAAGGAGGAAAGTGAGCCGTGGGATGTCACATCTACCCCTCCCCTCTGCTCAGCATGCATGCCACGGGCAGAAAGTCAATCGCTATTTAAAGCCGCACGACAGCAGGTCTCGCCCGTGTTTAATGACACACAGCCTGCACCTGTCAAACAACCTCTCAGAAGTTCAGCGAGACTCCTGAGAGGAAGCTGTTCTCGAAGTCTTAAGCGGAGGCCATCCACGTGCAGTGCGTGGCACTCAGCCCTCAACAGGGAACACCCTCATGTCAGGGCTAGGGGTACCCCTGCATCCCCTAAAGAGCATACCTGGGTGCTGTGGCAGCTCCTTCAGATCCCCGAGGCTCGTGACGGACGCCCTTCATTTTAACAGCATGTATGTCAGATGCTGAAACCACATCACACGGAACAACACAGCAGAGGGAAGATAACAGAACCCAACAGCATATGGGGTCGGCCACTGTGAATGTAAACAGGGCCTCTGGGTCTTCTTCCTTAGACAAGGGCAAATCCCCTCCCCCCTCCCCTTGGAGCTCAAGAATCTGAAACGAACCACTGGGTGCAGAACCCAGATAATTATAAGCAGCTGTTTTGACTATCTCTATCTCCCACCATTCCCTCGCCTCTGGGAAATAGCAGCAAGAAAACCCGATAATAAGGCAGGGGCGTGACAATAGGTGCCTGTCAACCTGTGGAGTGGCAGAGAGGGGCAGGAGGTCATTCTTGGCTTTGTAGTGAGTTTAAGGCCATCCTGGCCACACTAGAGTTGGGAGTGATTTGATTTAGTCACTAACAGAGCACTGGTCACTGTGGGTTGAGTAAATGCCCTTCTCATCCACTTGGGACCTGAGAATCTACTCATTTGAAAATAAGGCCTTTGGGGCTGGAGAGATGGCTCCGTGGTTAAGAGCACTGACTGATCTTCCAGAGGTCCTGAGTTCAATCCCCAGCAACCACAGCCATCTGTAATGGGCATTCGATGTTGTCTTCTGCTGTGTCTGAAGACACTGACAGTGTACCCACATACATGAAGTATATATGGCAGGGGCCAGAGTGAGCGGGGCCAGAGTGAGCAGGGCCAGAAAAAAAAAAAAAAAACAAAAAAAACAGAAAGAAATAAAAAGAAAGAAAGAGAGTTGTCTGTCACAGTCAAAAGACACACAGACACATCGCAACAGGGCAGAGGTACACAGGGAAGACATGTCACAAAAAGGCTGACTTCAAGCAATGGCTGCAGCTGGAAGAGACAGGAAGAATTCTCCCTGGATGGCTGGGCTGTGGTCACCACAGAAGCGGGGTGAAGGGAGCCCCACTCTTCAAGCCAGATAGCAGTGCTGGGTGGTAATGCAGAGCTAATAATGTCTTGTTATTTTTCTAATTATTGTCATTTTTCTTGTGGATTTTTTTTAACAAATCTTTTTTTTAATCGTTTTTTTTTTTTTTAAGATTTATTTATTTATTTATTTATTAGGTGTAAGTACACTGTAGCTGTCTTCAGATGCACCAGAAGAGGGCGTCAGATCTCATTGTGGGTGGTTGTGAGCCACCATGTGGTTGCTAGGATTTGAACTCAGGACCATTGGAAGAGCAGTCAGTGCTCTTACCCGTTGAGCCATCTCGCCAGCCCTTCTTGTGGATTTTTTCAAAGAGGTGTTTTTCGACCTTCCTAATGCTGCGACCCTTTAATACAGTTCCTCATGGTGTCACAGGGTGACCCCCAACTATAAAATTATTTTCATTGCTACCTCATAACTGTGATTTTTTTTTTTTTTGCTACTGTTATGGATTGCAATGTAAATATTGGGGGTGGGTAGAATTTTGTCAAAGGACTCCCAACCCCACAGGTTGTGAAACACTGTTTTAAAGACCTGTTTTATTTTTAATTATGTGGATGTAGGAGAGGGGTTTGCACTCATGAGTAGCAGTACCTACAGAGACCAGAGCCCTTGGTCCCTCTGGAATTAAAAGCAAAGGAAGCTGTGAGCCACCCGACATGGGTGCTGGAAACTGAACCCAGGTTCCCTTATAACCTCTGAGCCAACTCTCCAGTCTATACATCAGTGGGTTTTTAGACAAAGTCTCACAACCCAGTCCAGACTGACTTGGAAATCATTACGTAGACAAGGCTGACTTCGAACTTTCTCTAATTCTTGTGTCTGCCTCCCTCCCAAGAGCTAGAATTACAGGTATGTGCACCACCTACCCCCCCCCCCCGCCCACCCCCAGGTTTGTTTTGTGGTTGCTGTTGGATTTCTCACTGTGTAGATCAGACGGCCTTGGCACTCGCTGTGTAGCACAGGCTGGCTGTGACTTGTGATGACCCTCAGCCTCAGTCCCCTTCACTGGGATTGACTAAACTTATTATTTTCAAGATTCCAGTTAGCTGAAAGATAGTGAGTGGCCTTAACCTCACTATATAGCCAAGAATGACCCCTATCCTAGACAAGGGGGCAATAGGGAGACTGGACAGAAGGGTCACCATTCTGGGTCCTCCCTCACACCACATGTCTGACCGCATTGTGAATCCCTAGAACCTAAACCTATGGTCTCAGGAATCTCAAGCCCTAACCTCAGGCTCTCTGGCCTTGGGACTCCCTCCTCCATCAGGCAGGTCTTGATTCTGAATGGCTCTACCCCGTATCTGAACCATCACACCAGTTTTAGCCACCAGCTCTGTCCCTGCGTGGCCAAGGGAGACCCATTGCCGGGCTAAGTCTGCTCATAGTACTGACAAATACCCAAGGGCTGAAAGAACAGCCCCGACCAAGGTCACAAAGCTTCTTAGATGACACACGGGCTCAGTGTGCCAGCTGTCCCCAGACTTCTCCCTTGGCCAAGATCCAGCATGGAGCATTCTGTCTTTGGAGGCTTTATAAACATGGGGTATTTTTAGTAGCCGTTACTGCCCCTCAGCTATCCCATTAGTTTCAGAGGGAAATAATTCCCTCCCGTGCAACTCGATAGGCTCATGCGACGATCACTCCCACCAACAAATACTTATTGAGCATGCCAGGGCACGCTGTACCCTGCCTGGCTCATTACTTAAAAAAAATAAATAATTTACTTAGCTAATGATCATGAATCCTCTAATTTAATTTGCTCTTAAATGTGTTTAATTTTCTCATAATAGAACCACAGACTTCGACGAAACCAGGCATTGCTGCTGCGCTGAAACAGGCGGCAAAGAGATGAAAAGAGATAATGTCGGAAGGAAAGCCTCTGACCCTCAGAGGCAGAAGCGAGAGGGTTGTGAGTTCAAGGCCAGCCTGGGCTACCTGGCGAGGCTGTCTCCAAACACAACAAATAGAGACGCACCACAGGCAAGGGAGGTGGAATGAGACTGAGCCCCACTCAGATCACTGAGCCACCAGGCTGGAATACGTGAGGCCTCGGAGAACAGTGTGAGGGATAGAGCTGTCGGAACTTATTTTTAGAAACTAGGTGAGCAGAGTAGAGGTGGCCGGGAAGTGGGTCAGAGGATTTCGTGCCACAGTGGTACCTGGCTTTTACCTGGGTGCTGGAGATCCGAACTCAGGTCCTCATGCTTGCATGCTCCGCACGGTTTGAACTTCTAACCAAGGATCGTGTGTACCATGCTTGCAGCAGGCAGGGGACTCACACAGAAGCCTTGGAATTACTGAAGACAATCCACGGAAAGTACCCACACTCTGGGAGGATGCTCCGTCGATAAAAGGCGTGCTGTCAAGCTCACAGACCTGAGTTCAGATCTCCAGTACCCGCATGAAAGCCGGAGCTGGCTCACCCATACAACCTCATTGCTGGGGGGAGGAGACGGGAAGATCTTGAGGTTTCAGTGGTCAGCCAGCCCAGCCTAAACACCCAGGTCCAAATTTAGTGAAAGACTGTCTCAAAAAATAAGGTGGGGGGAGATGGCCAGGAGTTGAGAGCACTAGCTGTTCTTCCAAAGGAGCCAGGTTTGACTCCCAGCACCTGTAACTTCAGTCCCAGGGACTCAGATGCTTTTTTTTTCTGACGTCCACGAGCACCAGGGCACACGTGTGTTGCAAAGATATACATGCAGGCAATACACCCATTCGTTTAAAAACTAATTAATTCATTAATTGATACTGTGGAAAGCAGTAGAGGAAGAAGATTGAAATTGATCTCTGGCCACACACGGGTAGGTGTATTAAACACACATACATATACACACAGAGAGACTCACAGATACGGAGATACACACAAACGCAGGCGAGTGTATCAAACACACACACACACAAACACACACAAACACACACACACACAGAGAAGGAGGGAGAAAGATACACACACACACACAGGCTCACACAGAGAGAGAAACACAGACCGACAGGCAGGCACACACACACAGAAACACAGACCGACAGGCAGGCACACACACACACACACACACACACACAGAGAAACACAGACCGACAGGCAGGCACACACACACACACACACACACACACACACACACACTGAAAAGGAGAGGGGACTAACTGGAGCCTCTGATCTATGACATCAAAACTAAGGCTCAGACCAAGACTCAGCCGATGATGCTTCAGGGCAGCCGACCCTCAGCCAGTGTTTGTCAATAAAGCTTTATTGAAACAGCCAGACTCATCAGTTTCCACACCATCTATGGTTGCCACAGCACAGTTCAGTGGCTGCAAGAGACCCAGCATGCATTTTGAAGATTGCATCTTTTACAGAAGACCTCAGCTGTAGATAAAGACTAAAAATAAAGAACCTGGGCTCAAAGAGACAGGGCAATACCTAGAGCAACATAAACTCTAGAAGGCAAGGAAAGGCATGGCCTTGAGACCATCTCTTGATTAGCCCCACCCTGGCCAGAGGCAAATCCAGTGAGATCAACTGTCCTCACACTGACAACTACAGACATCGAGAATCAGGGAGTCCAGAAGCTGGCAGGTTCCTGGGACCTTGTGTGTAACCAAGGAGTCAAAGCAGACATGAAATAGAACCCCCAAAGGTCCAATGGGGTGGTCCTTGGTGGGACAGATGGAAAGGCAAACTTCCTGACCGTTCTGCCCACTCCCCTTCAGCTCAGGAGGTGTGCATACACCTGCGATCCCAGCATACAGGAGGCTGAGGAAGAGGACAGGGACATTCAAGGACAGCCTGGGCTACTGTGAATGAGGTGAGATCCTATCTCAAAACAAAGTGCGGGAGGCAGCCAGCTCAGTGGCACAGATGCTCACCTAACTCGCTCGAGAGCCTCATGCATGATCTCTAGTGTAGGAAAAACAACAACAGCAACAACACCCATCCTTCTTCATGGTGCTCGGCTAAGCCCCTGATGAGCCACCTCCCAGGCAGCCACCTGTCTCCACTCACAGATTCAAGGGACCACTTTTGAGTTTGATTTCCAGTTCCTTCCTTAGGACTTTTGCGAGCCCCTTGGGCTCCCTACAAGGTGCTCTAAAACGGTGTTTAAAATTAGTTTACTCCAACACAAGGAAAATAATAACCAGTAAACAGGGTTGACCGTTCAGGGACAGGGCCTCAGAGGACCCTTTACTGCCAGAGAAATCCAATATTTCCCATCAACCTCAGCACATGCTCACCCTGTGTGGCCTTCACCACCATCATGCAGTGGGTAAATACACCTGTTAAGTCTCCCGTGGGGACAAGACTCTGTGAGATCACTCCACGAGAGACCGGGCTTCTTGCCTCTCTCAAGGCCTCAGTTTCCCTATCCGTAAAATGAGATTCGTTTCAGGCTGAAGAAGGCGGCAAAGAACGTGGACCAGAACTTAGACTGGCAGCTGGGTGGGAAGAGGGGGAAGTGAGGGTAGGCGGGCTTAAAGATACCCAAGACCCCTTAACCACATCATTGGTTCTCTGAACATTTCAAATAGCTGGACTCATATTCAGATAGGAGTTATAGCATCCTATAGGAAGTGAAGGCCAAGAGCCCATGGGAGATCATGAGTTAGTCACATAGCACATGTGACCCCCATCACCAATATGCACCACGCCTGTTGGTCTCGGAGAGCATGCACAGGACACATGGACTCCTCACCCACTCTGCCTGTGATGTGTTCCAAAATGACCAGTCTCGGTAAAGACCTGAAGACAATCCACAGTGCAATCAATCCCTGCTGCAAACCTGTAAAAGCCATGGTCGGGGCAGTCCCTCAGCAACCCTCCTTAGGGCCCCTCTAACTCCTGGAGATTTCTTACTTTCATAAATTTCACTCTGATCGCTCATCACTCTTTAACCCTGGTGAGTGGTTTTTGGAGCATCAGACAAACCAGGACACCGCCGGCTTGGAGCATCTTCGGTGACCTACCTAGCTCTCTGGGTTGGGGGCACCAAAACCAAGAAAGGTTCCATTGCCTCCACTCTCCCCCACCTCCCCCCCCAAAAAAAATCCCACAGCAGCGACTGGAGAGATGGTACTGTAGCTAAGAGCAATGGCTGCTTTTCCCTAGGACCTGAGTTTTAAAATCCTAGCACCCATATGGCAGCTCACAACTGTTTGTGGCTTCTGTCTCTGAGGATCCAGCGCCCTCTTGTGGCCTCCACAGGTACTGCACACACACATACACACACACACACACACACACACACACACACGGCCCACAGACATACAGACAGACGTACACATAAAAAAATTAAATGTCCAGAGGAACAAGAGAGCTGGAATGGCCACCCAAGAAGACCATGCTGCCTCCTTCTACCCACGAAGAGACAGGCCCTTCTGGCTCATTCCTCAGAGAACTGGATACCCTGTCCAGTGAAGAAATTACCTCTGGCTCCCTCTCTGGTCAGCCTCTCCTGAGGCTAATTCCATATTCTCCATGACTCCTATCTGTCTAATGAACAGGACCCAGCTTGCTGCCTTCTGAATACTGGGATTAAAGGTACCGACCTCTGCACTTGGCCGAGCTATGCAGACAGACCTAGATAAATATATGATTGGAATGGATTTTTTTTTTTTTGAGAGTTATTATTTTCGGAAAAGAAAAGAGAAAAAAAAAAGCAAAAAGCTAGGTCCCTGGGTGGGGACACAGCTCAGGGTCTGGTGTTTGCCTCGAATGCAAACTGTATTGTGCTCCATCATATAAGCTCTAGAATCAGTAGGGAAAGCGGGTAACAACCACTGTCTATATTTGATGGAGTGCTGAACCTACAGTTTCTGGCCACCAACACAGGGTTGAAGAAGCATGTCATGTCTGGGGTTTCCCTGTCCTGAGACCCCAGAGAGAACATCGTGTCTGCTTAAGGCCACACACTAAGTGAATATCGTCATCCACTCCCAGCATCGAGGCTAGCCCCTAGCTAGTGCAAAACAGCCCCCAGCTGGGGGGTAGGGTGGGGATGGGGTGGAGACAGGAGGATCCACAGGGCTTGCCTAGTGCAATCAGTGGATTCCAGAGGGACGGTCCGTGTCTCAAAACAAACACATACACATACACACACACACACACACACACACACACACACACACA
>NC_034606.1:49286223-49287726 GCF_900095145.1 Mus pahari | reverse complement strand
TCGAGACCAGCCTGGTCTACAGAGTGAGTTCCAGGACAGCCAGGGCTACACAGAGAAACCGGGTCTCGGAAAGACCAAAAAAAAAAAAAAAAAAACCCTCTTCACCCCCAAAGCACCTACGAGCGAGCGAGCACTCACTCTCTGACCCCCAGCCTCTATCGATCACTTGTCTGCCTTTGGAACCGATGAATTTGACTACTCTGGATTTTTTTTCCATCATACAATAGTCGTCCTTTTGTGAACAGATTCTTAGCATCTTGCAGGTCCCTCCATGCTGTAGCCCTCCCTTTTCACTGCTAAAGACTCTTCCATCTTGTGATTATACCATGTTTTGTTTCCCCACTATCAGTTAATGGCCCTGGGGTTGTTTCTACTCTGTGGCAATTATGAATAAGGAACAGAAATCGAAACCCTCACATCTCAGTTCTGGTCAAACCAGCCTCCAGCTTTAAAAAGAATATATGTGATTTTATATATGTTTTATATATAACATAAATATATTTATTATATAGATACAATTTTAAAGTATATATTCTCCTCCCCCCCCCAAGACTCTCTCAACATGAACATTAAGAGCAGCATAAAAGCAGATCTCTGTGAGAGCAAACTAAATAATAATTGTAGAAACGCAGCCTCACGATGAGGCCCAAGCAAACAAATAAAACAAAAACACCAGCAGCTGCCTACAACAAGATTAGAATTCCATGTGTGCTGCTCCAACAAAATCTTAAATCATTAAAATCTCATTATACTAATAACAAGTCTCCTGCATACATTTCAGGACAACACTCCCCCCCCCCCCCCCCCCGGCAAAGGGCTTTCAAATAGCCACACAGGAACTTGAAGGACGTCCTCATGTCCCCAAGAGAGGCACATCTTCCCCTTGTCTCTGTGGAAGCGCGTCCATGCCTGGAGCCGGTTATCCCGGGAAGGAGAAAGCAGAGAGAGTTGACCCTGGGCACCCAGCTCCTGCCCTCTGTCCTCAGCCCTCACACTCAAGCCTTCCCACAGGAAAGCAGCCACCCAGATGCGCCATGCCGGGTGGTCCCATTGTATCTTTATGGCTTCCCTCCAAGGACTGCCACTCAGCCTTTCCTCTCTCCTGGCATCTCTTCTCTGTTGGATGGGGAGGGGTGGCACTGGACTGACTGAGGGTGAAATTCTAACACCAGGATGTTGGCACCTGGGTGACTCATGTGACATCCTTCCTCCTCGCAAGGCCTTATGTTAAAATCCACAGCCTGTCGGAACACATAAAGACTCCCTCGCCCTCTGCAGGAGGCCACGGTTGGCATATTCCACCGGGCTCCCATCTCTGGATCCACCCAACAGAATGTCAGCAGTCACCGGTGTCCAGTGACTATGTTGAGAAATAATCAGACTTAAAACCACGAAGACCTAGCTGGGCATGGTGGCGCACGCCTTTAATCCCAGCACTTGGGAGGCAGAGGCAGGTGGATTTCTGAGTTCGAGGCCAGCCTGGTCTACAAAGTGAGTTCCAGG
>NC_034606.1:49277217-49285683 GCF_900095145.1 Mus pahari | reverse complement strand
TAGGGGATGGAACTGGCATGGGACACCACTAGCTATTCTGCCTTCTGGCTTCCTCATTCAGCTCCTGGGCACCCTCCATAGCTCCTCTCTGATTGCCACCTCTCCCTCTCCTCCAACAAGAACCTTCTTGTGGGCCTGCTCTAGAGACCTAGCCAACAAAGACAACTTGCTCCACAGAGAATTCTCCAAACTGGGGATAGAGTCAGGGCTGGGTCATGCTAAGCCCTTGCAGTACCACAGAGCAGTCAAGCAGTCAGTCTCCTCCACAGCATCTTTCTGACTCTGGGGCTAAGTGTCACCCAAACAGAGGGCTGGAGCAAGTAAAAGAGAAGGTACATTCCCAGCTGGCCATGCCTCCAGCTGAGGAGAGGCGAGAGACCTTCACCTCACCCAGCCTCTGCTCTCCCACAAGACAGGGATCACTACACGGTGTCACTTTCCAGGCATGTAGAATAACCCAAGGCATCATGTATGAGGTGAGCATGGACCATGAATGTCAGGGGACCCAGAGTCTCAGTGGCCCTGTCACTGTGACTGTTCACTGCATACGTGGCTTCTGTTCCAGCTTGCTTTGCTTCTGAATCCATGTGTTGTTTCTCTCATGGTTTAGGTTCTTCTATCAAGAATAACATAAGCCAGGTGGTGGTGGCACACACCTTTGTACTCGAGAGTCATAGTCAGGTGGATCTGTGAATTGGGGCCAGCCTGGTCTACAGAGTGAGTTTCAGGACAGTCAAGGCTACAGAGAAAAACTCTGTCTCCATAAATAAATGAATTAGTAAAAAATAAAAATAAAAAACAAGCACACATACACATGCATACATTTATACATATAAGCATAAATACGCAAGCTTATATACATGCACATTGTGACCATGGTTTGTAATGACTGACGTAAGGAGACACAGTCCACTGTGAGTGGCACCACGCCCTAGTTGGGCCCTGCACTCTATGGGAGAGAGCAGAGAAATTGAGCTGAACGCTAAGTGCGCATGCATTCGTTCTCTCTGCTCTTGACTGTGGATGTGATGTGATGTGGCCAGGTATCCTGGCTGCCACACAATTAGGAAACTTTCTAGAATTATAAGTCAAATAAACCTTTGAATTGTTTCTGGACATGGTATTTTTTTATCACAGTGACAGAAATGAAACTAAAACATACATACATACATACATACACACACACACACACACAAATACACAGACACACACTCACACTTTGAATATGGACACCTATAATCCTCACTTTGAAAGACAATGTTGAAGAGGAGGAGGAGGAAGAAGAGGAGGAAGAGGAGGAGGAGGGAAAGAAGTACAAATTAAGCTTTAGGCAAGATGTCCCTGAGATCCCATTGATATTATAACAGTTAACCCACACCACCTGGGCTGAGCTGGAGGCTTCTCCATCCATATATTTAGAGCTTAGGCCTGGGGCTTCCAGCTCCCTGTAGTAACCTGAGCCCAGGCAAGCGAGCAGGCAGCTCTGGGTCACTGAACCAGACAGCTGCTTGCTGAAGCCTCTAGACTTAAGCACGTGGTACACACAAGCCCTAGGAGATATAAAAAAATCTTTGTGGCCTCTAACTTTTTGATAACTTGACATTAAAGCCTAGATTCTTGGGATTTGTAAGTTTTTAAACGAGAAGGAGTGTAAAAAGGCCCAACTTTTCCTAAAGAGCGACACTTTTTAAAAAGAATGATCTCCCAAGGTGGCACTGCCTGGAGAAACCCATGTGAAGGATGGGTGCTAGGCAGCCAGCAAGGAAGAGTTCAAATAACAAGCCAAGCCAAGGTTGGTATTTCAGAAGAGCTAAGCTTGAGGACCCCTGAGTTCCACAACCCACAAACGAGCCCAGGAAATAACCCTGATTCTGCTAAGGCTCCCTGACCCTCTGGCTGGGCTGACCTCAGTGGAGAGCCAGGCTGGAGCAAAGGCCTCCAGCTTTCCTGGCACAGGCCTCAAGTTATGGTACCTAGCACAGGGTTCGGGTATCTGCTGCTTGCGGTACAAACCAAAGGCACTGAGCAAGGGCTTCCAAGAGAGTGCTTCCAGGTCAGAGTGCCTGGGGGAGGGGGGTCATGTGTTTAGGGTTCATTGTCAATTTGACACACTCTAAACTACCTGGTTAGAGTGTCAGTGAGGGATTGTCTAGAGGACATTGGCCTGTGGGTGTGTCTGTAGGGGATTGTCTTTTGGGGGGAGGGTGCAAGGGATGCTGTATGTTTGTGCTATATGTTTGTGTATGTTTGATGCTGTGTGTTGGTGCCCATGGATATCAGAAGAGGGTGTCAGATCCTCTGGAACTGGTGTTACTGGTGGTTATGAGCTGTCAACGAGGGCTCTGAGAACCAAACCCAGTCCTCTTTGAGAGCAGCTGATGCTCTTAACCACTGAGCCATCACGCTAGTCCCGTGGAACAGCAGCTCTCAACCTGTGGATCTCAACCCTCTCCACAGGAGCCAGTCCTCTAAGACCACTGGGAAAACAGACATTGACATCATGGTTCATAACAGTAGCAAAATTACAGTTATGAAGTGGCAACGAAATAATTTTATAGTTGGAGGTCACCACAGCGTGTGGAACTGTATTAAAGGGTTGCGGCGTTAGGAAGGTTGAGAACCACTGCTGTAAGGGGTTGTCTTGGTTGCCTTAATTGATGTGGGAAGGCCTGGACTGTAAGTGGGCAATACCATCACTCCCGGGTTGGAGCCATTAACAAGAGAAAGCTGAGGACCGAAAGCTGGCATTGCGTCTCTGCCCTTAACTGACTGTGGCTAGCTGCTTCAAGTCCTTGCATGACTCCCAGCAGTGAGGGCTGTAACTTAATTGTGACCTAGAATGGATCCTAGCCTTGTGTTTGCCAGGGTGTTTACCAGAGCAACAGAAATGTGACTAGAATAGAGTAAGGGCCCCGGCACTCCTTGAGGCAGAGATTTTGGCAACTCAGCATCCAGCCCCCTGCAGCCGGGTAAAGCTCTGAAGGAAAACGCAGCCAGGGTTACTGAAAAGATCTGAGCCCAGGAAGGTTTCTGTTCCAGCAAAGCCACTCACACAGATGGGGAGACCCTGGGTTCCCGGCAGCCTTTTCTCAGAATTCTCCGAGTGCCATAGGCTCCGACACACCCTCAGAATTCTGTCATCAGCCAAGTTTGCTCCCAAGCGGAAATCCACTTGACCTCTTGCTCCACCACCAAACCAAAGCAGTACCACTTATCTTCATCCATCAGTAAATAACACCTCTCTGCCACCACCCCATGCTGACAAGGCTGGGTGGCTCCTTCCTCAAATCCTAAGGAAGAGGCTACTGTGTTCAGGGTGGCAGACACACAGAGTCTCCTAGAGACGGAGTCACAGTCACGGATCTCTGCAGCCAGGCTGTAAACTGTGTACCCCCACAGTGCTACCCTGGAGGCCCAACAGCTGCACCTCTACAAACCAACTAGAACCAACTCAGCAGGGCACTAATTCTACCTCTGCCAACTCTGGCAGTATTCATTTACCTCCACCGGCCTCTCCGCTCCGCTCCGCTCCGCCCCGCCCCGCCCCGCCCCGCCCCGCCCCGCCCCCACCCGGTAAGAACGAAGGCTGGATCCCACAGCATAGAGTGTGGGTCCCCACGGCACAGTCGTGCTTGGCCAGGGCTGGTGGCACGCGGCTGATGCTATGCGCTCGAGATGCAAACTCAGTTTGTATTTACTTCTAAACCAGAAGCCCCTCTTTTGAGGATGTGTTACTAAGAATTAATGACGCAGACGCCAGCAATGGGTTTGCTCACGCCTGCACTCTCTTACCCCAACAGCCATTTGCATAGACAAGATGAACGCCATTAAGCCAAGCAGAGTTTATATCCCACTTCATACGACTGGGATGTTTTCCAGCCCAAACGCACTCATTAGGCGCTTGCTTTCCTAAGAAGGGAAACAGCCAATGCAAAGAGAAGAAAACATTTTCTTCGAGTGCGGGTTTTTTTTTTTTTTTTTTTTTCCCCTTGTGATGAATCATGTATTTGCCAAGAAGAAAATAGCTAGGTGCATGGAGTTGACCTCAGCCAGGCACGGCAGGGTGGAATCAATCAAAGGAGCGCTTTAGAACCAGCACACTGCAGGTGTTGGCCCATTATACTGTCTAAACACCCGTTAATTATTCTGAGGACTGGATGAGAGCAACCGGGTGAGCAGCTTCTTTGGAGTGTTCAGTAAATACTAATTCCAGAGAGAGGTGAGATGGGAATTCAAAGCGGGGTGCTCCTAAGGATCACTGGATGTGATGGCTGGTTGACTGGATCTTTCTAGGGAAACCAAGATCAGAGGGCAGCAGAAACTTGGCGTTACAATAGAAGAAAAGGCCTAGGTCAGAGAGGTAGAGATTGAAACAGGCAAAGTTCTCGGGGCCAAGAGGCACCTTTTTTTTTTTTTTTTTTTTTTTTTTTTTTTTTTTTTTTTTTTTTTGGGAAGCCTGGTTTCTTGAAGTCTCAAGAGGCAGCCCAGAAAAGCACCCACTACAGAGCCACATGCTCCCTGGGGACCATAGAACTCACCAGGACATTTGAAGAAACACCTGGTTTTGATGTTATGGTCAGAAAAATAATGACGAGAAAATTGATGAAACCACACACACACACACACACAGCCCCCACACACACACCCCTTGTGTCCTCTTGGGAGATGCCCAAACACCACCAGGGGCCGCAGTGCTTCTGAACCTGACTGCATCAGGAAAACAGGTGACAGATAGCACTGGCCGTATACTGGGGACTTCAGCTCAGCAAAGGGATGGCCGGAGTGCCTGAGGACACAGGCGTGAGAGCCTGGTCCACCCAACTGGACCTTCCTTCATGAAACAGGAGGTGCCTCCTGCTTCCCAGCAAGATGGCCTCCTGAACGATCATCAGGGAAGAAAAGGGTTGGGGCTCAGCAAGGGCTTAGCATGACCCAGCCGTGACTCCATCCCGGGTCTAGGTTTGAAGAAAGGCTCTGTGGAGCAGGTTCTCTATGTTGGCTAGGTCTCTAGAGCCTCGCAGCTCCCTGTCCCTCTTCCCACCAGAACATTCTAGAAACCACAGCGCACATGCCCCCCATCCCTCACCTGCTGACACCCGTCTGCTCCCTCCTCTCCCCCCCCCTCACTGAGGCTACAGCGCTGAATCAGGCTCCTCCTCCATTCACATCATCTGGCCTCCAAACTGTGGCCTTCGAGGCCTCGCATGAGCGTCACCCTAATAGGCCATTCTTGCTGTACCCCCAGGGATCTCCCTCTGTGGCTGACCGTGGCCCAGACACAAGGCACCCCTGCACATCCCCTAATGGGGCCTCCTTGAAGGGTCTTCTCCGGGCACTCTCCCCTTCCTCTAATTACAGCCGTCTTTTATTCTCAACCGAAGACATGTCCTGGTTAGGTTTCATTGTCAACCTTGGCACGCCTGGGCAGAGAGAACCTTAATTGAAGAACTAACTGCCTTGATCAGATTGACCTGTCACCGTGTCTGTGAAAGGTCTAGATTGATGATTGGTGCAGGAGGGCTCGAGCCACTGTGGCAGGCGGGCCTGGCCTCTATGAGCTGCCCTAAGTAGGAGGCCTGAGGTCCTGAGGTCCCCAGTACACAACCAGCTGGCTGCCACCTGTTTCCTGATGCCCTCAGATCTAGGAGCAACTCTTTCCCTCAGGGGACACTAGCTTCCCCTCCCCCTTTCCTACTAGGACCCTCCTCCCATCCCCCACCCCCTCCCCCCCCACCCCCAGGACATCTGACAAGTTGGTTGCATTATATTTTCTTCTTTCACAGCACTGAGTAAAGTTCAGAAGTTCGGGGCTGGGGATGTAGCTCAGTGGGTAGAGCGCTCACCTAGCATACACTCGGTGCAGGATTGGACTCTCAGCACCGCATGAGCCAGGCGTAGTGGCCCATAGATACAAGGAGAAGACTTAGCTGGGCAGTGAGTGAAGGAGGCCAGAATGAAAAGCCTCACATTAAGCCGGGCGTGGTGGCACACGCCTTTAATCCCAGCAATTGGGAAGCAGAGGCAGGCAGATTTCTGAGTTTGAGGCCANCCTGGTCTAGAGTGAGTTCCAGGACAGTCAGGGCTGCACAGAGAAACCCTGTCTTGAAAAACAAAAAAAAAGAAAGAAAGAAAGAAAGAAAAGAAAAGAAAAGAAAAGAAAAGAAGAAAGAAAGAAAGAAAGAAAGAAAGAAAGAAAGAAAGAAAGAAAGAAAGAAAGAAAGAAAGGCCTCACATCAAGCACTAGGATTCCAGTTCATGATTCTAGGAAAAGGCAAAACTGTGAAGATTGTTAAAAAATAAAAAAAATAAATAAATAAAATCCAAGCGTTACCAGCCAGGGGTGGTTCCCAACACTCCAGGAGGCAGAAAGGCAGTCAGATCTCTGCGAGTTTGAGGCCAAATTGATCTGCAGAGTTGAGTTCCAGGATGGCCAAGACTATACAGTGAGATGGCTCAGCAGTTAAGAGCACTGACTGCTCTTCCAGAGGTCCTGAGTTCAATTCCCAGCAATCACATGGTGTTTTAGAACCATCTGTAATGAGAGCTGATGCCCTCTTCTGGTATGTCTGAAGACAGTGTGCTCATATAAATAAATAAATGAAATCCAAGAGTTTGGGGGCCTTGGGAAAGAGAGAGCCAGACAGGCAGTGGAGCAGGGATCCTTCATTATACACTGTGAGAGCAGCCCTACTGAAATGAAGTTCCACAGTGCCTGGAAGAATGGAGGTAGGGAGGGCAAACTCCAGTCTTCACTCAATTTTGCTAGGAAACAAAAGTACATGCGAATAGACGGATGAATAGATGGATAGATGGATGGATGGATGGATGGATGGATGGATGGATGGATGGATGGACAGATGGATGGATGGACAGACAGACAACTGATAGAGTAGATACATAGATGACACATACATATACAATTGATAGAACAGAAAGATGATAGATCTCAATACCTAGTGTATACACACACACACACACACACACACACACACACACACCCTGACATCCAGAGGTTTACGCTGGCTCCTGACCTCACAGGGCCCGGGCTCAGACACCCCATAGGGAGGCCTGAGTGTTGTAGGCGTTCCCTTCCGTTTTCCAATGTGCACAGTTAGTCACACTTCCCTTTTCTGACCAGGCCACCCCGTGACACCACAATGTCTCCGCTGGGCTGAATCACGCCCTGCTCATTCTTAGACACTTCCTGTGCAGGGTATTCTAGTTCACCGTACATCCTACCCCCACCTCCTGGAATGGGACAAAGCATTTGTCCCAGTGAGTCCCTCCCCTCTTTGCCACTCTGCAAGGCAGGGTGGGGTCAAATGCCTATAGGTCCCCAAACCTTGAATTTCACCAGCTATCCCCTGCCCCCCTCCCGTGTCCTCAGCTCAGGAAATGTCCAGAATCCACCCTGGACTTTCTAACAAAGGAGGAAACACAGCTAAGTGTTCCGACGGGCAGGCTGGGAAACCCCATGCCCTCCCTCTGGTCATTCCCTAGTAGGCATCGGTACTTAAGCTCCCATGGCCCAAAGTCAGGGCCAAGAGCAGTCAGGAGGGCCAGTTGCCAAGGCAACAGGTCTGCAGAAATACTGGCAGCTCTCGGCGCTCAATTATTCAAGACCTCATTACACAGTATTCACATTAGCCCCTCCACTCCCCAGAGGACCACAAGGAAGCTACTCAGCCCTTCCCAGGCTGAGCCTTCTTCTCTCCATCCCTGCCTCAGAGACCAATTAGGGTTTGTGGCTTTCTGGTCATAGGGGTGACAGGTACTCTAACCTTGGGAACCAAGGCAGAGGGCCAAGCTAACTCACAGGATAGCAACACCAGCAGAAGCAGCAGGCGGGGGGAGGCGTTGCTTGGGGTTCCAGGTGCCTTTAAACTGGGCCAGACCAGCCCTCCATCTTCTGGACACACAAGATGTCACAAAAGCAAAGAAGCACTTCCGATTGGAAACTGAGGCCAGCTCATTACCTCATTGGTGCCGCCCTTGTGTTCCAATAGTGTAAGTACCACCTCGGAAAAGCTGTAACAGGGGCAGCTTGGGAAGACAACTCGGTTGGCAAAGTGCGTGCATGAGGACCAGAGTTCCATCCCCAGCACTGGTGATTTTTAAAAAAAAAAAAAAAAGAGTCAAAAGCCAGGTGTTGCTCGCCTGTAATCTCAAGTCGGGGGAGGTGAAGGCAGAGGACCCCAAGGCTTGCTGATTGCAGTCAAAGAGCTCCAGTCAGTGAGTGTCTTTGCCTCAAAACACAAGAAGGAGCCCAGTGCAGAAGTACACACTTTTCATACTAGCACACAGAAGGCAAAACCAGGCAGGTCTCTTAAGTGTCAAGCCAGACTGGTCATGCCAGGCCATGCCAGGCCAGCCGGGGTAGGTAGGTAGAAAGATGAGATACATAGATAGGAAGCCGGGCGTAGTGGCACACGCCTTTAATCCCAGCACTTGGGAGGCAGAGGCAGG
>NC_034606.1:49273075-49277112 GCF_900095145.1 Mus pahari | reverse complement strand
CAAGACAGCCAGGGCTATACAGAGAAACCCTGTCTAAAAAAAAAAGATAGATAGATAGATAGATAGATAGATAGATAGATAGATAGATAGATAGATACATAGATAGATAGATAGATACATAGATAGATAGATAGATAGATAGATAGATAGATAGATAGATAGATAGATAGATAGATAGTAGATAGATGGACGATAGATACATACATAGATGATAGATAGTAGATACATAACTACATAGATGACAGATAGGCAGATAATAGAAGATAGATACATATATACATACATAGACAGATACATAGATTATAGATACATAGATAGATACATAGATACATAGATGGTAGATACATAGATAATAGTGAGATACTGAGGAAGACACCCAGCATTGGCTTCTGGCCTGTACACACACATGAAACACACAGCAGCTGTAACCATTCATACTCTTACACATGCTTCTCTATGAAAGATTTTCTTTCTTAGGTTTTATCTCCAACATCACCACTCCCATTCCCGGGCCCTCTTGATAGCTACAGCTTAGGATCATGGAACTTCCCATAGGCTTCCACACTATGACGCCCATTCCCAGGGCCCTAAAAGATTGAGCCTTTCTAAGGCCTTGACGTAGCCACACCACATCACATTCACATGTATGGTAAGCCACAAAAGGGTGGCACACACCTGCAGTTCCTGATACAGGCAAGGCTGAAGCAGGACGATCACTTGAACCCAGGGCTGAGTCCAAAATTGGGGACACAGCAAAACGCCAGCTCAAAAAAAACCAAAAAAAAACATACAAAAAAACCGTCGGGCAGTGGTGGCACATGCCTTTAATCCCAGCCCTTGGGAGGCAGAGGCAGGCGAATTTCTGAATTTTAGNCCAGCCTGGTCTACAGAGTGAGTTCCAGGATAGCCAGGGCTACACAGAGAAAACTTGTCTCAAAAAAATAAATAAATAAAATAAAACAAACAGACAAACAAACAAACAAACAAAACAAAATAAAAAAACCAAACCAGGTGATGGGAAGAACTCAGGTCTGCCACTGTCTTAACTTCTGAAAAGAGAATGGATTTCTAGGCAGGGTCACAACGGTGGCACTGAGAAACCAAAGACAACAGTGGGTGACCAAGGGAGACAAGGACTTCAGTCTCATTTAGGAGACCTAATGGAGATGCAGGCCAACTGGACAATCAGGGAACTGGACAATCTAGGTTGGTAAAGGGCATTCTGGGGTTGAAGGCCTGGGAAGGCAAGTCTGGGCAGGCTGTGGGAGCCACAGTGTCTTCACGGGTTCTATCAAAGAGCAGCTTAGCACCACACTTCCAGACAAGTTCTGCATTTCCCCACATGCCCTGCCTTTCAAGACACCTTGAAAGGCCAGAATGAGTCTGCCCATAATTTAGGGTCTGGAGGTCCCTTTACGGGTAAATACCTCACCCCTGTCCTTTGGGCCCATGGGGTAATTATCAGTCACCTCCTAGGCAGGGCTTATCCCTGGAGGCCCAGGCAGGCTTCTTTCTGGGAGTCAGTCTGGCTCCAGTGGACTGGAGGAGACCCTCAGCACACCCTAACTTGGTGGTCCCCAGGAAGTGTCACTCTGAAACTTCTTTCTACCTGTTCTCTCTCAGCAAGCCCCGCCCATTCCTCGTGAGCGGCCGGAATCTCAGCCCAGGGGCAAGAGCCTCCAGGACAAAAACAATAGAAAATTCAGGAATGTTTCTGCAAGGGGAGGGTTGGGAGGTTAGGGCTCTGGCGAGAGGTGGAGAAGTTTCATCCCTTGCAGTTTTGTTTTCGAAAGTAAAAAGTCGTTTTAAAATTACTTTCCTGCGCAGGGGGCATGACCTCCCCCCGCCCCTCCCCCGCTCGCCCCCTGCCCTTGCACTGGTTCCAGGTTTCCCCAGTCTCCTGGCCTGTGTGTCCTGTGCCCTTTCATTGACTCCCAGCTTAGGGACCGAGCCATGCTTGCAGGCATCACGCAGACAGCAGCCGGTCCTCTCCACCAGCATGTGTCCAATCACTGTGACGAGAGTGTCACACGACAAGGATGAGCACAGGAACCACCGTAGCTTGCTAGGCCTGTGTCCAGAGCAGAACGCATGTCCTGGGCACTGGGCCAGCACCGCAAAGGTCGTAGGGACAGGGACCGGCCTGTCCCAAAGGTCGCGTAGCCTGAGCGCGACAGGAGGGCTCATTGGCGCCGCCGAGGCGGGCAAGGAGCGGACACCACACGGGGGGGACACCGCTGGCACCCGGCTGGCGCCAAAGGGACGCGGGGGCACACTCACCCTCCCTAGTCTTCTTCTTCCTTGCCAGTGTGCCGCCCAACTTGCCCAAGAAAGACTCGTCCTTCTTCATCTTGGGGGCCCGCGGGGTGGGCGATCGTGGTGGCGCGGAGGACATAGGCGAGTGCGCGCCACCCACCGCCGGTCGGGGAGTGGCCAGGAGGGCGCGGCCGCGGCTTCCCCGCCCCTGCCTACTGACCCCGAGGTCCCGGTGCTGCAGCTGAGCTCCCCGCCCGCAGTACAGCGGGACCCTGCTAGTAGTGCCAGGCACGACCGGCCCCCTTTTGTGCAGCTTCACCATGCTGGAAGCCTAGAATCAATTTGTCCCACAAACGTGTACGGTCAGATGTTGAGTCTCTGCCAGAATCCTGGCGCAGGACTAGGGCATCCCTTGAGTCGATGCTTTGGGGTGTAGTGGGTGCCTTTGTGGAACAGTAGCCT
The DNA here is from genome assembly GCF_900095145.1 of Mus pahari. Taxonomy (NCBI): domain Eukaryota; kingdom Metazoa; phylum Chordata; class Mammalia; order Rodentia; family Muridae; genus Mus; species Mus pahari. The sequence goes on along the minus strand of NC_034606.1, from coordinate 49,274,394 downwards.
CATACACAGTGACCCTTCCCCCAAGGCAAGCAAGCCCAGCCAGAGTTCCATGGGAGCCACAGGCTGGAAGAATCAGAGAGGGCAGCATGGGCACCCGGAGGAAGAGCGCAGGCCCCAGGGAAGGATGCTAGGCTAACAGACATAGTCAGGTTTGTGTTGCACAAAATTGACTGTTGCTGATTTGGGAACAGTAGATGATGAACAAGGATGGGACCAGGCAGGGAGGTTTACTAGGAGTGAAATGAACGTGTTTCTAGAGACGCTGAGTGGTAGACACAGCATGAGAACTGAGGCGTAGGCAGAGGGAAAACCAAATGGCCTGTGGCTCCAGGAGAAGGGTAGATGCCTGGCTCAGCAGAGATAGGAGCTATCAGGACCCGGACTGGCGAGGGTAAAGCTGCAAGCAGCACCTAATCTGCTGCGGGGGGCGGGGGTGGGGGGTGGGGAGGGAGAGGTGTTTCTTCCTTCTCCCTTTGTACTGGCTCAGAGCCTCACTCCTTCTGGTGAGTGGTTTTGGTTCAGCGCAGGAAATATTCACACTTGATGCTGGCAGAAGGGGGTGTAGCCAAGCTGGCCCTTCGGCTAGGATGTGCCTGGGCTCCCCTTGGAATTTGTCGTGGAGAATGGGGTGCCCGGTATCTAAAGAGTTACAAGCCAAGGGTGAGATGGGGGCAGTGGGGATCCCCGTCAGAGGAGAAGGATCAGAGAGGGCCAGGATTTAGGAAGAAATAGGGACGAGGGAGTTGCTAGGGAAGGATGGTTTCCAAAGACCAAGATAAAAGTGTCACCTCCCTCCACTACGACAGGAAGAAAACTCAAAGGCCTGGGACAGACATCTCTTACCCTGGCCCAGTTCCTGGCTGCTCTTATCTCTACGAAAGCGCCCTCATCTTGGCAGCACAGGCTGTTTGGCCTTCCCTGGCCTACTCCTCAGAGCTAAGGCTGACTTCCCTCTCTTAACCATCGGAGAGCCTGAGACCCCAGGATCCTGGAAATCTCAGAAATGCAAACTCCCTGAATTCCACATGACTGCGGTTAATCTGATTGTCAACCTGAGGAGAACTCCGATCACCTTGGAAACAGACAACACCCAGTCTCAATCGTGGGCAGCACCCACCCACACCCACCCCCTCCACCCACCCCTACCCCCAGTCCCAGGAGCTGGGCTCCAAACTGAATTAAAAGATGTGAGGACTATCCCTGGTTGTTACCTTGACTACGCCTAGAGTTAACTAAAACCTAACTGGCAGCTGGGCACACCTGTGAGGGTTTTGTTTGTTTGTTTGTTTTATTTTGTTTTTTCGAGACAGGGTTTCTCT
>NC_034606.1:49237861-49271230 GCF_900095145.1 Mus pahari | reverse complement strand
GAGAGAGAGAGAGAGAGAGAGAGAGAGAGATACTTGCAGATCAGCTTGTCTGCATGCTGCCATGATCTTCTGAACTATAAGCCCTAAATTATGTTTTCTTTTATTATTAGTTGCCTTGGTCAGAGGCTGGAGAAGCAGTTAAGAGCATTTGCTGCTCTTCCAGAGGACCCAGGTTCAATTCCCAGCACCCACGTGATAGCTCACAGCTGTCTGTAACTCCAGTTCTAGGGGATCCAACACCCTCACACAGACACACATGCAGGCAAAACACTGATGCACATAAAATATAAGTAAATAAGTTGCCTTGGTCATAGTGTTTTGTTCCAGCAATAGAAAAGTAAGTAAGACAAGCAATGTGCACGCTTAGCAGCTGAGTCATCTCTCCAACCCTATTCCCACTTTCTAAAATGCCACACATCACAACGGAGCTTCAGACTCCCAGCTCCTGACAGGGGGCCCCTGTGTTTCAAGAAGAGAACCCACAGACAGGGAATATTTGTTGTCAGGAAAACTGACATGTACTCTACAGGACAGTGGGGTCCTGGCATTTGAGTTGCAGAAACCAGAATTCAATGTTAAACACAAGTCTGTAATACAATACTTGCTTCTTGGTGAAGTCTGTAGCGCCCTTCCCTGGCGAGGGACCCTGGTGAGGGGCTGAGAGCTGCATGCTCAACCTATTCTTCATGCACCACTTGCTGCAGGATGAGGTGGTTTTCTAGCCAGTGCAGTTTGGAAGATGATTTGAGACTCTTGCCATGGTTAGAAATGGATTTTCAGCCCATAAATGCCACTGACAGCAACTGAGGACAGCCTCCGAGGCTGAGGAGTTGGCTTGCTACACAGCTGCAGGACCTGAGTTCAACCCCCTGTCCCCGCATTCATATCTAGAGCTGCGTGTGAAGGTGCACGCTTGTTATCCCAGCACCGAGGAGGCAAAGATACTCCAATCCCAGAGGCTCACTATCCAGCCTGTCTAGATTACTCAGCAAGCCCCCATCCCAGTGGGAGATCCTCCTTTAAACAAACAAACAAACAAAAGACAGATGGGTGGGCTGCAGAGACAGCTCAGAGGTTAAGAGTACTTGCTAAATTCAGGTGGTGGTGGCACACTCCTTTAATCCCAGCACTTGGAAGGCAGAGGCAGACAGATCTCTAGGAGTTCAAGGCCAGCCTGGTCTACAGAGTGAGTTCAGGGACAGACAGGGCTAAACAGAGAAACCCTGTCTCAAAAACAAAACAAACAAAAACAAACAACAATACCAAAAAAAGAGCACCTTGGGGCTGGAGAGATGGCTCAGTGGTTAAGAGCACTGACTGTGTTCTTCCAGAGGTCCTGAGTTCAATTCCCAGCAACCACATGGTATGGGGATTCACAACCATCTGTCATGGGGATCCTGTGCCCTCTTCTGGTGTGTCTGAAGACAGCAGCAGTATACTCACATACATGAAATAAATAAATAAATAAATCTTAAAAAAGAAAAAAAAAAAAAAAAAGCACCTTGCAGAGGACTTAAGTTGGTTCCCAGCATCCAGAAGGCAGTTCACAACCTCCTAAGACTCTATCTCTAGCAGAAACTTCTGGCCTCCAAAAGAGGACACACACACACACACACACACACACACACACATTCAGTACATGCATGCACGTGCATACACACACACACACACACACACACACACGTGTGCATGCACACTTTGATGACTACAGTTTAATCTGCCCTTACTTTACAGCAAGAAAGGAAAAATGCTGGCCTAACTGCCCCCTCTTGGCCCTCAAGCTCTCCCTCTGGCTGGCTTGTGTATCTGTGTGGCGTGGCCCAAGGAAGACTTTCCAAAATGCCAGACTTCAGTGAACATAAACACTAATCTTGCCTAAAGAGAGGACCTAACGGGACGCATAAATGAGAACCTCGCTCCCATCTCCGCAGACAAGATCTGCTGCCTCTTAGTATGCAGCACACACAGCCTGCGTGGCTCCGAGGATGCATCACATTTAGAGGATAATTAGGAAAATCGGGTTAGGCACAGCTGCTCCTGTCATAGAATCCACTTGACTGACTTTTGATCTGTGGCTTCCAGAGATGCCGGGTCCCTATAAGCCGAGCGAAGGACGTGAACACGCACTTTAAGAGCTCTTACTGCACAGTGGTCCCGCACTGGGCTCCACACTGTGTGGACGTCGCCAAACCTCAGTTACCTACCTTCCTGTCACCTTCTCCATAAATCCAGAGTCACAGGGCAATGCACACAGATGGCCCTCGGTCTGGAGGGCCCTCTCTGGGGCCAGAAGAGAGCTATGCTATAAGAACAAGAATCCCAGGATGGCGGTGCTTCAAACACTAGCACCTCTCGCCTGGCCCCAAACTTCAGCAGAACAGGACAGACAGAGATTAGGGTATAAAGGAGGATGAGCAGCCAGCCAACGTTTGCAAACCATGCTATCTCACTGAAGGAATACGCCAGGGCTGGGGCTGGGGCTCAGGGACAGTATATATTAGCTGCTTTTCTACTGCTGTGAAAAACACCATGACCAAGGCAACACAGAAAAGAGGTTACGGTTCCAGAGGGTTAGAGTCCACAATGGTGGAGCCCACCCCCGGTCCCATACTCCTTCCATCAAGGCCATATCTGTATCCTGACAGACAACAAGAAGCCAGAACACCCTCACTAGCAGTTAAGAACAGGTCATGCCCGGAGGGCTGGTGAGATGGCTCATCAGGTAAGAGCACCCGACTGTTCTACCAAAGGTCCTGAGTTCAAATCCCAGCAACCACATGGTGGCTCACAACCATCCATAACAAGATCTGGCGCCCTCCTCTGGAGTGTCTGAAGACAGCTACAGTGTACTTAAATGTAATAAATAAATAAATCTTAAAAAAAAAAAAAAAAAAAAAAAAAACAACAGGTCATGCCCATTCTCCACTAAGGTGGTTATGGGGTGTGGGGGAGGGGGGAGGGTGGGTGCGGGAGCACCAGTGAGCTTTGCTGAACACACATTCCCTAGCCCGACCCAGGAGAGAATCGCACAGGTGTATACACTCAAAGGGAGAAGTCACCCAGGTATGCCCCATTGTGTTGGTATTTCCACACCCATAAACTAACCTCCATAATGTCTTGCTGAAAGCAGCTCAGTGGGTGGCATTCCTGTGTCAGATAACCTGCAGGCTGTAGCTGGACTTCCTCACGCTGCGAGTGCCAGCTGGGCCCAGCTACAGTTCGCTTCCCTCACGTTTGGGCTCTTTGCTTACTGGCCTGTGTCCGACGTCAGTTTCCCACCTTCCTCGTGGCCGCAACAAAATACCTGACAGAAACAGCTTAAAGAGGGAAGGAGGTTTATTTATGTATTCATTTACTTGATTCGTTTGTGTATCTTACGCATATGAGTACTCTATCTGCATGTACACCTGCAAACCAAGAGGGCATCAGATCCCACTCCAGATGGTTGAGAACCACATGTGGTCAGTGGGAATTGAACTTAGGACCTCTGGAAGTGCTCTTAACCACTGAGCCATCTCTCCAGGCCCATGGGCAGGGACTTAAGGCCCACCATTCCAGGGGGTTTCTACCTATTGATGGCAGGATACCTATCTATGTTGGGAAGAGCACAAGGTCACATCACTGAAGCCAACTAGAAAAAAGGGAGCCAATCCAGACATGGAAATTCACACAAACCTGCCCCCTGTGAGCCATCTCCACCAGCTAGACCCAACTTCTCAAAGGACTTCTCAAGTAGGGCCACCAACTGGAGACCAAGTGTGCAAACACACTTGCCTGTGGGAAGATTTCACATCCAAACCAACACACTCCACCACACCTGCAAAGTTCATCTTCTTTTTTTTTCTATGACTAAAAAGTTATATATATATATATATATATATATATATATATATATATATATAGTACAAACAGCTTTTAAATATATATATATATATTATACAAACAGTACAAACAGCTTTTAAATATATATATATATATATATATATATATATATATATATATATTATACAAACAGTACAAACAGCTTTTAAAGGTTTGGGGAGAGAGGACCCTCTAGCGGCAGAAATCTGACACCCTGAGACATTCACGTTGCTCACCTCCAAACCTCCAAGCAATTTTGGCAGCGCTAGAAGTGTGTCGAGAAGGGGCAGGCAGAGCTAATGGATTTGCTGGTGGAGAAAATGCTTGATTCCCCAGATTATACTGTGGAAGCAATCTTACTGCACTTCGGGGTGGTGCTCCGGAGCCTCCCGTAATCAGAACCTCTAAACTAGCGTTCAGAGCCATGTTATTTAATCAGTTTGCTAATTTAGTGATTTGGCAGGAGAGTCATCTGTGATTTTCACTGGAAACGCTAAGTGCATGGAGAAGACAACCAAGACAGACTGGAATCTTCAAACTGCCTTAACACTCTCCCCCACCATGAGTGAGCCGTGGGGGAACTTCTCAAGAGCAAGTGGTAGAGACTAACAGCCTTCCATCCAAATGACTCTAGAAGCATCAGTGGGCTGCCGCTGAGACAGCATGCATTTGCATTTAGCAGCAAAGCCCTCTGCGTTTTCCTCTTGCAAACCAGGCATTTGAAGCCACGGACACACTTCATGCTCTTAAATATTTTATAGATGAGCAATGAGTGACTAACTTGGCACCCGGTCTTCCGTGGCAATCCCTGAAGAGACTTCCCCTGGCTTTTATAAAGGATAGATGAGCAAGCCCCTTTAAATGTGCCTCCCTTACTCTCAGAACCCAATAAAGAAAATGAAAAAGACAAATGCTTTTTATGCCGGTAGGAAGACAAGTGCCCTGCCTGATAAATATTCTCACCTTAGTCTGAATTTATTTTGCCCCTCATCCACCACATCCATATCGCTTGCCCGCAAAATAAGAGGCTATGCTCTCCCCTCCCACCTTAGAACAGTGTTTTGGTGGATGATGAAAGGTTGTGGGGAGAACTGAGGGGTGGTGAGCTTTGGGTGTGAGCTTGCTCCGGGACTGCTGGAGATCAGGCAACCGAAACACCTGGGAAAACCATCCCTGGGGCGCTGGAGGTGGGTGTGGTCTAGGGCAGGGCCAAAGAGAATAGCCTAGTGCAGTCTGGCACAACCTTCATCTTCACAATGATAAATGGGAGGCCCAAGCATAGCCGTGTGGCCACATACACAGATGCGCACACACGGGGCTGTGTACAGAGAAACGACTCCTGAAGACAGAAAAGGAGATCATTTGAGCTTCCTGCATCACTGAAGCTTTCCATGTGTTTGTCCCAAAGGTTAGAAATAGGAACATGTGGGCAGGGCTGTGGTGGTGCACATTAAATCCCAGCTCTCGAAAGGCAGAGCAGGTGGATCGCTGAGTTCAAAGCCAGCCTGGTCTACAGAGCAAGTTCCAAGACAGCCAGGGCTACACAGAGAAACCCTGTCTCGAAAAATAAACAATTAAACAAACAAAAACAAAACAAAGAGGAACACTAACAGGCAGGGTGGATCTGGGGAAAGATAACCTTCAAAAGAGCCTCATTTCCCTGATCTGCCTCAGAGTCGAGGAGGAAGCTCTCCAGTGCAGGGGCGGCGGTGTGGCTCAGTGGCCGAGCCCTTGCCTGGCATGTTAGTTCAGGTTCTTTACAGGTGCCAGAACCAGCAGTACAGATATGCATCCAAAGAGGATGACTTACACGGCACAGGCTGGGTAGTCCCATTGTGGCTGTCTCACACTGACAGGCCGAGGACCCCGGAGCTGCTCCGTCCATAAGGCCGGTTACCTCAGGAGAAGAAGTCTGTTGCTGACACACCCAGAGGCAGTGGACTGCAGAGCTGAGCTTCGTCAGGGAGGCTCTAGCTAGCTGTGAGGCTCAGTGAGTGTCCTGCAAGCTTTTCATGTGACTCCAGCAGTGACCAACTCCAGCAGGACCTGCTGTGGGAGAGCTGAGGATGCTGGGCCACACCTGCAGGCCAGCAATTGGAGGCAGGGAAATCACAGAAAGCTCCAGGTCAGTTAGAGCTATAGAATGAGACTCTGCTGACAGGCAGGCAGATAGGCAGGCGGACAGGCAGACAGGCAGACAGGCAGACAGGCAGACAGGCAGACTCACTCACAGAGATAAGGATGGGGGGAGGGGAAGAGAGTAACTGCTTGCTGTGGAGTTGACTGTGATATCAAGAAAAGAAAGTTTCAACTAAAGAACCTATGTGTTTGTGTCTGTTTTCAGACACATTCGAGATGTGTGTGTGTGTGTGTGTGTGTGTGTGTGTGTGTGTGTGTGTGTGTGTGTAGTTGCCAGATGGCCCAGCAGGTAAAGACTGACCTCCAGAATCCGGAAAAGTTCCCTTTGACCTCTACAGGCTGGCTGGTACATGTGTACCCCCAATAATAACAATTTTTAAAAATGTTTACTTATGTGTAAGAGTATTTTGTATGCATGTGTGCCTAGGTGCTACATGTATGCTTGATGTCCTCAGAGGTCAGAAGAGGGCATTCAGTTCCTGGAAAGAAGAGTTACAGACGGTGGTGAGCTGCCATGTGGGTGCTGGAGATCAAACCTGGGTCCTCTGACAGAGCAGCCAGTGCTCTTAACCACTGAGTCATCTCTCTAGCTAGTACCGACAGGTTTTAAACACAAATGTGTATTTTGATGGAAGCCTGACTTCCAGAGGGGCTGCCAGGGGTGTAGTATCCGGCACCCAGCATGCTAAGTTCCCCCTGGGTCTGAAAGCTCTATCCTTAACCTTGAAATAGTTTGTCTAGGTGACACAGCTGGTTTGAGCCCTTTTCATCTGCTGATGCAAAAAAGAACTCTAAGAAACACATTTATGAAGAGTAAACAGGCCTGATTTCAAAACCAATTAGAATGTGTCTTGATTGGGAAAATGAATACCCAGATAAGCACAGCCCGACCATGGCTGAAAGCATTGCCTGACTGAAGGGATGGGGCTTCATCCCCGGTGTCAGCATCTTCTCCGCAGACACACACACACACACACACACACACACATACAACACACACAGACATACAACAGAGACACACACACACATACAGGCATACAACACAGACACACATACAGATACACATACACAGACATACAACACAGACACATACACAGACATATAACACACAGAGATATACAACACACACAGACATACAACACAGACACAGACACACACAGACATACAACACAGACACACATAAAGACACACAGACACACAAATAAACACACACACACACAGGGACACATAGACACCCCACAGTGGACCATTGGTAAAGGCCGACTGCTGAACAGCTGTGAGCAGAAGACACTCTTGAATCACAAGTGTGTGACATTGCTCAACTTGGTGCCAGGAATTCTCCCAGTACCATCAACATTTCAGATTCCCAAGGCAATCAGTAAAATGCAAGGTTTAGGGAGATTATTCAAACACCAGTGGGTTTTGAATATTTATTATCTAGTGCTTAACATAGGAAACTTAGTGTTTCCTTCATGGAACAGTGGACAGAGCAGCTCTAGGGAAGCAGGTCTTGCAAATCTCAGCAGTATCATTCCCAGCTGTGTGGCTGAAGAGGACCAAAGCGTGCCATAGTCCAAACCACCTCCCGACAGAAGGTGTGGTTTGGCCTAGAGGAAGAATGCCAAGGAGAGACTGCTCAGAGCTTTATGGCTCAATCAACGTAGGGACGCAGGTGCGCCTGAGGGACAGGTAACTCAAACATCCCAGCACATGGAGGGACAAACCAGATGTGGCACCCACATCTTATGCACAAGAGATTCTGACCCATGCTGTGTGACTTGGGATCAGTTTGTTTATAGTTTTATGGTTTTTGTTGTCTTGTTGGTTTTGTTTGTTTGTTTGTTTGTGTTTTTTGTTTTGGTTTGGTTTTTGGTTTTTTTTCGAGACAGGGTTTCTCTGTGTAGCCCTGGCTGTCTTGGAACTCACTCTGTAGACCGGGCTGGCCTCGAACTCAGAAATCTGCCTGCCTCTGTCTCCCAAGTGCTGGGATTAAAGGCGTGCACCACCACACCTGGCTCTGTTTTGTTTTTTAGATTAAAAAAAAAATGTGTATGTATGAGTGCCCAAATGTCTGTGTAGTGTATACCTGCAGTGCTCTCTGGGGCCAGAAGACTGGAGTTACAGATGGTTTTAAGCTGCCACATGGGTACTGGGAGATGTGGAGTGCTAGTGGATGGGATATGTCAAGACAGGATTTCTCTGCATAGCCCTGGCTGTCCTGGAACTCACATAGTAGACCAGGCTGGTCTCAAACTTGAGATTCTCCTGCCTCCACCTCTCAAGAACTGGGATTAAAGGTATAGCTACCACACTCTTAGCCAGTGCTCTTAACTAAGTGAGGCTCAGTTTTTTGTTTTGTTTTGTTTTGTTTTGTTTTTTTTAAAAAAAAAACAAGGACAAAAAGGTTGTCACCAGAAGACAAATTGCTACTTTACTATGATAGGAAAGAGAAAGAAGCAAGTGGGGGTGTCTGGGGCTGTTGTCCAACTAATGTGAGATTATGGAGGTGAGGGCTGGAGAGATGGCTCAGTGGTTAAGAGCACTTGCTGTTCTTCCAGAGGTCCTGAGTTCAGTTCCCAGTCCCATATCAGGTGGTTCACAACTACCTGTCAATGCAGCTCCAGAGATTCTGACTCTCATTTCTGGCTCCCTGAAGGCACTTGCACACACATATACGAACACATTAAAAGTTCTAAAGGGTGGGGCAGCATTTAAGACCCCAAAGAGAAGGCTGCTGAGTTAACTGTGAGAAGTACTCAGAAGGCTGCAGCAACAAGAGCTAGAGAGGGAGGAAGACAGCAGTCATCACTCACAGAACTCAGACTCCAACATCCTCCGATCAAAAGCATCCTTTAAAATCCAGTCTTGGTGGCACAGTCTAAAAATCCTAGATGTCAGAAACAGACAGAGGAGTATGCTTTGATTCCTCAGATTTTAATAAATAACAATCAATTGCACAGCTACATTAGTAGCAATTTACCAACTAGTCCCAAGTTCCCTCGACAGTCGGCCACTGGCAGAGTCTCAGCTAGTAATGTTGGCAGAGCACGTGTTACACGTTACATGGTAATGCACACTTGTGACAGAATGACAACAAAGGGTTAAAGATGCCCTCCAGGCAGGAGAGCTGCTACTGATGCAGAGTCCTGAAGCAGGCAGGTTAAGATACTGACAACCGAGATGTGGCTGTGCTCAGAGCTGCCATGGGGTTAGTGTCAAGCTGGGCTGCAGAAGTTCAAGACCATTGAGATGAGGTGAAGGACTAAGTCAAGACAAACGGATGGATGACAGATGGGTGACGGATGAGTAAAGGAATGACGAATGGATGATGGACTGATGAAGAGTGGATGGATGACAGATGGATGAGCAAATGGATGAATGATGAATGGATGATAGATGATCAAAAGATGGATGGATGGACAGATGACCAATAGATGATAGATGGACAGATAACCAATAGAAAATGGATGAATAGATGGATGAATAGATGAATGGATGAATAGATGAATGGGTGGGTGGATGGATGGATGGATAGATGGATGGACAGATGGATAGATGGACAGATGGCTGGCTGGCTGGATGACGGATGGGTAGATGATGGATGGGTGGGTGGATGGATGGACAGATGGGTTGATGGACAGATGAATGGATGGACAGGTGATGGATAGATGGATGGATGGCAGCTGTAGCTGGAGTATCAGCAGATCTTGCCATGCTTAACTGAAGCCCCTAGGACAGTAGAGAATTCCCTGCCTATCAGTCCCTTCACACAGGTGGTAACAGTTTGGTGGGGAAAGCACTAGCCTAGTGTTCAGTGTCTTCATTAGGAAAGGTTGGGGATGAACACTGCTCAGTTGGTAGGATTTGTCTAGCATGCATGAATGGGGTTGATGCCCAGCACGTAAACCAGGTGTCCTGATACGTACCTGTAATCCTAGCACTCTGGAATGGGAGGCTGAAGGGTCAGACCTTCAAGGCCATCCTCTGCTATATAGTGAGTTGCAGACTAGCCTGAGAGTCTGTCTTAAAAACACACACACACGGAATAACAACAACAACAAAAACCCTAAGGAAATTGGAATAAATTGTGCTCTTGGGGTAACACCAGTGTTCTCAGATTATAAATGCACACACACCAACTCTTTTCAGAGCTTGGATGCAGAGCTTGTTTATGCCAGGAAAATCCTGTATCTCTAGGCCACGCCCCAATGGCCCCGTTGATAATCACTGCAGAGAGGGGCACTGGGGTAAGCCAAGATGTGCACAGGGTCTCTGTGCTACCAGGAGGGAGGCCCCTCTGCTCTGGAATTAGGGAGGAAGCCACACACACAACTTCCACTTGGCCAGTGCCTGGTCTGTGTGGAATGGAAATGTTTAACAAAGGCCGCCGGAGCTCTGGTGCCCAAACACCTGATCGTCCCCTTCCATATGGCTTCCATTTCCTGCCCCAGAAGAGCTGTGAGGGAGCTTTTGCAGACAGGAAACGCTGAGGGCCCTGACTGGGGACGGTAGAAAGTCACAGTCAGGAAGGGTCAAATTTGGGGTGACACGGCTCTGGTGTGGCTGCCTAAAGCTGTGGGTTAATATTTCTGCTTTAATATCAGGTGGCGATCGGCCCACCCAACCAGGCGGGTGTCATGTCAGACCCCGCCCCATTGGGTTTCACTTCTTCCCAGTCAGGCAACACATCTATTTTCAGGCCCACGTTCAAAATCAAGGCCACAGCGTCACAACATTGTGTTCTAATGTGTCCCGCAGTCACTTTGCTGGCTTGGTATTTCAGGGAAATCAGGTTCAGAGCAGTCATTTCTTGGCTATGATAATGAGCCTCAGAGATTGCTTTCAGGGCCCTGACTCAATATAGGGAGGTCACATTCCAGTCCACGGTGATGGATGGGTCCAGGCCTGCTATTATCTTCACGAGACGAGGCACACTACTCTAATTGACCAGCCCATCTTCACCTCGATAAACACAGGAAGGCTTCCTCCATTAGGGACGGATGGATCGAAGCAGGGCGGGGAGAAGAATCTGTAATTTTCTCAGTGGGTCAAATTCGTCGAATGTACTTTCTTTTCAGAAACGACTGCTATTTATTCCTAGCTCAGCGATGGAGCGCCTCCCTCTGCCTGCTCCCTCTTTCTTCTTAAAAGGTATCTAATGATTTGGCGGGGAATCCTGCAATTTATGTGTCAGGGAAAGTGCCACGTTTGAAGTCACACTCTGGCACTGAGGCAAGTTGCCAGTAATTACCACGAGTCCCACTCCTCTCTGGGGGCAGAGCCCATCCACCACAGCTTTCTCCTGGGAAAGCGAGAGACAGCCTCCCGTGGTTCCTCAAACCAAAACCTGCCCTGGAGATGTTACGACATGCCAACCTCTAACTCAACATCGAACATCGACTTTTAATCTTCAGGGTTCATCAGAATGGGAGAAGCCCTCTCCGCTCTCCCATCTTCTACCCCCACCCCAGTCCCACCCAGATGCCAGGTTCTGCCTCCTGTTGATACCTTGAGCCTTACCAATCAGCGACTAGGGCTTCTGGGCTCCTACTGGGGACCATGCCTCCTGCCCACCCCACAACTGTTTCTTGTCATAAATGTATCCACCCCTGCCCATTTCACAGGACTGGGAGGTAAAGAGAATACACTGGATGATAAAAGGCTTTTGCTCTATTGTGGTGTGGGAATCAAATGCACGCCTCTTACAAGCCAGGAAAAGCAGGGCTGTTTCTTTCGCCTTTTTGGAGACAGGGTTTCACTATGCAGACTTTAACTCATAGAGATCTCTGCCTCTCCATACCTATGCCTACTGAGTGCTGGGAGTAAAGGTATAGACCACTACACTTGGCTGGAAAAGGAGGCTTGCTAACAGGACTCTCACAAGCCTTGGAGCTAGGCATGGGGCAATCAGGTTCAGCCTGGTCTTCATGGCAAGATTCTTTCTCAAATACAAAACACAAAGCAATACTTGGTGACTGGCTGAATTCTTTCAGGGGGTCCACGAGGTGGAAACTTTCGGGATATTTCCCAGATGTTACTGGTTTGGGGGGGGGACTGCCCTGAGGCAGGTCACTGGAACTTGTGACTCGATCAATAGAGAAGGCCCTCTGCTCAAATCCTTCCACACTTGCATTTAAGGGAGGCTGAATGCCTGCCTGCTTGCCAGGGTCTTGGTATCCAGGCGCTCCACTGGCAACTGGCACTGGGGTTCCGGACTTGGGGATCTGGCAGGCATTTGCTTGAAAACAGGAACATCAATCAGCAAACATCAAGGAACGCAAAGGACTGTATTTGGTGCCAGCGGAAATGTGAGCTTTCAAGAGAAATTGGGTTGGGACATTATCTGTCACACTGGCAGTCTCCCAGTCTCCAAGGAACTTTATACGACACAATCGACGATGGTATTAATGTCATCTTTTTATTCTGGGTAATTGTGACATGTCAGTATCAAAAGACTGGGATCACTTAAGAACCCCTGTGCCCCAATGATGACTGTGATGGCCCAGGACTGAGCCTGGGAGACCAGAGCCTCAAAGGGCTTTCCATGGAGATCAGAAATGAGGCAAGCTCGGGACAGAAAGCTAAGAGTGAAGGCTGGCAGCTCCTGAGTGGCTTTGAACCAGATACTGGGGGATGGGCACCACCACCACAGGCTCTTCCCTCAGTATCAAGATAAGGTTCAGGACAAACAGCCTTGCTCAGGACGCACAGATGACTGAGCAAGCACGCTCCGAGCAAGGAATTTGGTGTCCTTGTAGGAACAGGCAAGCTGGCTACCAGACTGCTCTCTTACAGAGTGGAGCAAAGGTTAATTAAACACATCTCAAACTCTGTCTCTGCCTAGATCTTTCTGCATGCTGAGGGGAAATGAAGCATTAAGCTGCAAAGAATCTGGGCCAAGGCCGACTCAGGAGTTGCCTGCCCTCCTTAGCTTTCTACCCAAGCTCCCTAAAGCCTTCTGAGACTCCCAGGCAACTGGCTCTGGTCTGTCCACCACACCCCTCTGGAAAGGGATGGAATTCACCCCTTTACCCTGGCCTTCTGGCTTCCACCTTGCCCCACCTCCTTCACCCAAGAGCAGCCTGCAGGGAAGCCTGAAAAATCAAACAGGTCGGGCCACACTGGAGACAGCCGGGCTGCTTTCATTAATGAGCCAGAGGCAGCACCAGGGGCAGCCCAGGCTTGATTAAAACCAGACTTTCACAAGTGTCTTCCCTGACTTCTCAAAGGTCACGGAGTCTGCAAATCTATGTCAGTTTCTGCAGCTCCCAATCCCCATTCTGAACACACCAGGTCCTAAGTGGGTTCCAATCATCAATGAGAAACTGCAAACTGACATTTCCAATCACTGAAAGGAAAGGAATAAGTTTATTCTCAGCAAACACCAGCTTCCATCGAAGGGGAGTAACCTGACAGGGATGTGTGTGTGTGTGTGTGTGTGTGTGTGTGTGTGTGTGTGTGTGTTTATGTGTCTGAGTGTAAGCTGTTCCCCAAGCCTCAAAGTCATTCAGTAAACAAAAGGTCCCAGGAAGCTGGTCTGCATGAGACCATGGGAGTTGGGGGAGGCAGCAGACACCATGGAGCTGAGGTCTCAGGCACAACCTGTTTTCAAAGACTTCAGAGGAGGCTTAGCTCTAAAATACATATATTACTTTTGTTTGTTTGTTCTTTTTCTGTGTGTAGCCCTGGCTGTCCTGGAGCTGGCTCTGTTGACCAGGCTGGCCTCTGTCTCCTGAGTATCACCACCACTGCCCAGCTTGTGTTCGTTTTTTAAAGCTAAGAATATCCCCCCAAAGGGCTGCAGTAGTTAAGCACACTGGCTGCTTTGGTGGAGGACCTGGTTCAAGTCCCAGCATCCACAGGGTGGCCCACAACCATTTTTAACTCCAATTCTGGGAGATTCAATACCCTCTTTCTGTCCTCCACAGGCACAAGGTACTCATGTGGTACACACATATACACGAAGGAAAAAAATACCCATATACATAAAATAAATAAATCTTATAAGTAAACAGAAAACTGTCCCCCGAGTACCACTTACAGAGACCCCCATCAGAGTAGACAGACTCCCATGTCCCAACGCTGGCTAGCCAACATCCCCTTCGGCTCCACCTCCAGCTTCCAGCAGCATGGCAGAGCGACAGCACTCAGGAGCTGCTAGAGATGTACCTCAGTTGCTGAGTGCTCACCCATCAGGCACAGAGCTCTGGGCTCCATCCCCAGCATTGTGTAAATCCAACATGGTGGTACATGCCTGTAATGCCAGCACTTGGGAGGGTAAGGCAGGAGAATTGGCTACATAGTAAAACACACAAAAACCATGTCTATCCTAAACACGCCCAGACTTAACATTATCCTGAAACAATTTAGTATATCATCTTTAGTAAGTTTTCTGAGATGGAGTCTTACATAGCTCAAGTTGTACTTGAACTCAAGGTGATCCTCTTGCTTCAGGTTCCTGAGTGCTGGGATCACAGATATGAATTGCTCCTCTGGCCTCCACACTGTAAACCGGAGATAACACAGGCCTGAGGCAGCCATGTGCATATGCCCGGCATCACTCTGATGTGGTGTGCACACGGGTAACCCCAGCACTTGAGGAACTGAGGACCCCTGAGAGTTCAAGGCCAGCCTGGGTAAGACCTTTGTCTCCTGCCTGCAAAACAATCCTGTAACATTTTATATGACAGCCCTGAGTATCTGTGGATACTGGCATCCAAGCAGGGGAAAGGAGTGGCTCCCAACAGATCCCCCCTTAAAGACCAAGGGATCACAACCATACAGAGCTGAAACAAGAAAGGAGCAGGTGGCAGACAGATCTGGGTGTGCTCATCAGCTAGCCTTGAAATACAGTTATCTGGTCCATCTGGGGACCTCATGTTACAAAACTGTCCTTAAAAGAGCAAAGGCTGAAGTCTGGCCTGCCAGCCCTGAAGAAGGAGCACAGAGCTTTAGAAGACACTCAGTCTTGCCCGCAGCACCTGAGCCCACGGCCCGCTGGACATTGCAGGTTCCTGCAAGAAGATAGCTGTGCAGCCTGAGCCACAGCATGACAGGCAGGAGCAGCCATGGCTATCAGCAGACAGCGCACTTCCTGTCTGCCTCAGAATCCTAGCATCATACCAGCACTGGCAGGCCATGCTGCACTGAGGTGGCTTCCTGTGATGAGAGAGAGGGCCAGTGTCCTTCAGGGCCACCCCACAGCTCAGCCCTACTTCTGGTAAGTGGGGTCCCAACAGTAGACTCTAGGAGTCTACAAGGAAAAGGCTCTTGGGAGAGGTCACCAGAATGCCCTTAGGCCCAGGACAGCACAGGTCAGACTGTCACATGTCCTCAGGAAAAGCATGTGTCCATAAAGACGCATGGCCTGAAAAACAGACCACATCCAGGACACTGCTGAGCGTTTAAAATTTATTGACGTGATTTCCCATAAGGATTCCGGCACAGAAGCATTCAACTGTGTCACCTCCAAACAGGCATGGAGCCTGGGAGACTCCTGTTGCTCATCCAAGCTGCCCCTGGGACTCAAGTTACAGGAACCGAATCCCAGCTCCAAACTGGACGCCATCACAAATCCTAAAAAGAAAGAGACAGGTCAACAGGAGGCTCCTTACATCATCGAGAGGCTCTGTACGCACCCCACCCCGCCGCCCCTGCTAGGTTAATAAGAATCAGCCCCTAGAGAAAGGAGAAAAGACAGAAAGAGAGCCTAAGACCCTCTGTTGCTCCGTCCCACCCAAAGGTACACCGTCCTGTGTCAGGGCAGGAAGTAGAACCAGGAAGCCCACATGATGGGGCTAGCCCAGAACTCAGTATGGTCCTGGGCCTCACTGTGACCCAGCAACCCAGCCTCACAGAGGCCAGGCACCAGCCAGCCCTGTTCTTGACCTGGGATGACATAAAGGGTCACCACAGGTGTGCTCTCTGGAGAGCTTAGCTCTACTGTGTCCTGTGTGGGCCTCTCAGGAATGGCTGCAGGCACCAAACACCCAGTTCTGAGTGCAGTGCCACACCGGAATGTCAAGGCACAGGGAAATGGAAGCGGTCACACTGCCCTGGGGAGGAGCCCTCCTACTTGGAGGAAAGCTGAAGCCCTGAGGGCTGAAGATCCAAGCTGCACAGTGTACCTGTGCCCGCAGCCTAGGCCTACACAAAAGGGCCCACGGCTGCCTCAGAGAAACCCTCAGAGAAGTGAGCTCTGAGATAAACACAAGTTCTTCAGAGAACACACAGCCAGGCTAGCACAGATGTAAACACCTGTGACACACACACACACACACACACACACACACACACCCCACAGAGCAATGCCCATGAGTATTCGAGGTGGCATCCAGAGTTACAGGGCCAGGACCCATCAGACCTCTGCAGACCCCACTGGCCTCCTCAGCCTCTATCTCTAGGCCAGGTGCAGGCTGCCTTCCTGCCCCACGGTGCCAGTGCTCGCCCTCATACCAGGCCTAGCAGGTGTCATCAGAGAAGTCACTGATACCCGCTCTTAATCCCCAAAGCTCTCCATCCTGGATGGTGTGCTAGGTGTGGGGAAATAGCACTCGTGGGCCCCGAACAGAGCCCTTGACAGGCACAGAGAGGAAGCCATCAACAAGGCTGAAAGGGGAAGGGGGAATAGAAAGAGGCGCACTTGAGAGAAGCCATTCCCTTGAGGCTTCAGCAACCCTGCATCCTCTGTCCACCCATACTATACCCCTCCCCCAGGACAGCTGCACCCACACACAGGCTGCCCTCCCCACCCTGTGTCCTCTCGAAAGGTCCAGCAAGGTCCGGTGTTGGGGCCTCTTGCCCTCCCCAGCTGCAATGATGTGTCCCTCCTGCAGCTCACAGAGCAGCTGGAATGGGACTGACTCACTGCTGTGTCTCCAGGGACCTAGTCTGAGGAGTCACGCTGTGACAGAACTCAGGTCCCAGAGAAGACTGCCAGAAATCATCCAGGACACGAGTCAGAACACTTCAAACTGTCACCCTTTGCAAAGGCCGCAACTGCCAGTTACAGAGCACCTGGCTTAACTCTGGGGGCGGGGCTACAGACAACTGTCCACCTGCCAACTGCCTAATTTTAGAAACATGATAAAATTGAGGTCATTTCCCTCAGATGTTTTCACATTCCACTCTTGCCAACAAAGCTGCAGGGCAAACCACACTAGGGAAGGTATTTCGATGTTCAAGGCTGACCCTGGACAGCCTTTACTACCCACCGCCAACACCTGCCTGCCTCCATCACAATGGCAAGCAGCTGCCAGGCAAACCCAGGCCAGAGTCTTCCCTACTGCAGCACAGCAGACTTCTTCTTTCTGAAGGGTATGATCTCAACTGATCTTTGAAACACGCTTCTTAGATTTAACTAAGACAGAGTTGCAGCGGAGGGGTCCTGAGCTGTAAAGAACACTCACTAAAGGGCCAATTAGCAAGAAGCTCAAAAGCCAAGGAACTGCCTGGTGCACAGTGCCACCCTGTGGCTGCTGTCAGTATTACAGCAGCATGGGCCACAGAGGAGAGCTGCTCAGAGAGCTGCTGCAGCTGCGGTTGGCACTGGAGCCCACCACACCCCCGTGACTTGGCCCCCTAAGACAGTCTGTGAAGGCAGCTGGCCCCACTCCACTTCAGCCCCACCTACATGGTAGGCTGCAAGAGCTAACCCAGGCTGAGAAGGCACCTGCTGTGCACCAGGGACCTACTGAGCACCAGGGCCCAGCCCTGCTCTCCTCACTGCACTGTGCAATCAGCAGCTGTGACATGTCAGACTGTAGGCAGCAGGCATGGTGGACAGAGGACACTGAGAGACAAGAGGAGCGGGCCAGTACAACACAGCAGTATGGGAGTGACGGACACCATAGTCGGACCACACGAGCAGAGCGGAGCAGAGCGGGAGGGCCTCTCAGACATGAAAGCTGTGAGCGCGGCCTGTCAAAGCCTTCTAGTCTCTGCACAGGAAAACAGACACAGAGTAGCTACGTAACCTATTCCAGGCCCTATCACAAGGCAAGGTGGCATCTGGACTTGTGACCCGTGGGAACTGATCTATCTTGGATAAAGCCACGTGAGTGGGGCCTGTGAGAGGCCAGGCGCTTGCACCACCTCCCTGTGAGGCTGCCTGTCAGCAGGTGTCCCGTCCCATGGAAGCCAGGCACAGTGCCCTAGCAACAGCCTCCCACTATCATGTCTTGACTTTTGACTTCCCAAGCTTTGTCACTAAAGCTTCCTGCTCATAACAATCCCTCTGGGCCTCCAGACAATGCCTACAAGGTAATATAAGAGATGGGCTCTCTCTATAGCCCTGAATGGCCCTTGGCCTAACCCACCCATGGAACACAGCCATCTCTCCATGTCCATGGGTGGAGTCTTCCAGCCCAGAGCAAAGCTGTGGGCAGCCCCAGGCCAGGCTCGGCACAGGGAAGCTCTCTCCTGCTTTACATGTCCAGCAAGCAGGGTCAACACTTCCCCTAGCTAGCTCCCGAGGCAGAGCAGCAGTGCTCCAGGGCAGGGGAGGCAGCAGCAGTGCTCCAGGGCAGGGGTGGGCATCTCCCTCCCCCCTCCAACTAAGAGCAGCTCAGCAGAGGATGGCAGGCTCTCATTCTTTAGTTGACTCCAATCTCTTTTCAAGTTCAGACCTACTATGAAGTGGCCATCCCGGAACCACCTGCAACAGAAGCTCCACAGAGCTGCAGAGCTGACAGTGGCCCCACACACCTGTCGCCCCGCTGCACGCCCATAGGAATGCAGTAGTTCAGCTCCAGCCGAGCGATGTTGCCAAGTCGGAGGACGACGCCTGCTCCATAGGACCAGCGGATGCACTCAGCTAGCTTCCGGATATGGGCTTTGGGGCCCTCACCTGAAACAGGGAAGGTGGTGAGCACAGGTGTGGTCCCTCTCAGGCAGCTGGATCTAGCTGGTGGAGACAGGTATGGGGCTGGTATCCGAATCCCACTCTCCCAGAGCCAGCTGAAGGTTCCGACTCTCTGGGCCTGGCTACCCTGCCCCTTGGCCTAGAAAGGCTCCTCTAGCAGGGCAGCGGGGAGGCCCCTGTCACCCCTCAGAGAGGGCCCAGGGCTCCCAACTGCTCAGTGCCCTGTGAGCATCCTCTGGACAGAGCTGTGCTGAGCTCTGGGCCCTAATGACACCAGAAGAACTTGAAGCTTGTTTCTAGAGCAAGCTGCAGCCTCCCTTTACATAACAGCATCATAAGGGATGGCACTGCCCTGTATCAGGAGGATGTGTGGTGGGGGCAGACTCACCATAGTTGAGGTTGCACAGGTTGCCCGCATTGAGGAAAAAATGAGTTCTGAAAAGCTCTCCAAAGCCCCCCTGGCCTGGCCGGAAGGGCAGTGGCGTGTAGAGGTGCAGGCCCCCGGCCCAGTAGGCCTCACCACCCAGGTAATCTCCTAAGGAGGAAAAACAGAACCTGCTGACTCAGCCCTCAGGGTTCCTGCTGCCAGTTCTGCTCCACAAACTCCGAGGGCAAGGCCAGCCTCCCTCCTGTACAGGACACAGCTGAGGAGCCAAGGTACCACAAAGGAACAAGGCTGCTGCCTGCAATGTCTGCAGGGCGGGAAGGGAAGGAGCGGCCACACTGAGCCTCCATGGTCGCCATGGAGACGGTGTGTGAGCCTAGCCCAGGCTTTCACCCCAGACCTCTGGTTGCAATGGTGAAGATCAGGCCTGCAGAAAAGTTCCTTTTAGAGTCAGTCACTGGCTCAAGTGACCCAGGAGAGGAAAAGTGCCGGGGTGACTTTCTCATCTGAGCCCCGCAGCCTGCAGATACTCGCACGCTCAGGGAAGGAAGTATCTGCAGGCCCTGAAGCCTGAGCCTCAGCAGTGCTCCTCAGTGGGTGCCTCGGCCCTCCGTCCTTTCTGTTGCTACTGTGGCGCTCTTCTGAGCTGCCCACTCGGGAAGCAGAGGAAGGCTAACTATGAGTTTGAGGCCAGCCTGGTCTACATACTGAACTCCAGGATAGCCAGAGCTAAAACAAAACAAAACAACCCAAAAACCAAAACCAAACCAAAACATATACTTGTCAGCATGTATGTCTCTGTGCACCACATGAGTGCAGTCCCTGCAGAGACCAGAAAAAGGCAATCAGACCCCAGAACTGGAGCTATAGATGGTTGTGAGCTGCCAGGTGGGTGCTAGACACCCAGGTCGTCTGGACCAGTCAGTGCTCTTAACCGCTGAACTCTCTCTCCAGCCCCTCACTTGTCATTTTGCATCTAAAACAAAACAGCTCCAAGTTTAATCTACTTCTCCCATTAGCACTTCCTACCGAGAGTAACTGAGCAGCACAGCTCCAGCTGCTGCTTTTCGGCTTTGTTTGTTTTTAACTCTTCGAGTGCTGAAGTCTTCCTTGGCATGCCTGATTTGAAATCAGTGTGCACGCATGTGAAAGCCAATGGTTCAGGCGCAGAAGAGGAGAGGAGCGCCACGGGAGACCAACAGTCCACAGACCTGGACCCTTGGGGCTCTCAGAGACTGAACCACCAACCAAAGAGCATACATGGGCTGGACCTAGGCCTCCCCACACACATGTAGCAGATGTGCAGCTTGGTCTTCATGTGGGTCCTGAACAACTGGAGCGGGGGGCTATCCCAAAAGCTGTCGTCTGTCTGTGGGATATGCTGGGTTGCCTTGTCTGGCCTCTGTGGGACAGAATGTGCCTAGCCTCCAAGAGACTTAAAGTGTCAGGGGTATCCAGTGGGGCACCCATCCACTCAAAGGAGATGGGGAGGGGAGATAGGGGAAGGATTGTGAGAGGGAGTGGTTGGGGGGGGGGG
This sequence comes from Mus pahari, assembly GCF_900095145.1. Lineage (NCBI taxonomy): Eukaryota > Metazoa > Chordata > Mammalia > Rodentia > Muridae > Mus > Mus pahari. Next base: position 49,250,446 of record NC_034606.1, on the reverse strand, counting down.
TAGCAGTGAGCAGGATGTAAAGTGAATAAGTAAAAAAAAAAAAGCTTTTGCCGGGTGTGGTGGTGCACACCTTTAATCCCAGCACTCGGGAGGCAGAGGCAGGCGGATTTCTGAGTTCGAGGCCAGCCTGGTCTACAGAGTGAGTTCCAGGACAGCCAAGGCTACACAGAGAAACCCTGTCTCGAAAAAACAAAAAAAAGAGCTTTTAAATTGACAAAAAATTTGCAAATACTAAAAAGTAAAGGAAAATATTACTCATCAATAAAATTTAAATTGTACTAAAGAAAAGTAGATGTTTTCAGGATAGCTTCTGAACTTGGATTATAGCAATAGTAGATAGAGCTACTGTCTGTTTAAAATAAGCAACAAAATAAATATCAAGAAAAAGTCACCTTATTCACAGTCACAGAGCTACATTGCTTCTATCTGGTGAGACAAATTATCCTGCAAACCTGCAGATGTCTCTGGAGCCAACACATGGCAGATGAGGCCTGCTGAGTAGGGCCAGGGCTACTTGGATTGCTGAGTTTTGAGCAAAGGTTGCCCATGAAGCGCAGGAGCGGGCACGGCTGCTGGAAACGGTTCTATCCTTACACACAATGGCAGTGCTGATGCTCGCCTGTTGCAAGCTGCTACTCCCATTGCCTCGGCCCCTCACAAGAGACAGCCCACAGGAGGAAAGTACCGCATGTCTCCAAGGCAGAACTCACCCACCTTCGCTCTGGGGTCCAATGCTGTGCATGCTAAATCCTCGGACACTCGTGGGGCCTCCCAGGTAAAACCTGCAGCAAAGTGACAAGTGTCATGTCATTAGGTGAAGATCCATGCCAGGCAGTGGTGGCGCACGTCTTTAATCCCAGAACTCGGGAGGCAGAGGCAGGCAGATTTCTGAGTTCGAGGCCAAGCTGGTCTACAGAGTGAGTTCCAGGACAACCAGGGCTACACAGAGAAACCCTCTCTTGAAAGAAAAAACAAAAACAAAAAACCACAACACAGCATATAAGACACAGTTCACTCTCTGTATACAACCACACTCTTAACTGACCGAAAGGAGGCAGTCTGGGCGAGGCAGGCTCATCCCCAGGGAGGACTAAGCAGCCTACTTTCTGAAACGTGCTTTTATTTTCAACTCTACCAGTACCAACCAAATTCTTCCATAATAACTAAAAGAAAAAAGAGGAAAAAATTTTTTTCTCTATTTTTTGAGACAGGGTTTCTCTGTGCAGTCCTGGTTCTGCTTCCCAAGTGCTGGGATTAAAGGCCTGCACTACCATGCCTGGCTGAGAAAATTTTAATATAATAAAGTATCACAACAAAAAGCAATAACGTGGGGCTGGAGAGATTGATTGCCGACTGCCCTTCCAGAGGTCCTGAGTTCAATTCCCAGCAACCTTATGGTGGCTCATAACCATCTGTAATGAGACCTGATGCCCTCTTCTGATGTGTCTGAACACAACGACATGTACTCACATAAATCTTTAAAAAATAAATAAATAAATAAAGCAACGAAGTATGAGTACTGGATACTTCAAAATCTGATTCCACATGAAAATCCAGAGCGATGTGAATACTGCTCCCCTCTGTAAAAATAAAAATAACCCAAAGTCCCAGAGGACATGGGGAGCGTCTGCCGCACTGACCTGTCGGCAATGCTGGATGGCTTGTCACCGATGGGCACCAGCATTCCACCCCAGAGAGATGTGGAGAATACCTGTGCGAAGGCAAACACAGTGTTTCTTTCTGTCTCCACGGGAGCCAGCAGGAAACTGGTTCTACTCTGCATGTCTCTGAAGGCTCTTGGCATGCACAGTAGAGTTATAGCAGGGCCATGGGGACCAGGGGTGGTGAGGTTGAAGAACTCAGTCAGAGGCCACTTTAAACTCCATCAAAGTCACCCAGAGGTGCAGCAGGAACTTAGCTTGTGTTCCTGCCGGGACAGAACCCTCTTGCATGAGAAGTCAGGCCCACAGGACTAATAGAAGAGGACAGCCAGAACCCTGGATATGAAACCCTACATCTGCTCAGACCCCAAAACATGAGGGGACTGAGGTCTCTACCCCAGGCTGAAGATCTATATAAGCTACACCCCTCCTGCAGTCACAAAGTGTGTCTAGCTCCCCATCCAGCTAGGAGGTTCAATGACACCCTCATCAAAGCATGTAGATCACCCCTCAGTTCTCCTGAACATTCACTGCCAAGCTCGAGGCTCTCTTGCCCGGCAATACCAGGCCCTCGTGTGTCTGACTGGCCAGTCCTTATAAACCCCATAGCTGCTGTCTTTTCCTAAATGCTTCAGTGGGGGCTATCGCTATAGAGCGGGAGTGGAAGAGCATGGGAAGAGCCACATAGCACACAGGACAGTCCCCACATGGCAATAATGGGGTGAAATCTCCCAACTTCATCATTGTCTAACAGCACACTCCTGGGCACACCTGTCTGTATGGCCTTCTGGAAGCCACATGCTTGGCTAAAGTCATCTTTGTAGTAGACTTTAGAAGGCTAAGGGAAGGCCTCCAGTCTGAAAGCTGGCCAGACTGAGCTAGCTTTTCAGCAGGATACCACCCTTCAGACATTTTCATCTTAACAGCAGGTTTCCTAGGAAGTGCTGCCCTCAGGAAGTAAGTCAAGAAGCACAGCTCTACTCTGACATTCCCAACACTGGCCCAGTGATGACAGAGCTGGCGGCATGGGACTCATGCCGACTGTTCATGGAGATGTCGTTTCCACTCTTGCTCCTCCTCTGGGATGAGGCCTGTCTCTGCGTCTTGGAGACCAAGGGCCTCAGCAGACTCCCACCCCTGTCCCAGGTCTTCCTGCACACACTACTACCTCTGGCCTGGATGGCAGCTTGCCGTGCTCCTGAGAAGAGCCAGGCCCATGCTTTCCTTCCTTCTTGCCCCACGCCTGGTCCCACTCAGAGGCATCTATACTCTACGTTCCCAACAGCAGAGAAAGTTCCAGCTCCTACCTGCCAGAGCCAAACATCCTGAGCCTTCAACCCTCTTCCTACCATCCATCCACCCACCCACCCACCCATCCATCCATCTATCTATCCACCATCTTATGCCCCACCACCACCATTCCTCGATGCCTCAAAGGAGCCATTCTGCTCAGTTTTATACCCAGTTCTCTCCTCTCCATCTCTTAAAAAAAGCATTGTATTTTGAAGTGGCCTTAGGTTGGCAGAGGCACAGCCCAGTTCCAGGGTTCATCCTCAGCAGGCTTCACCTCAAAGCTGAGGGACCACCCTGCTCCTCACTGCCTGTTGAACTCAGACACTAACTGCTCTGATGCTTCTCCTCCTCCAGAAGACAGGTGGGTACCGCCTGCACTGTCATTCCTTTCGCTAGCGTCTCTGCCATTTCCTGTTCTCCACTCTCTGCCTGCCCCAACTCTGCCCATCTCAGCCACTAGTCCTTCCTGTTCTTTTTGGGTTCTACCCTTGTGGTGGTTTGAATAGGCTCATGAATTTGTGGGTACCGCCTGCACTGTCATTCCTTTCGCTAGCGTCTCTGCCATTTCCTGTTCTCCACTCTCTGCCTGCCCCAACTCTGCCCATCTCAGCCACTAGTCCTTCCTGTTCTTTTTGGGTTCTACCCTTGTGGTGGTTTGAATAGGCTCATGAATTTGAATGCTTGGCCACAGGGAATGGCACTTCTAGGAAGTATGGCCTCATTGGAGGAAGTATGTCACTGTGAAGACAGGCTTTGAGGCCTTAAAAGCTCCAGATCTGCCCAGTGTGGTACAGCCTCCTTCTGCTGTTTACAGACTCTCTGCTCCTCTAGCACTGTCTGCCTGCAAGCTGCCATGCTTCCTGCTATGATAATAATGAACTAAAATCTCTGAAAACTGTAAGCCAGTCCCAAATTAAATGTTTTCTTTTTAAGAGTTGCTGTGTCACAGTGTCTCAATCACAGCAATGAAACCCTAACTAAGATGACTTCCTTATTCCCACCTCTTGCTATAAGCACCTAGAGTGCCTGTCTGGCAGCCAGGGTGCAGGTGGGTGAGCATACAAATGCGTGGGTAAGAGAACGAGTAGATATTCTGTGGATGGAAGAAGGATGTGTAGACAGGTGAGTGGGTAGGTGGAAACGGTAGGTAAACAGAAGAACAGAATAAGTACAGTGCAGCCCTCCACCCCTCAACCCCCAGGCTGGAAGAGAAGAGAAAATGGCTGGAGACATGCCTGTGCCAAACTCCTAAAAGCCTGGAGCAGGAGGCCACATGGACAGGTAACAAAAGGACGTTACAGCAGCAGGAGGCAGATGAAGAACACAACACGTGCCTGTGAAGGAAGAGCCCCATCCCTCTGAAAGAGCCCATGAGTGTGGGCGGGCGGAGGGGTGCAACTGTGACGATCAAGGCACTCTGGGCACCACTCTAGAGTCCAAACTCACAGGGAAGCAGTGGGTAAGGTGTGTAACTAGGGGAGCTCGGTTCAGGGATGGGAGGAAGGGGTGTGGGGAAATCAGAGCATGGTTCCACACCACAGGCAGGGGCAGCAGAGGACAATGGAATTCTGTGGTCCCTGAGAATGAGGACCCAGTGCAGCCTGGCAGGCCTGACTGGAGGGTCTGAAGTCCTACGGGTTAAAGCACCAGAGCACTGGGCTAATACCAGTGCCCCGGGCTCAGGATTCCACACACAGCGTCTCACAGGTACAGCGTAGGACGCAGACTCACCGAGTCCAACGCAAGTGGCTTATTCAGCTGGAGCTCAAAGTCTTCCTTGATGAAGCTCACATCTCCTCCAGTGTAGCCTGCCAGCTCCTGAGGGAAGAAGCCACAGGTCATAGGGACATGGGCGCTACTAAACACCACCTTATCCACAGAATGACTGTCTGTGCCTTTCTGAAGGCACCGGCCTGCTCAGCATCTGAAGAGTGAGCTGCTTTCGTGACAGGAACATTTTACATACAAATCTCGCCACTAGTTGCTCCCCTAAAATGAAGACTGAGCACTATCCTGGCTGGTTTTGTATCAATTTGACACAAGTTAGTCATCAGAGAGGAAGGAGCCTCAGTTGAGGAAGTGCCTCCATGAGATCCAGCTGTAAGGCATTTTCTCAGTTAGTGATCAAAGCAGGAGGGCCCAACTCATGGTGACTGGTGGTCCTGGGTTCTATAAAAAAGCAGGCCCAGCAAGCCATGAGGAGTAAGCCAGTAAGCAGCACCCTTCCATGGCCTACTGCATCATCTCCTGTCTCCAAGTACTTGTGTCCAGGTTCCTGCCCTGTTTGAGTTCCTGTCCTGACTTCCTTTGATGATAACAACAATATGGAAGTATAAGCTGAATAAACCCTTTCCTCCCCAACTTGCTTTTTAGTCATGGTGTTTCATCACAGCAATAGAAACCCTAACTAAGACAGGCACCCCAGGGTCCTGCTCACCACAAGCACTACAAGCAATAGGATGAGACTGGGTGGACCACCACAGCTACAGTGTCACTCAGGTCCCCCACATCTGCAGGCCAGCTGACCACATCACCTTTAGGCACTAACACTACTCCCTACAGGCACCAGTGCCAGCACTGGCCCTGCAGGCCTCTGCATGACAGTCCTGCCTACTGCTGGTCCTCCAACTCTGTTCTTAGCTGTTGAATGACCACCAGAGAGGCTGCCATGTCAACCACTGTGGCCTTGGGAGAAGACACAAGATAAACTGCAAGGAACAGGGCTGATTCAGAGGCCAGGAGCCCTAAGGGTGGAGTCACCAACCCTTGCAGGCAATCCTAGAGTGGTTTTCCCATCTGTGGTGCTGGGATGGAACCCAGGGCCTCCCTCAGACGGGCTCAGTAGACCAGTGCACTCCTGAGTCACACACTACTGGATGAGTTTGCCAACTCAGGCAAAGTGTTGTATTACCAGTGCACAGTGCACTGGCTCCCCAGTGAGTTGCTGTGGCGAGAGGCTACCTGGTTGACTTTGAGCAAGGCCCCTCTTCTTGGCAAGATAGATGAATTCCGAGAGTCGATGACCATGGCATGCTGAAAGAAAGGAGCAGGGTGTTCTCATCTTCACCTCAGGCAGCTCTAAGACAATAACACTTGCTGTGCACTGAGGGCTGTGCTGTGCTGATCGTGCCCACAGCCCTGCATCTGTGCCTGCCCTCCCAGGACAGCTTAATGTTCTGAGATGGCACACCCAGAGGCACCAGGGAGTTTCCCACCGACACCGACCAGCTTCATCCCCTCAGAGAGCCCAGCAGCTGCCCCAGGTCATTGCATTTCTTTTAATTTCTGTTTCCACTGATGCTACTTACAAAACCTATTGAGAAGCAGTGGATGTGGAGCCAGAGAGCATTGTTCCAACCACCCAGTCTCATTGGCACCTCAGTCAGCCCCACATCAGCAGAGACTGGCCAATGAGTCACAGGGCTGTAAACACATTCTCCATGCCGAGAGCAAGTCCTACCGAGAGAGACGACTTCAATGAGTGTCCACTTTCCTTCCGCACAGCAAATGAAGCAGTCCTCGAGAGGCAGCCCAGCTCCCGCCACACACCCTCCCACTTGACAGTGTGACTGGTCTTCCATAGGGGAAACTGTAAAGACAGGGAAGGAAGCCTTGTTCTGCTCCGTCCACACTGGAACGCTGCTACAAACCATCCTTTGAAATGAAGCATCTGAGGAACACACTGGATAAATTCTTCCCTCAGCACCAGGGATGGATCAGGCCTGTCATGGCAAGGGATCTTCCCCCGAGCCTCAGGCCCAGTCTGAAGACAAATCGTTCCAGATGAGAGGAACTAGGGGGGAGAGAACTCATGAAGGCAGAGGGGGAGGGCTGTAAACAGCCAGAGCGCTGCTGCTCTGAGCTGCTGGTGAAGGAACAGGGCCATACCCAAAGGCTGGGGGTGACTGTCACCAGCGGGTATCAGTCTCATCACAGTAAGACGCACGCATGGCATGGCGCACCCACCTGGGCCCTACACCAGCTCGAGGCGGCCCAGTGAGCTAGCTGTCACTTGGATTGCATCTGACCCAGGAGAATGACAAGACCAAGCTACGTGGGGCCAAGGGTTTTCTTGCCACAGCCAGAGGGAACAAAGGCCAGGTCCAAGGAACCCACCTCCTGCCTCTCAGCAGGTCTGCCCACAGCCTGCCACACAGCCTGCCTAGACTCTAGCTCAGAACAGCCCCATTCTCTCTCATGGCATGATGTCAGGGAGCTTTAGGAGTAGCTGGGACTTCACGAGCAAGGACACCTGGTGCCAAGCTCCCCGGAGAGCATCCCGGCGAGCTCTGCAGCCCGAAGGCCTGGAGGAAAACACAAGGCCACCAGGGGTGAGGAGACACCAACTGAAGCCCAGTCCGCACCACTGGTGTGCAATGTGTGTGGCCCCAAAAGTGTCCAGCTCAGCACACAGGGGCAGGCAGCACACAGGCCTGAGGAGCCTACAGATGTCAGGGAGCAGCAGCCATTCTGCATGAGGGCACAAAGACTCATGTTTTCCCCAGATGCCTACAGGAAGGGAAGCTTCCCAATTATCTTCTATCCATGAACATAGGGCAGCTCTTAGAAAGCAAGCCACTTCCATAGGGCAACACACTGCTGTCCCCATAGTAACCGACAGGATTCACAGGCAGATGGTGCACCCTTACAGTGCCCAGTTACACTTAGGGTGACCCAAGAAACAGTAAGCTCCGCCCAGTCTTGTCCTTCACACAGCTGCCTTAGAGGCTACAAGTTGTATGTCCCTCCCCAGTGTACCCACACCACCCTACACCATTCTACACTCCAGTTCCTTTCACACCTACTGTTCCAGGTGGAAAGCACTGTGCTTTGACTCTCAGAGTGTGCTCTTTTAAAAGATTAGGAAAGAAATAAAAGGGGAGACAGAGGAGAAAGACAGGAGAAAACACTGGGTGCCCGTCAGTCGGGAGCACAGATACCATGTGACCAGTGTGGACACCAGCCAGCTCTGTCCCTCCAGGGGTTACCTGCATTAGCTAGGGAGGAGGAGCTAGAGAGAAGGCCACCCGTTTCCCTCTCTAGTCAATATAATAACCTCGCTGTCTGTGCCCCACCCCCACCTGACCCCAGGGCCTGGTGTACTTACACTGTACTCTGCAGACACTCCTCTGTCCGTCTCCCGAAGTGAGCTCCAAGGGAACTGCCCAGTAACTTTATATAAGTTTACGGAGAAACTAGGAGGCAACGGGACAGAGCTTTAACAGTGAGACATGGGGCTTGCACACAGCTAAACAACAGGCCCTGTCAGGCTACACGGGGGCTCATCCTCAAGACAGCGGCCTCGGTGGAGGCGGCTGGCTGCCAGGTGTCATTTCACACGCCAGCCATCTACTTTAACGTTTACACTAGGCCAATGAGCTCAAGGACCTGCTTGGTTTCCTACTTTCTCTCGAAGTTTCCCGGCTGTGGCTTGAAGAAGGACAGGCCGTAGGAAGTTTCTTTGGTTCCATAAGAAAACTGGAAAGTCACTTTTTCTGCACGTCCCAGAAGGTTGGGGAGTTTGAGGCCAAGTACCTAAGTTAAGGGAGGGGAAAGGATAAAGCTGGAACCAGACCAGTGTAAATAGGCTTTGTTTCCCACAGGCGCCCTTGCCAAGCACACAGCACCCCACAAAGGCTGACCAGCCGGAAGACGGCCACATTGAGCACTGGGGAGCTGGAAGGCAGAAGTCTCCTGCCCCAACCCCAAACCTCCCGACCAGGAATCTAAACAAGACCGTGCATCTGTTCTAGCATAGAGGTGACCTCCAGCTCAGGCTGACCAGTCCTAGGAGACCTCAACAGCACTGCAAGTCCATAAGCCAGCAGGTTCCACAGCAACTGCGTTTCTCTGACAGGCCCATTTCAAAGCTTACACTCAGAGCTCTACGCAAGGACTGAGCCCTACCATACTGCCTTCGTTGTTTCCGACCATGGTGTTGTAACTGCCCGTCAGTCTCCTCAGCTCCGTCACTTCAAAGGTGACATCTAACCCATTGGGCAGGGCATCTTCACCTAAAGAAGTAAGTATTAAAAGGGTCAGCACCGCTTGGTGGTAAAGGCACTGCCACCATGCCTGCCAGGATGGGTTCGATTCCCAGGACCCACTGACTCCTGGAAATTGTCCTCCGAGTGCCACATACTTGCACTCATTTGTGCATATACACAACCAAAACCGACCTCTAAACCTAACACTGACTAGGCTCTCTGTGCTGAAAACAACCTCGGCTGGGAATGGGCCCACCACTCAGGAGGTCCTGGAAGATGCTCTAAGTCCCAGGCAGCCAGCATCAAAGCCCGGATTCATTTGACAGTAAGGATTTTGTAACAGTACAGCAAAAAGTCCCCCATGCAGAGGGGTGTGAGCAGTGTCTGCACTGGAGGTTTCTACCTCACAACCTGCCAAGGCCTGGAGTGCTATCTGCAAAGTGAGGCAAAACCCTGAAGGGTGTGGTCTCAGAGGAAGGAGTAGCTCTTGCCTTCCACCCAGGACACCTGCTGGGTGTTCCTGCTACATAGCAGTGATGTCCAGCGGTCTCAACAGGTTGGGGGCAGGAAACACAGGGTGGGTTTGGGGTGGGAGAAGCCTTGGTGCTGGTCTGGTGTTTGTTTGTTTGTTCTTGAGGCAGGGTCTCTCAGTGAAGTCCTGGCTGGCCTAGAATTCACCACATAGATAGAGAACCCCAAGTCTCTGCTTCCTGAGTGCTGGGATTGAAGGGGTGTACCACACCAACCCTCTTTTTTTTTTCAACCCTTACTACTCTGACAGGTACCACTTTAACACCTCACACTCACAAGGTTCATTTGTCACAACTGTCAAGCACACACTCATAATTATCATTCCCTCAAGCCCACAACTCCAAGCAGGGTCAGTGACATGTAGTGTGACATGCACAATGACGGGCTTACAAAGCCCTAAGCTAGCCTCTGCTGTCTGGGAATTCTATGGTGCAGCCAGGGTAAGAGCTGGAGTCAGAGACAGAGGGAGGGAGCTGACCAGTGCAAGGCCACGTCCAGCAGGGACTGCAATGTAGCCCAAAGGTGTAGCTTTTGAGACAGCTAACTCTGCGACCTGCTTGAGAAACCTTGGAGGCTACAGGATGGCATCAGAGGGACACTCCCCATGACACCTACCATGACACGTGTCAATCAAAACATCCACTTGTCTAAAAATTCCTAGGCGAAGCAGTTTTTCCCGGGCTTCATGAGATCGCCGCATTACCTGGGAGAGGGACAGACGACACAGAGTGTGAGCTCTCCTAAGACAAGGGGGCACTGAAGCCATGTGACCTGCAAATGCTTGCACTGGGAGGTGTGTAGCAGGAAATGCCTGTCAAGTCCTATGAGGAGGTGAACCTGACTGAGACAGCCAGCAGCCAGCACAGGGGGTGAGTGTCCAGACACAGAAAAGGCCAAGGATGAGCAGAAAGAAAAGAGAACAGGCAGGAAGACACTGGAGACAACGTGACAAAGAGCTCCTGGGAATGAGCGGAGGCTGAGAACCCGAGGGAAAAGAGGCACATCTCTGTAATCCCAGCACTCAGAGGCTAAGTAAGGCTGGGAGAGCTAAAGATGGAGGCCAGCCTGACTACACAGTCAGAGGGTAACTAGACAAAGGGGGGAAAGGAAAACAAAACAAAGCAGGAGAGAAATGAATGGAAATAAATATATACATAAAAAGTATTTGAGGCTGGTGAGATGGCTTAGCGAGTTATGATGTTTGCCATCAAGCCCAGTTTGATCCCAGGGACATATCTACAGATTGGAATAATGAAACCACACTCTATGTCCAATGGATGGCAAAACCTTAGAGAATGTGGTTCTCAGCTCTGAGGAGTGGACCTTGCCCATTCCCCTGCAGGGGTGTGGAATGGTGAATCTCCTTGGAGACCAATCTGCTGATCCTTGAAGTGACAGACCATGTGCCCTTGTACATAGTAACCCTACCTGCACTGTGCACACTGTGACACAACAGTAGGACACCGAGTACACAGCCATCCACGAAAGCCAAGCACTCAGCTCAGTTAATGTCCATCCACAGAGACAAAGCAACGACACAGAGTGTTTGCAGTGGGGCTTCCCACACGCCTTCTAACAGACTGGCCCGCCTGCCCTCACAGTGACAAAAGAGAAGCCCAGCGCTCCCAGCTACCTGGGCTCATCCCCGTGGAAGACACACTTGGAAGAATCAAGAGGAGCCCAAGCTGGCCTCTGGGAATGGTCAAGCCGTGTATGGCAAGGAAGCATGTACATTCACACCAACATGCTCTCCGCCTGTGAGTCACACCGCTCATGTAAACAGCGCCTTACACTTTAAAGAAGAGCTTTTGTTGCTGTTTTGCTGACACTGCTCGAGGTTAGCAAGAGGAGGCTAAGAGGAGCCAGTTAACTGGGCCACAAGGACACCGCTGATGACCTCTGCTCAGTGCGGTCCAAAGGCAGGACAGAGGGAGCCACAGGATAGGCAACCTCCTGCTACAGCACAGGAAAGAGTCTATGTGACTAACAGAGCACGGGCCTGGGGTGTGGAGAGGATTCCACAGAGGAACCCAGGGGTGGATAGCGCTGATGCTGAGAGTCAGGAAGAGTGCAAGACAGGCAGGCGGAGCAGACATAGGACAAGTCAGGATGAACAGAGGTAAGGACAGCCGAAAGTTTATGTAAGCTGTGGGAGCAGGGTTGTGGGTCTCAGATTCTTCAGAAGTTATAGGCAAAGTGTGAGAACGAACTCACCTCAATGAGGTTTTTAGCCTTAAAAACATCTCCAATTTCACAAATGATGATGTCATCCTTAGTCCGTCCAAGTCCATCAAAATGAATGTGCTGAACCACCACCTAAATGTGACAAGGGAACAGAGGTCACCACGTCTGGCACAGGAAGCAGGTCAGGACTGTAGCTAGAGGCAGGGTCTGAGACGAGGGCAAGGTCTTCTCAAGTACAGTAACCATCTTGCTCCTGACTCCATTCTTTCTGAACTTTGCCGCGTATGGGTGTTTGCTTGCATGTCTGTCTGCGGAGCATGTGAGTGCCTGGTGCCCACACAGGCTGGAACGCAGTGTCAGATTCCCTGGATGACCTGCCATGTGGGTGCTGGCTATCCAAGGCCTCTGGAAAAGCAGTGCTCTTAACCTCTGGTGCACCCTGTGTTCTTTCTCTCTTCGTTGTGCTGTCAGCCCCTCTACTCCTGTTTTAAGCTTCAGCCTTTGCCAAATGTGTAGTGCTTGGCAGTGAATGAGCGAGCTCTGGCCTCTCCTGCCACACAACCCAGGATCACCCTAGCAAGCAGCGAGGCCCGACCTTCTTAACCTGGGCCACACCCAGCCTTTGACGTGGGATGAAGACCCCTGAGAGGTCACAAGAATGGCCCTGACTCTTCTAGGAGAAAGGAACAAATAAAAACTCCAGAACTGGGGCTGCAGCTCTGTGGTAGGGCACTTGTCTGGGATGCCATCCTCTGCTGGTAACACACCTTTAATTTCAGCTATCTATCTATCTATATTTCTGTATTAGTTAGCGTTTTACTGCTGTGAACAGACACCATGACCAAGGCAAGTCTTATAAAAACAACATTTAATTGGGGCTGGCTTACAGGTTAAGAGGTTCAGTCCATTATCATCAAGGCAGGAGCATG
>NC_034606.1:49220185-49234321 GCF_900095145.1 Mus pahari | reverse complement strand
GGTGCCACTCCCTGGTCCAAGAATATACAAACCATTACACTATCTATCTATCTATCTATCTATCCATCCATCCACCCACCCACACGTTCAAACATATATATGTATATAGACAAGCATAATTTGAGTCTATCTTTGAAAAACTTTTTAAATTTTATTTGATGTATGAGTGTTTACCTGCATGTATGTACCTGTACATGTGTGCAAGGCTGTCAGATCTTCTAGACTCTAGAATCTAGAGCTAGAGTTACAGGTGGTTTTGAGCCACCATATGGGTAGTGGGAACCAAACCTAGGCCGTCTGAGCCAACTCTCCAACCATGAAAAACCAAATTTTGTTCTTTTTTTTTTTTTCAGTAGGAACAAATGTGCTTGCCTAAACCAGTCACATCGACTGTCACCCAGGAGAACCCTAAGGAACAAGGAGCTACTGTCTTCAAGTCAAGGTTCTCTATTTGCAACTGGTGACATGTTAGCTGCTTTACTTCTCCATAGGGCCTTACCAAGAGAACATTCCAGAAACAACATCAAGGTGTTCCACAAAGTACTCACATCTTTGTTTTCCAGGATTTCCTGTTTCGCTTCGGGTTCCACTTCCACAAACTCAGCTTCCTCTCCCAGTGCTCCAAAGTCAGTTCCACTTGATGGGAGGGGCTCCAGACTCTGCAAGGGACAGAGAAGCTTACAATGAAAAGGAGCCAGGCCTCTACCTTTAGGCTTTAGGTAGTGTCACAAAGTCCAGCACAGCTGCTCCCTTCGTCAGGGTGAGGAGCTGGAGATAAGATAGGACACACGAGGGAGGCTGGTGTAGGCCAGTGGGCAAGTGCAGGCCCTGGGGACCGTGTTTAATAAGCAAGTTCACTGGGTAATTAGTAAGTGAAACAAAGATTTCAAAAAGCCCTTGTACATGCTTGTCAGTGGGCCAGAAAGCAGGCACTTTACATAACCCAAATGCTGGCAGTGTCTACACCACCAAGCTACACTCCCAACCTTGTTTGCTCCTTTTCTTTAGTTTTCTGAGATCGAGTCTCTCCTCACACACCCTGTGTAGCCAAGACTCTCTTTGAAACTCCTCCTGAGCCTGCCCCTGCTTCCAAGTGGTAATATGAACTGTCACCACCTCAGAACAACACACAGCCGACCACGGTGGCACATGGATATAATCCCAGCCCCAGGAGGCTGAGGAGAAGACATTCTATCACTAAATTAATAATCACAAAAGCAACTTCTTGATAAGCTTCTGGGGGCGGGGGCTGGGGCGGGGGCTGGGTAAGCAGGGCTGGGAGAACTGGAAAACACAATGACAGATACATGACACACTCATACTACAGTGCTTTATCTGTGTGTACATGGAACATGTAATCTGTTCCCGTGCCACTGGGACACTTAGCAGCAGCGATTTCCAAGCATCCCTGAAGTGGACTCAGAGCAACATTTCAGGGGACTTTCAAGAACAGGCAGGCAGGATCTGGCTGCTTCCTGCAGCTAAGCCCCTCTATGGTGCCCACAAGTGCTGACATCTGCGAAGCAAGGGGACTCTGGGGCTGCCACTGCCTTCTCCTCCTCCCGGAACACTTAAAGGCTTTCTGCCACATGCACCTTGCACACAGGTTCTGAGTGTCAGGAAGGCGCTCAAGAGGATTATAACGCCTCCCACACCTGCCCTAAAGACTGGTCCTCAGAGGACCTATGGGGAGACACACCTAGACTCCAAGTATAAGTACCTTCATCATGAGGCCATGCTGGCTGCCTGCACAGTCTGAAGACACACCTTAAATGCTGCCTTTCTTTGGAGCAGGAACACAGGCCTTGAATTTACTGTGATTCTCCTGCCTCTGATTCTTAAGTACTGCAATTATAGGCACGAGCCACCATGCCATGCTAAATATCCCCTCTGAACCATTCTGACTCTGTGTGCTTTTGTGTATGTGTGTGTGTATGATAGAGAGAGACACACACACAAAGAGAATACCCATGTGTGAAGAGTCAGAATCAAGTTCTCACAAACCCAGGGATGGTCTCAGTCACTGCATAGCCAAGAACAGTCTTGAAACCCTAATCCTCCTGCTTCCAACTCCCAACTTCCTGGAATTACAGCCACCATGCCTGGGTCCAAAGGGATACCTCTTAAATGTTAGAATGTTGTGACTTCAGACAGTTTCTCTTTTTTTGGTACTCAATTCCTATTTATGGGATACTGATTAAATGCAATTTTCTTTTGTTCTTTTACTAAGTGAGGGGAAAGGAAAAAGGCAGGTGCATGGCTAGAACCCTAGCACTCGGGCTGGCAATGGTTCCACGCCAATATGGGCACTTAGCAAGGATGACAAACGAGACATCATTTCGTGTTACTATTCATTGGGTTCCTGCTATTAGTAATCTTAAATCATTATTAACTTCTCCCAAGTATGAAAACATCAGGCAGAGGAGGAATGTGCACGCGGATCCATTTGTAATCCAACAGTTGGCAAATGCGCCTTGTAAGGGCAAAGTTTGCATTCCATTATTTAAAAAGTTCCAATGGTCCCTCCTAAAATGGCAAAGCATGACACAAAGTTCACCAGAGGCCACCAGCCCTGTGGGGCAGATGTCACTGTGGCTCCTACTTCTGCCATAGTTCCGTATCCTCCAGGACCTGTTTACCAATGGGAATTCTCTCACTATGCATTGTTTGTTTGTTTTCAGACAGGGCCTCACTATATAGCTCTGGCTGGCCTAAAATTCACTGAGTAGACAGGGCTGGACTTGAACTCATAACAGATTCACTGTATCTGCCTCCTGAGTGCTGAGATTAAGGGTGTGTAGCACCATGCCTAGCTACTGGATCTTATAAAGCCCAGCTACTCAAAGGTATGAAGGATTCCAAATTCAAGGCCAGCCTGGACTACAGATTGAGCTCAAGGCTAGTCCTGGCATCCTAGTGAAGGAAATAGTTAAATAGATCTATGGATATAGCTCCATGAGTGCTTGCCTGGGATGCTGACACACGCTTGTCAGAAGCTTAGACAAGACTACTAATATGAGGCTAGCCTGGGCTACAAAGTCAAAGTCAGAGACAGGGACGGAGGAGATGATGGTTTGCTCTGCCCACTTATGGGAAGGGAGCTCACTCCGTTGTACAGAACAAGAGTCTGCCCAGTTCCAGGTGGCAAATAAAAGCCAATTCAGAAGTGAGGAAGGCTCAGCAGGCACAGGGGCTTGCCCCTCGGGCCTAATCACCAGAGTTCGAGTCCCCTAGATTCCAGAGTAGGAGGAGAAAACTGACTCCAGCTGTTGTCTTCTGACCTCCATATGGCATATGGCCACACATACATACACATACATACACACACACACACACACACACACACACTCGCGCGCGCGCGCGGACACTCGTGCCCACCATAGAAACTGGAAATTGTAAATCAAGACTGCAAAGTAACTTGTTGTGTCTTGTCTTCTGACAGACCCTTCTTCCAAGCCGTGGTGCTGTAAGGTCACCTGGGAAAATTCCGCTGAATGACCTTGGGCAAGTCACCACCGCCCTCCCTGACCGCGACAGGCAGCCTCGGGCCCAAAGAAGCTCCCACACCTTCGCTGCCGCCCTTGCCCCAGGCGCGCGTGTCCCGCCCAGCCGCCGCGGGGGCCTCACCCTGGCGTGCACTGTCCCCATGGCTCCCTCTCCGGCTGCTGCCCCGCGGAGGTGCCCGCGCCCACCCCAGCTCAGCTACAAACACAAGAGGCGCCGCTCCAGGTCACGGAAGCTGCGTGCCGAGAGCCGCCATGTTGTACCGCCTAGGGCCCGCCCCCCTGACTCCAGGGCCTCGGCTCATTGGTCCGTAGGAGACAGCGACCCGGATGTTCACAAGAACGCCGGGAAGCCCGGTGCAGGCGTAGAGCTTGCAGTGATGCCCAGAAAGCTGCGGGTGTGGGCAGAACCGGTCCGGGGCTACAGGCAACGGAGCCGAATCCCGCGCTCCAAGGTGGCTTACCCAGGTCTAGTCCTTGGAGCCTCAGTTCCACTTCTAAGGTGTGAGCAGAAGGGCGCAGGGAAGAGAGAGAGTGTGCTCCGGGAAGTGAGCCTGGAGCCTGGCTAAGTTCAATACCGAAACACCTTCCAACGGGTCCGGTAAAAAGGGTCTGGGCGGAGGATGGGGTGGGAGTGTCTTTAAAGAGCGTTCAGTAAGGAAAGATACTTGCCTCCAAGCCTGACAGCTTGGTTCAATCCCCCAGACCCACATGGTGTTAGGAGCGAATAGGCTCTCAGTTGTCCTCTGATCTCCACAAATATACACACAATCTTAAATAAGAATAAATTTCGCCTTCCCAGACTCCTCAGAAATGTGTGTGTGTGTGACTGACATTCTATTTATGTATTTATTTATGAGACAGGCTTTCTCTGTGTAGCCCTGGCTGTCCTGGAACTCAATCTGTAGTCCAGGCTGGCCTGGAACTCAGAAATCTGCCTACCTCTGCCTCCCAAGTGCTGGGATTAAAGGCGTGCGCCACCACTGCCTGGTGACATTATATTTCAATTAAAGGTTTTTCCTGTGTAGTCCCGAGTGTCCTGGAACTTGCTCTGTAGACCAGGCTGGCCTCGAACTCACAGAGCTCCACCTGCCCCTGGTCCCCAAGTGTTGGGATTAAAGGCACATGGACCACCACCACCCACCCAGATTCATATTTTTTTTTAAAAGATGAATGGAGTTCTCTTGAGTGTTCAGGCAAGGGCGGTTACATAAATAAATGAGACAGCTGTGCGTTTGTGTTTTGGTAGCAGAAAGAGCTACTGTTCCTCAAAAGAACAATGTAATAAAAGCCACTCGTACCTCTGAACTGCAGTTTACTAGAGATAGAGTGGGGTTCCTGTCCTCTGACCTGCAGTCAACCGTCACCATTACCCTTGACCGCTGAAGCCTAGCTTCCTTTTCCATCCCCTCTCTCCAGGAGACTCCTAGCCTTTTTCTCTTTAAGCATCTGCAAAGATGGGGCCCATGTTCCTGCGAATCTGAGCTGGCACCATGCCGGGATTCATGAATAATTGCTATGTTCCTATCCTAACCCAATATACGGTACCCAAGGGCAGTACTGAGCTACTTTCCTTCCCAAAGACAGACTTTAAAAAGAGAGAGAGCTGGGTGAGGGCAGACTGGTCTACATAGAGAGTTCCAGGACAGCCTGGATGACACAGAGAGACCCCGTCTTAAGCAAACAAAACAAAACAAAAAAAGCCCTAAGGGCCCAGAGTCATTCTCCCATCACACACATACAATGTTAGTGCCACCGGTCAGGAATAGGACCACTGTCACAACTTTTGAGACAAATTTGAAGCAAGCTTTAATAAATAATGGCCAGGACAATGGACACTAGCTAGGTCCACCCCCAGAATTCCCAGACTATGGCACCAAATTGCTTGAAAGGCAAAGCCCACAAGGCTATGGACTTTCTGCCTTCATCCACTGGAGGCAAGCATACCTCTCGCCTATATGTGATCATCACATTCTGGGCAGTTGGGGCCACCAAACTTGTTTGCAGAAGTTACCTTATGTGGACAACAACAGCCTCCAGCAGTCCAGGAAGTTATCTGTCCTGGGGCAAGTGGAACTTACAGGTTAGAGACTTTTTTAGATAGGTCTCTTAAGCACATTAATTTAAACTTAAAACATAACTTTGGCCCTCACATGTTCTCCCTGTTATTTAAAAAGCAGCTGTAGAGGGAGAGAAGACGGAAAGAGCAAGCCTTGGTCCGACCTTAGGTAGGATCATATTTATTAACAATGAGGGAGCGTTTTGTCACCCACGTGTACAGGTGGCCAAAATGGCTACAGGAGAAGCCCCTTATAGAAGTAGAAATGACTTACTAGTCCACAAGGGGAAGCTGGGAAATGTAGTCCACAACGGGAAGCTGGGAAGTGTAGTTCTTCATCAGAAAACTATCCCTGCCCTACCCCCTTGTTGGCGGTACACTGGGGAAAATTGAAGCCTTGAACACTCTGCCCATGATCCAAGCTTGTGTTCAGGTTATCCCTCTGTGTTGGATGCCCTTCCTAGATGTGCTACCTGAGTGCTCCCGTAGTCTTCGGGGCTGGCCTCACTGGCCTCACTTGTGGCCAGAGAGAGTCACATGCGCACCCAGCCCTTGGTCACAGTTATTTGCTCCAGATTTTTCCCTCAGTGGTTCTGGAGATGATACCATTGTCCTTTTCCCAGTGCTTCCTAAAAATGCACATTCCAAGCTGATGTGGTGGTGTGTGTAAACATGGCACTGAGAAGGCTGAGGCAGGAGAATGGAAAAATTCAGCTGAGCCTTAGCTCCATAGTTCCAGACCAGCCTTGGCTATACAGCACCAGCCCAGTCGTGTATTTTGCAGTGTGGAGGACATCCAGCCTGCATGCCTACAGGGGAGGACACAAACCAATAGAAGAAGCTGTCCCACAGGCCCTTTAGTAGGAGAGGCAGAAAATACATTTTTCTAAAAAAAAAAAAAATCACATTTATTTGTTTTTTGTTCCCCACATTTATTATGGACCCTTTTCCCTTAAACAGTTGTAGTTATTTTTGGTGTGTCCATTCAATCCTTCTGCTGTTCAACTAGTTTGCATACTCATTTGCATAAATTCAGCCACACCTGATTTTAAACAAATGAACCAGCCTTGCTAAGGGCTTACCAGTCAAGACATTGCTCCCTGCTGGTCACTGTCTGACTGTCTCGGGTGTTCCTGAGAATGGAGAGACACCAAACCAGTGGGAGTTTTGTCTGATAGGGTGCCAGGAATATTCTCTACTGATGAGAAACTTCCAGAAAGGGGCAGCTCAAAGCAAGGCAGAAGTTTCTGCTTTTATTTATTTATTTTTATCTTTTGTCTTTATTTGAGGCAGGGTCTCGTTTAGCCAAAGCTAACCTCCAACTCCCTAAGTAGTTGAGGGTGACCTTGAACTTCTGATCCTCTTGCCTCTACTGCTTGAGTGTTGGGATTACAGGCCGTTGTCACTGCCTGCCACTCCACAGTTTATATAGTGCTGAGATTGTACTCTGGGCTTCAAGTCTAGAGAAGCCCTCTAACAATTGAGCTGCACCCCACCTCCTGGTTTCTTTTCTTTCCTTGGGACAGTCTTATCTTCTGTGTAGCCTAGACACTTTGCCTCTAGAACCACATTCTCTCCCCCAGAGTCCTTTTTTATCCAATCTGGATCAACCATGCTGAGATTGTGTGATTCCTTCTGACGTGCTTGCATGAACCTGGAGCTCACTAGGCCTTTAGGAGACTCAGGCATGGGAGACACACACCTTCACTGTCTACGCTTAGGAGTATGGGCAGCACCTGGTTTCTTTTGTTTGCTTGTTTGCCCCGCTTGCTTGTTTACGTCCTAATCTAATGTCTGAATTACAGGAAACACACACCACACCCACAGCTGTATAGTACACCTGAAAGAAGTGGGTCCTTAATTCCCATTAAGGCTGGTGGTGGTAGATGGGGAAGGAGAGAGGCGGTCATGGCTGATGACTATACAAAGATTTAGAGCCGGAGAAGGCAAGCAAGTGGGGGTTGTGAGGAGGCAGAAGTCCGATGCTCTCCCTACCTAATTCTAGTCCCACTTAACCGATCATACGTGTAGTTCACCACGCATTCCCTGGTGTGTTTATATAAAATGCTTTATAAACTATTTCAGTAAGAGCCAAAGGTGTCCTTGAAAGTAATAAGTTATTTGGCAGGCCCCTTTCAGAGACAGCCACGGCCCGTCCCATCACACTTCCTAAACAGTTTCCTTCTGAGATTGCCCGAGATTGCCCGGTTTGGATTCCTGTTTCTAAACATTGATGCCCTTGGGCTCCCCACTGACTCACAGGCTGAGAGGCGGTTTGACCGTCCTCTCCGCGATAGCCCTCAAGCACCAGACTTCACCCAGACCGAAAGTAGCTTTCTAAACACCAAATTATTGTCTTTGGTTTCCTGGGGGTCACAGGTAATGAGGTAACCACACAGCACCGGGGTGGGGGGGGGCAGCTGCACAGGCTCCCCTCCCGGAGAAAAACTTCCTAGCTGCCTCCAAAAGTAACAGAACCCTTGCCAGAGGGAAATAGAGAGTCTGGCACCCACCCAGCATCTAGACACAGTTGCTCCAGATCAAGTTCAAGCTGGACAGGGGGGTGGAAGGCAGGGTGCCCTCAGCTTTGGCCTCTCCTGGACCAACCACGGGGAGAATGTCCAAGTTCACTGGACGCACAGAGACCAGCAATCTACAGACCAGCAGAGTTGCCTTGAGGCTTGTGGAGAGATGGGTGAGGTCCATGCTTGAGCATTCCATGGTCATCCTTGGATGCTCGGGATCTGAAAGGAAAGAAGGAAGTAAGATTGCAGGCTCTCGGGTCTCCTCACAGACACTGACAGGCATCTTGTAATATTTCACCCCAGAAGTTAGTCTGTCTGCATCGAAGGGGTTAGTTACCTCCTGCTCCTTGACCCCCTTCCTGCCTCAAGCCTGGCTGTAGGCTCTTGCAGTCAACCTCCCTCAGCATCAAAAGATAGAAAGAGAGATTCCTTCCTCTGCTGTGTGGACTCAGATTCTCTTCAAAGACCCCACCCTGCTTCTATCTCCGATGTTGGGGCCTGAATTCCCTGGAAGCCCCGACTATGCTGCTGTCCCTCTGTCTGTCTGTCCACGGCATTAAAAACTCCACCAATAAACTTGATAAGCTCCTCACTCCCCAGGAATTTCTCTCAAGAGCTCTCTAGAACGCCACACCGCACCCCAAACCTAACAGATACCTGTAGAGAGAATATGTTGTGGATTATATAGATGCATCACCTGTTGATTAAAAAAAAGTCCATGGCCTATAGGAAAAGGTGGGACAGAAGGTGGGACATCCAGGAGGCAGAAAGAATTATGGGAAATTCATCTGGAAAGATGTGAAGAACCAGACTCATGGCACCTGAGACAGGTCACCAGCCATGTAGTTATTTTAAGTTATATCTAGTCTGAGAAGAGCCTAGCTATATGGCCAAGGTATTTGTAAATATATTTTGGGTCTGAGTCTTATTTCTGGGAGCATGGCGCTGAGAGGAAGAACCAGCTGTAACTTCTACAGATACCAGAGAGGGTGGGGCCAGGCACTGAGTCCACCCTCACATGACTGCAGCCCAGAGCCACAGCTTCCCCCTGCCTTCAGTGCTGAGATGACATTCCTGTCCCTTAAGGCCTTCTCCACCACCTGAACACCCCAGTGAACACCCACAGCTTCACCCACCAACAAGCCCTCACCTGGGCCAGGGGTCTCCCCCACAGCGCCATGCTCCTTGTCACCTGCTTGACACTGAGCCAGACATTGCTAGAATGTTTGCGAGTGGCCTAAGCACAAAACCTTGTAGTGGTTCTGGCAGGAGAGGCATGCTGAAGAGACAGCTGTGCCCTCCCTTTGGCTCTCAGCCCTTTGATACAATGGAGGCCAAGGAATTGGGACTGTCCCAGGAATCTCATGCTAGGGAGAAAAAGTGGGAACCTTGAGGCCAAGACAATGGTAGGCAGGACCACACCTGACTGAGACTGTTTATGTGTACCTCTATTTAAACTTAAGCCTCCTGTTGGTATCCTAAAGATTAACTGTGGGGGAGGGGGAGTGTGGCTTGAACCTTTTTATATCTGCTTTCTCTGCTACTGGTTTCTTAATGGCATGCTGGAGACAGGCAGCTGAGCCTGGCTTGTTAAGGCTGTCACGACCCAAGCCCTGACCCTAAGAGCTCCGGGAACAACAGGGAGGGATGTCCATCTGGCCCACTCACCCTGGGCCCAAGTATTTACCTGGTAGAGGGGAGCAGGCACATCGTCATTCGGGCGCAAACCTGAGAGGTCGCCCATTGTAGCCACTGAATATCATCCTGGATATCAGGGAGCCACATCACCAGCCTGTGGGAAGGAAACCAAGGACACTATTGGCTTACAGGTGGTTCTGGTTGGCTCCTCCCAGGAACCTAGCAACAGAGACCTAGCAACAGCTTAGGTCATCACCTGCCTCCATTGCTACCTGAGCTGCCACCAGGTGTGGGTGGCCTGGGAGCTTCTAAGAGGACTGTGTTAGCCTGGTCCCCCTTCTCTCTCTGTCTCTTCTTATTCTCTCTCTTTTTCTCTGTTCCCATGTGTTCCCTGCCAGCCTACCTTTCTCTCTGTCTCCCCTTCTCTGTCTGGCTCCCTCCTTTGCCCCACAATAGACCTCCCTTATACCAGCCATGTCTGTCACATGGTGGGATTTCTCAGGGAGACACCTTGGCATGAGCCCTCCAGGTGTCCCCTTAACCCTGCATTATATTTCATAACAGACACCATGCACGTGTACTTCAGTAGAAACATGTGCACATATATGTACATGTGCACAAATATCACATACACACATGGCTTCACTGTAAAGATTAAACCAAAAAAAAAAAAAAGGTCGGGCTGGTGAGATGGCTCAGTGGGTAAGAGCACCCGACTGCTCTTCCAAAGGTCCTTAGTTCAAATCCCAGCAACCACATGGTGGCTCACAACCATCCATAACGAGATCTGACTCCCCCTTCTGGAGTGTCTGAAGATAGCTACAGTGTACTTACATATAATAAATAAATAAATCTTTAAAAAAAAAAAAAAAAAGGTCAATAAAAAGCAGCCAACACTGCAATAAAAAGCAGTCCTGGGTCAGGCGTGGTGGCGCACGCCTTTAATCCCAGCACTTGGGAGGCAGAGGCAGGCAGATTTCTGAGTTCCAGGCCAGCCTGATCTACAAAGTGAGTTCCAGGACAGCCAGGGCTACACAGAGAAACGCTCAAGTAAAGGAGCCGAAAAAAAGGAGCAGTCAGAGCATAGTTAATTCATGCTGCTAATGTTAGAACCCTGGAGGGGGGAACTGGAGGGTAACTCTGAGAAGACTTCAGATTGGAGACAAAAAGCCCAAGGGCTGAAACACTTAGAAAAGGGATGTTTCCCTGCTAGGCAGCGATGGTGCACGCCTTTAACCCCAGCCCTCAGAAACCAGAACCAGGTGGATCTCTGTGAGTCTAAGGCCAGCCTGGCCTCCAGCCTGGTCTACAGAGCTCCAGGCAAAGCATCTCACAAGAGGCTCAGGAAGAGAGAGATACAGCCACGGGAAAGAAGAAACTACAGGCATCAATTACAGAAGGTCGTGTCCCCAAACCAGGCCAAACCAGGAGAGAGAGGGCCTTTGACTGAGAAAGTAGCAGTGGAAAGAAAGACTGGCTGAGGAGGGGCAGGAAGACCAAGAACCTACAGGCCACAGAGGAGGAGAACAGGTGGAAGTCATGAATAAATAATCGCACGGAGCCCCAGCTAGGCTCTCAGAGGACAGACTGTGCCCGCGGGTCTGCCAGCAGCTGCCCAGCAGTCAGTGCAGGAACAGGTGAGGCTCTGAGGAGGCTGGCAGGCCACCATTTCTGTGGGGAGTTAGGAAGGCTCCGCTTCAGAAAAACAAGGGGGAGTGCCAAGAAAAAAAGAGACAGGGTGCAAAGAAATGGAAGGGCAGGGCTGGGTCATGTCCCCTAGGCATAGGCCCAGATTGAACAGGATAAGGACACCAGGTGTAGTCTAGGGCAAATGGCACATTTAGAACCTCTAGATAACACCCCCCCTTTCTTTCCCCTCCTCTCTCCCTCCCTCTCTCTTCCCTCCCTCCACTTTCCCTTCCTCTGTTTCTCTCCTTTCTTCCCTTCCTTCCTCTCCTTCCCTCCCTCCCACCTCTCTTCCCCTCTCCCCCTCTTGTTTTCTCCCTTCCTCTCCCCTTCCCTTTCTCTCCTCCTCCTCCCCGCTCTCTCCTTCCCTCCCTCCCACTCTCCTCCTCTCTCCCTCTCTGTCTCTTCCCCTTTTCTCCTCTCCCTCTCCCCCCCCCCGTCGTCTCTCCCTCCTTCCCCCTTCCCTCTCTCCCTTTCTCTCTTTCTCCTTCCCTCCCTTCTCCTTCCTGATGGTAGCGCAGGGATTGAACCATGCAAACTCTTCACTCAACCGCTGAGCTCCATCCCCAGACCCGTCTTGGTTAGGAGACATGGTCTCTAGACATAGCCCAAGCTGGCCTTGACTACCTCTGTGGCCCGGGAGAGGTTTGAATTCCTGACTCTTCCCCCTCAGCCTCCATCCACAGTGCTGGGACCGCAGGTGGGCGCTGACACACCCAGTGTAACGCCACACCCAATGTAAAAGTCGGAAGCCTCCCGAGCTTGGTGTGATGCTCAAAACATTTCTGAGATGTTTAGCTGTTTGAACTTGCTTAACCGGTAAGCCTGTGCGAACACCCAGAATTCCCAAGTAGCAACCACAAAACCCTCAGAAGTTTCCAACCTGAAAACAAATCCCCCTTGCGAACTGGACAGGCGAGTCCACTACTCCACACTCAGGACCCCACAGGCAGTCTTAGCTTCAGTTTCTACAAAGGAAAGCTGAAGCCCAGAGAGGCACATCCATTAGTCCAGGGCCACCCAGCTGTGGAAGGGATGCAGTCAGATGTTGAGCCTGCTGTTCCAATGATCAAACTGAGGTGCTGCCCTGCTGTCCCAAGGTCCAGGACCACCTCACCTCGCTGGCTCTGACTCACAACCATGGCCAGAGGGGAATGGGTCTCTCAGCTCAGGACTGTGATTCTAAACACAGGTCCAAGGGGCAGCAAGGACCTGTTTCTAGGCCTGACCTTCTAATTCACCAGCTCGGTGGCTTCTACCTCTCACTTTCCCCAGGAGATCATGAATGGCTAGGACCAGATGCTAGTTCAAAAGCCACCGCTAGTAGGTCTATTGAGTCTCCAGCTGGCTTCAGAGCACACACCATGTTGCAGGTAGCCATGGCTCGAGGAAGGAGGGCCTCTCCCAGGGGCTTCAGTTTGTGGCCTGCGGCGGCCGGCCTGAGCTGAAGCCACTATCATCAGCTCACTGAACTATCACACCATGCCTTGATGCTCACCTGTGGACTGCAGCGATGGCCGACTCCACGGGCAGACTGCAGGGCAGCATGATGTAGGACAGGATCCTGATGGGGAGGAGGTTGCAGACTTTGCTCAGGTAGCCCTCCCTGTCCTTAATTGCTTCACTCAGAGCTGGGAAACAAAAGAAAAAGGCAGTCTGGAACCCCAAGTCCCAATGGCTCCTGAGAAGGCCAGGATTCAAGCTCAGATGAAATAAATACAGGAAGCTTGGTGCTCGTGAGCTGATTCTCCCACAGTGAGGGTGATGAGGTCCAACTCAAGCCAGGTGTAGTGGTTCTAATCCCAGTGCTTGGGAACCTTGTGGCCCGTGTGAGGTACACGGTGAGACTCTCCCTCCCTCCCCCTCCCCCTCCCCACCCCACCCCACTCCCCCTCCCCAACTCCAGGCACATGTTTAAGTCTATAACTCCTCAGTGTTTCCAGATAAGTTTGAGGGAGCACACAGCTTCCCTGACAACACCGCACCCCTCAGCTGGCTCGCTCGTCCCCTGATGACCTTCGGATACCTCCCATTGAACAGGGACTGTCTGGAGGGCAGACACTGGGTCCCATTCATGGCTGAGCCTGTCCTGAGCCAAGCAGGAAGCTGGCTTTTGGACTAGTCCGTCTGACTTGGTGGATCAGACCACTGTAGACCACTGTCACAGTGTTACCCAGTCACGGCTATAACCAACAAACATGGCCTCCTCACAGACCTGGGTGCTGGAAGGCCACGTGTTATGGTGCCAGCAGTCACTGGTGTCTGGTGGAGGCCCTGGTCACAGACTGTACCTCTGTGGGCTGAAGGAATGGAGGATATCTATTGTCCCTCTTTCTTTTTTTTCTTTTCTTTTTTTTTTTTTTTACGATTTATTTATTATTATACATAAGTACACTGTAGCTGACTTCAGACACACCAGAAGAGGGTGTCTCATTACAGGTGGTTGTGAGCCACCATGTGGTTGCTGGGATTTGAACTTTGGGAGAACAGTCAGTGCCCTTACCAGCTGAGCCATTTCACCAGCCCCTTCTTTCTTTCTTTCTTTCTTTCTTTCTTTCTTTCTTTCTTTCTTTCTTTCTTTCTTTCTTTCTTTCTTTCTTTCTTCTCCTTCCTTCCTTCCTTCCTTCCTTCCTTCCTTCCTTCCTTCCTCTCTTTTTCTCTTTCTCTCTTTCTTTTTTTTGGTTTTTCGAGATAGAGTTTCTCTGTGTAGCCCTGGCTGTCCTGG
>NC_034606.1:49215297-49220165 GCF_900095145.1 Mus pahari | reverse complement strand
TTTTAAAGATTTATTTATTTATTATATGTAAGTACACTGCAGCTGTCTTCAGATACTCCAGAAGAGGGAGTCAGATTTTGTTATGGATGGTTGTGAGCCACCATGTGGTTGCTGGGATTTGAACTCGGGACTTTCGGAAGAGCAGTCGGGTGCTCTTACCCACTGAGCCATCTCACCAGCCCTCTTTCTTTCTTTCTTTCTTTCTTTCTTTCTTTCTTTCTCTTTCTTTCGACAGGGTTTCTCTATATAATTCTGGCTGTCCCGGAACTCATCCTGTAGAGCAGGTTGGCCTTGAACTCAGAGATTCCCCTGCCTCTGCCTCCCAGCGCGCCACCACTGCCTGGCTGGGTTGCTCCTCTTTACCAATCTCACTTGGAAGGCCTTGCCCTCAGGAATTGTGCCAATGCTTGCTTGCCTCCCAACACCACCCCCTTGGGGGCTTGGATTTCAGTATGAGAACTATTTTTGTTCCTGAGATAGGATTTCATGTAGCCCAGGCTGACCATCAGAATTCACTATGTAGCTAAGGCTTGCCTTGGACCCCTGGCTTCACCTCCTAAGGACAACCCCTTCTCCCCCATTCTGCTGTCAGCGCAGGAATTTCGAGGGACGCTGACATTTAGAACACTGAGGATCTACTCGACAGCCAATGGGATAAAAATGCATGACAAACAGCAGGCGGCCCGGTCCCTTGCCCTGGCTGGCATGCCCTGGTCTCATCCTGCCCCAGAATAGCAGTACCTGTGCTGAGCTCGGGGGATAGCGTCTCCCAGATGTTTTCATCTGTAAGGTATAGGCTGACTGGCACCTTGTCTCCCACAAGTTTGCCATTTTCCAAGCAGGCTTCTGGCACCGCCATCTCCTCCGAGGACAGACTCAGGCTGCGCTGTGGCCCATTACAGATGCCTGCAGAGGACACGGAGATACCCGTGAAGGGAAAGATAGATGGGAGACAGCAGAGAAGGTGAGCCAGCACAGCACTTCACACTCGCTATAATCCCATGCAGGGTGTGGGTTAAGGGTTTCACCTTGGACACCAGAGCTGGCTCTGCCAAGAACTGGCTGTGTGCCTCTGAACAAGCGTCTGTGCTTGGGATTCCTCAGCAGAACAGAGAGGATGAGGAGGGTGGTGGGTGCAGTTAGGGAGATGGGAGCGTGGTTTGTAGTTCCTACCCGGATCGCTAGCTCACTCTCTAGCTGTGTGGGAATCTCTTTGCAACTGTCATTATGCTTTAAAGTAAAATACTACAGTGAACAAATAAGTCTCCTCTCACAGGATGAGCACAGATTCCAGGCCTCGAATAACAGCAGTCAGTGGCCATTCAACAGGTACCGGAATCATCAGGTCTACTTGTGTGATGGTTTGAATAAGAATGGCACCCATAGACTCAGGTGTTTGACACAGGTGTGGCCTTGTTTGAGTAGGTGTGGCCTTGTTTGAGTAGGTGTGGCCTTGTTGGGGTAGGAGTGGCCTTGTTGGGGTAGGTGTGGCCTTGTTGGAGTAGGTGTGGCCTTGTTGGGGTAGGAGTGGCCTTGTTGGGGTAGGTGTGGCCTTGTTGGAGTGGGCATAGTCTTGTTGGAGTAGGTGTGGCCTTGTTAAAGTAGGAGTGGCCTTGTTGGGGTAGGTGTGGCCTTGTTGGGGTAGGTGTGGCCTTGTTGGAGTAGGTGTGGCCTTTTTATGGGAAGTATGTCATTGCAGAGGTGGGCTTTGAGATAATGTATGCTCAAGTAACACAACGCCCAGTGTGACACAGTCTCTCCTTGCTGCCTGGCTATCCAGATGTAGAACCCTAAGCACCATGTCTGCCTGGACAGTGGCCATACTTCCTGCCATGACAAAATGCACTAAACCTCTGAACTATAAGCCAGTTCAGAAAACCAGAATGTTTTCTGAAAGAAGTTAAATGTTTTCCTTCATGAGACTTGCGATGGTCATGGCATCTCTTCACAGCAATAAAACACCAATTAACACAACTATCGGCTGAGGACTCATAGGCACAGGATGCTTGTTCAAAGTCACACAGCCAATACTTGGCAGAGCCAGCTCTGGGGTCCGGCAGAGCCACATCCAATTCCCATCTGTCTTTCTCTCTTGGACTTTGTCTTTCTTTCTTCTCTCGTGCTCTTTGTTTCTTTCCTTTGAGCCAAGGTCTCACTATATAGCTCAGGCTGGCTCTAAGGCTACAAAGGCTCTTGCCATGGCCCTGTGGTGACCTGGTTCAGCATACAGGAATGCTTTCTGTAATGAATGCACATCTGTCCTTACAAAAATATCTTCTTTTCTGTCTCCAGAATATGCTTCTAGCCACACATGCTGGGCAAATGTTCTACTAATCCTCTTTTTTTTTCTTCTCCATTCCCTCTTTTCCTTCTTGTCCTTTCTTGATGAGCCTGAGGACTGAACCTAGGGCCTTCCATATACTAGGCACACACACTAGCACTAGCACTAAGCTACAGCCCTAGCCTTATATGTATATGGCTATACAGATATATACATACATATACACACAACACACACAAATATATAACACACATACATACATGCACATATATATAGCACACATACATACATGTATATACACATACATAGACACGCATGCACACACACACACACATCACTAAGTAGCCCAAGCTAGGCCTTGAACTGTAATCCTCCTGCCTCTGCCTCCCCAGTACTGGAGATGACAGGCCCATGCTACCAGGCTCGGCTTACGACATGGACATGTTTTAAGAAGGGCTAGCTTTCCTCACTGTGTGATTATAGGACGTGCCTGTGTAAACTGAGACAGTCATGATGTCAAAATGCCACCCCACTGTGTGACTACGTATGCACGGCCCAACCTGGTCCCCAGGTGAGCTTGGATGACTCAGGGCCTGCTGGGAACAAGTCTCGTCTGGGTGGGACCCACATTTGGCTAGGGAGCAGATTTTGATACTCTAATCTGGAAACTGTCCTGAACCTTGTCCAAGAGCTCATTATGCTAAGGACTGGACAAAGAGCTCAAAGAAAAAAGGAAGTTGCCTGCGGGGGGGGGGGCATAGTTCTCTCAGGCTTCCCAGGTTCAAATCCCAGTTCTGTATCACGATGGCTGCCCCTGCCCTGCTGGCCTCTCCTCCCCAGCCATCTATAGCATAGGCCAAGGTTTCCTATTCCACAGGGCTGAGAAGCAGGTGAAGTGAGGCTCTGGGAAGGCCACGAGTCTGGATGACAGAACTGAAAGACTCTGCAGGAACCCCCCCAGCCAGGACCTACCATTCTCCTCCAGGAACCGGAAGGCGTCCAGGTACCCTTGATAGCACAGCTCTCCCATCACCTGTGAGTGAGCAAATCAGGCAGGTGAACCACTGGGGCTGTGACAGCCATGCCCTCTGAGGACCTAGGACATCTAAGGCTTGCAGGCCCCCTGAGAGGGTCCACCTAACTCCGTGCTTCCCCAGGTCTTAGCTCCAATGTCTTCTCTATAGACACTTGTCACTGTAGCCAACACGGTACTACCCTAACTGTCCCTGGCCAATCACCACCATTGAGCATCATGATTAGTGAGCAACTTGGGTATGGGCGGCCAGGTTCTCTCAACAGACCCGTGGCGCCACGGTGGCTGCACTAAAAGACCCATCAGGAAAGGAAGCCCAGACTGTGGTGACTCCTTGCCACGATGCAAATCAGAATCACGTCAGAAACCAAAATGAAAAGAGCTCTGAATTGGGGGCACGGCTCATCAGTGCAGCTCTTGCCAAGAACCCACCAGAGAGGATATGGAGGCTTGGCTGGGCTGTGAGGCCTTACTCATAATCCACCAGTGAGGGTTGGGGGCGTGCCTCAATGCTCCCTCTCTGCCTGGCTTATGTGAGGCCGTGGCTTCCATCCTCAATAACACAAAATAAGAAAATCCAAACGGCGGGGGCCTTGCTGCTGTTTTATTTCAAAATATTTAATGTGTATGCATGCGTGTGCGTATATGTGTGTCCATGTGTTCACATGGAGATCAGAGGACAATTTAGAGAA
This sequence comes from Mus pahari, assembly GCF_900095145.1. Taxonomy (NCBI): domain Eukaryota; kingdom Metazoa; phylum Chordata; class Mammalia; order Rodentia; family Muridae; genus Mus; species Mus pahari. The sequence goes on along the minus strand of NC_034606.1, from coordinate 49,216,159 downwards.
ATTGTTACTTTCTCTTGCTCTGTGGGTTCCCAAGAATGAGCTGGGTCCTCAGGCTTGGCACCCACCACCTTTACACACTGAGCCATCTTAAGGGCCCATGATTTTTTTGTTGGTTTTTGTTTTGGGGGCAGGGTCTCTTTCTGTAGCCCTAGCTTAAACTCGCAAAGATTATTTGCTTCTGTCTCCTCGAGAGCTGGGATTAAAGAAACCCACCTCATGTGTGGGTGTGTTTTTAAGATTTATTTTTTTATATTTTTATATTTTTATTTATTTATTTTATATAGGTATTTTCTTTAGAGGGGGTTGTTTTACCTTTCTGTTTGTTTGTTTTGGGTTTTATTTTGCTTTTGAGACAGGGATTCTCTGTATAGCCCTGGCTGTCCTGGAACTCGCTCTGTAGACCAGGCTGACCTCAAACTCACAGAGATCCACCTGTCTCTGCCCCCCCCCCAAGTGCTGGGATTAAAGGCGTGCACCACCACTGCCCAGCATATAGGCATGTTCATGTGTACATAGGTGCTCACAGAAGCCACAGGCATTGGTGTTCAAGTTACAAGCAGCCGTGTACCAGGACGGGTGTTAGGAATCAAATTCAGGTCCTCTATGAGATCAGGGAATGTTCTTCAACTCTAAGCCATCTTTCTAGTTCATTTTTTAAAAGCTTTTTTTAAACTTTATTTATTTGTGTATTTTATGTATGAGTGCTCTGCCTACTTGTATGACTGCATGCCAGAAGAGGGCATCTGATCCTATCATTGTTGTGTGCTGCCTTGTGAGTACCGGACCACTGAAGAGTAGTCAGTGTTCTTAACTGCCGAGCCATCTGTCCACCCACAATTTGCTTGTTTGGTTTTTTTTTTTT
>NC_034606.1:49204941-49214592 GCF_900095145.1 Mus pahari | reverse complement strand
TGTCCTGGAACTCACTTTGTAGACCAGGCTGGCCTCAAACTCGGAAATCCACCTGCCTCTGCCTCCCGAGTGCTAGAATTAAAGGCATGCGCCACCACTGCCCGGCGGCATAATCTATTTCTGTCTGCTCATGGAGGGACGAACTGGTGTCCCCAGCTATCTGGGGTGGGGGGCAGAGAGTGTCACCCCAGCACCCGGCTCACCTTCACATCAGACGGGAAGAGCGCTCTGGTCAGAAGTTGAAGGTTCCTAGTGCAGAGGCGGAGGCTGAGGTTGGTGATATTCACGTGGAAGAAGTTGGTGGACTTGACTTTGGGGCAGATGTCATGCTCACCGTAGAAAGGCGACACCGTGATGGTGGTTTTGGCATCCAGCACAGGGACATTGTCGCTCACTCCTCCATCCACGTATCGCTGTGAGGAAGGGGAAAGGGGGAGGCTGTGCTTAAGTGTTTTACAAGACACTGCAGCCAATAAGGTGGTCTGGGAACCACGCTTCCAGGAGCTTCTTCCTGACTTTCAAGGTCATGTGTACTGTTGCAAAGGATGCCCCGCCCCCATGCAAATGAGCCAGGCAAAGACACATGGAGATGAGAGTCCACTACATGGTATGCTTCTCATGTCCTAATGCCGGTGGACACCCATAGGTGAGTCCCTACTATGTGCATAAAGGGGCCATTTAAACGAAGGGCGTTACATGTACTGGGGATAATATGTGATATGAACCCTGCACCGAGGAGACACATGGCCACAGGTTCAAAACCAGACTCCCTTTGAAGATCTAGGGCAAGATATTCAATTGAGCCTGTTTTCCTGTAATACTTTTCTTTTGGGGAGAGGAGGTTATGGGCTGGCCTTGAACTCATGACCCTCCAGCCTCAGTCCCTGATTGCTGGGATTACCTGTGGAAGTCACTGTGTCATGATAGAGTCTTATGAAGCTAAGGCTGGTCTTGAACTCTTGACTCTCCTGTCTAGAGGAAAATCTAGACGTGCATTCTGGGGAGTGTAGGGACATTGCTGTAATGCTTCTGGGTCCCTTCCACTTAGTTCTAGAAAGATTACATGCCTACATTACATCACAAGAAGACTGGGGACCAGTATCAATATCAAAGATGTGCTTAATCGCTAGGGTCCCTAGCAGCCTAGTTCTGGGCTATTCCCACAAAGAACACACACATGATACATACACTCAGGCATATCTTCATATTTATCAAGAAACTTAAAAACAACAACAACAAAAGAAAATGTAGATTGTTTCACTCTTGGGTGTGATGATGATACTTGTCTTTTAGTCTTAGCACTTAGGTGGCAGAGTCAAGCAGAGGCAAACCCTCCGTGAGTTTAAGGCCAGCCTGGTCTACCGAGAGAATTCTAGCCAAAGTCACATAGTAAGACGCTGTCTAAAAGATTAAAAAAGAAATAGACAGCTACCCTGTATCCTCATGAAAATCAACTACCTAACAAGAGTACTTTAACTCCTAAGCATCTTACACTTTAATTAGGCCACCAGGAGGCTCCCTAGGGTGTTCAAGATCAGATTAAGGGAGCCAGGCCAGTGTATCTGGCAGACAGCAGGCAGGAGGTGAGGAAACTCCTAGGGGTGTAAGTCTGTGGTCAGTCTGCTGGGGATGTATGTCCTCAAGACTCAAGATCCCAGCTCCGCGGTTAGATACAGTCGTGGGAGCCAGAGCCCAGCCCCAAACACTCAGCTGCCCAAGGACCCCCGAACACTTACTTACCTCACCTCGGAAGGAAGGAGGGATTAGGCCAGAGAAGAGGGGAATGAAGCAGGAACACACCAGGGCCTGTGAGAAAAAGGAGTGGACAGTCACAGGGCACAGTGCCTCCCAAGGGAGCAGGGCAAGTGAGATGCTCTCTGCACACAGGAGGGCTTGTTGGGGGCTTGGGGGTTGCTGTTGGATGGTTGGCTTGGTTTTTCCAAGACTGGGTTTCTCTGTGTAGCCCTGGCTATCCTGGAACTCGCTCTATAGACCAGGCTGGTATCGAACTCACAGAGATCCACCTGCCTCTGCCTGCTGGGTGACAGTAGGCTGTTTTTGTTTTTGTTTTTAAATATTATTTATTTTTATTTATATGAGTACACCGTTGCTGTCTTCAGACACACTCTAGAAGAGGGTATCGGATCCCATNACAGATGTTTGTGAGCCACCATGTGGTTGCTGGGAGTTGAACTCAGGACCTCTGGAAGAGCAGTCAGTGCTCTGAAACAGCTGAGCCATCTCTCCAGCCCGTTTTATTTTTTTTTAAACCCTGGGTGAATGAATGACACTCATGTTTGTATTTGAGGCTCATAGGTCTCTGCAGCAATGGCAGGTCCTTAGCTTTACTAATCGCACAGTTCAGTCTTCTGTCCTTGACCCCCCAGGCTGACCACCCCGTTGACTTGGTGGCATAGGGGGCTGGATCGCACATCTCACCCAGGCACTACAGGAAGCACCGACCTGGGCCCTCCCTCAGAGCTCTCCTGAAGCCAGTTAGAGGTTATATAGAACAGTGGTGACCTAGATCACACTGTGAGAACCACTATTCTGGACAACAAACACAGTGTCCACTGAGAACAGATAGGTGTTCGCCGTTCAGAAGCTTCTAGAAATTCAAATGGAGGACCAGACTGCATCCAGGGATGCAGGACACTTGTACAGCCTCATAGGGAGTCACATTCACTCAAATGCAGCCATTCATTCAAGAACTATAAAAAGCATATATACATTTATATATATATATATATATATATATATATATAGGCTTTTTTATTATATATATATATAATAAAAAAGGCCAAATGTGGCATTTTGATATGGCAAAAATGATCTTCTCTGTGCAAGATCTGGTGATAGAAGCAAATAAGAATGGTTCCACCCTGGAGAAGCCTCATTCAAAAAGTCAACCTTACTGCATAGCATGCATATGTTGAGGTGTGGGGCACACCCAGAACCAGTTCTCTGAGTCTTAAAGGAGGAAAAAAAAAAACTTGTGGTAGGGTGCAGCTGAACAGTCAAGCACCTGCCTGGTGTGACCAAGGCCCTCTCTCCCATCCCAGCACTGGAAAAATGAAGAGAATTAAAGAGACCTGGCATAGTAAGGCTTCCAGTTAACAGACAGAGTCCCTGAATGTATAGCATTCCCATGGCCCCAGTCCAGTGAGACAATGACAGCCCTGCATTGTTGCGATTTCATGTGACCACACCCAGAGAGGCAAAATGCTTACATCCACGACTTCATCTTTGGAATGGAACTCAGACACCAGCACGTTCTCTCCATCTGACACCCTGGTGAGTGAGATGTAAACCTTGCCAGAAATGACCTGGTGGACATTGTCTGGGAGGCTCTCCCGGAGCCCGTCTCGGATGCACTTGTTAATGTTGAAGAATGGGTGGAGGGTGCTGATGTTGCGGCTCCTAGCTTTCCGCACGAGGTCCATAAGGATCTCCATTATACGGCCTGTGACAGAAGATAAGCACATAGAACAGGGTACCTACCACACTGGAGAACAGAAACCACGCAGAGGCAGAACTTGTGAACTGTGGCTGGTCCCAATTAAGATACCGTAAAGCACACCCTGTCTTTTGGTCAGGATTGGGTACATTCAAGGTGGCTAGAGGTGACACCCTATATTCCAAAGGTTTACTAGGTGACATTATCTCATTAACGGTAATTAACAGTCATTACAAACTGGTAATATTCTAGGTATGACTCAAGAGAATAATCAATTTTGCCCTTTTTTTGTTGTTGCTGTTGTTAGTTTTTTTGTTGTTGTTTTTTCAAGGGTTTCTCTGTAGTCCTGGCTGTCCTGGAACTCACTCTGTAGACCAGGCTGGCCTTGAACACGGAAATCCGCCTGTCTCTGCCTCCCAAGTGCTGAGATTAAAGGCATGCGCCACCACTGCCCGGCTGAATTTCACCCTTGTCTGACTTTATTCAAGGGAGCAACTAAAAAATATATAAAATAGCCTGTTGTATATGGTATTTCCTGAATGATGCTGGGGCAGGTCTTCCAGTGGTGCATACTCATGAGAACTCCACCTGCCTGTCCATAAAGCCACAAGCCACCAACATATCAGCACTCCAGCCTTGGCACAAATGGACTCAACATCAGATAGCACAGGAGAAATAATGCAGGCCTGGACCTACCCCTTACAGAAGAAAGCACTCTGCCATCTGTCTATACCACAGATTGACTTTAATTAAAAACAAACAAACAAACAAACACGATTATATATATGCATATGTGTATAGGAGCTATGGGCACCACAGGTGTGCAAAAACCCACGCAGAGGCCAGAAGACAGCATCACATTCCCAGGATCTAGAATTATAGGTGGTCAGTAAGTTGCCAAGCTGGTGTTCTGCAAGAGCAATAAGGGATCTTAACCACGGAGCCATCTCTCCAGCCGCTAGACTACCTTTTTCAAGGAGAGTAAAAATGTATTCACTTCTGGAGACAGAAAGGATTGTGTAAAATAACGTCTATAAAAATGCTCAACCCAGAAAAGGCTGTGTAAGCAGCTCGGCTCCATGTAAGACTCTAAGCCCAGACTTCCCAGATCGCACAGTAGGTACACGGCATATTCACGGTCCATCTGCCCTCACTCTCCAGATCAGCCCTCTTTGGCCAATCCACTCTGCCCTAGCACTTACAACAACATGAATCCTGGTTCCACAAGGCCAGGCATATCCCAGTCTTTGATCCAACTCTAATTCTGACTCCCAGCAAACCCTGCTCCAAGCCAACCTGCTGAGCCTGGCTTGAGGGTGAACTCACACACTTGGTGGCCGATCGCGCCTACCTCCTCTGCCAAGTCCAGCCAAACACTCAGATGGCTCCAACACCTGTGCCTGTTCCAAGCCCTGGGCAGCGAACGCACCTTAGCAGCTCCCACCAGAGATAATCTGTAGTTCTGTCCCTTCTCTGTAACCTGATAGGACAGCCTCAGGCTGTCCCTGTCTTCTGTGCAGACACAAACACCCCCACTTTATCAGTGGTTCTCAACCTTCCCAGTGCTGGAACTCTATAATACAGTCCCTCATATTGTGGTGCCCCCCCCCAAATATAAAATTATTTTCGATGATACTACATAATGTAATTTTGCTCTTATGAATCATAACATAAATATCTGTTTTCCAATGGTCTTTGGTGACTCCTGTGAAAGGGTCATTAGATCCCCCAGAGAGGCTGTGACCCACAGGTTGAGAACCACTGCTCTATATGAAAGTGGGTGTACTTAAGATTCCTGGGGTCAATGCATTTAAACCTTGTCCCAGTAATCATCCATCGCTATTGGGCTCAGAGCCCTCCATTTAAGAACTGCCTTTAGTGCCGAAGCCCAGGGCATGCAATGGCCACTGGGCTGCTCTCACTCCTGGCTCCCTCCTCACTGGGAAACAGACAAGCAGGCACACAGCCAGACTTGCTTGTCTTCTAATCCCTGAGTCTCATCGGCTCAGGGTCAGCTCACTGATCTCATCCAATGGCAGAGCTCTGCTCATCAGCAGGGGCTTTCCCCTGCCTGCCAAAGTCTCTCCCTGCTGGCTGTGGCCAGCGGAGAGCAAAGAGTAAAGTGTTACAGAGGCCCCAGATCAATGAGGGTTGGTGTGGGACATTATCGTGCAGCCTGGGGACCTTTGGGTGTCAGCAGTTCCCCCGTGGGCACTTAGCCAAGCCCTGCCCACAACCTCAAAAGCATCCGACTACAACACTGAGGAGAGAGGGCATCACATCCTAGTAGTTTAGGGGGGGAGAGGAAAGTAAACTCGCCTCCTCTCGCTCATGGGTGCATGGGCAAATGTTTAATTAGGCCAAGATTCAAATGCCCTGAATGTCACTGCCAGTGACATCGATCTGGGAAGGGCCGCTTGTTCAGGCTAGTGAAGACAGGAGAGGGTGAAACTGGACCTGTCTGGGAACCCAGTCCAGCTTCTAGGAAGTGTTCCAAATACTTCTCTAATCCACGTACCCCGCCCCTAGCAGCCACCTCTAAAGGCAACCGGAGCGTTGGACTGCCACCAAGGGTGTTCTAGTCTGGATGCCTTCTGCCCTTCCTGGCGGCACCCGCCATGGGACACTAGCCAGAGCCACACAAGGCAAACCTTCTGTGGCTCAGGGACCAGAGGACCCGGCAAACCTGCGTCGTTCCCTGCTGCTCAGGGATGACCCAGCTGGCAGGACCAGAGCGCCGGAGCGGGCCAGGAAGATGATGCTCGGAGCGCCCCGGGAAATCCCACGCCAGGTGACAGGCCCAGGGTCTCCAGCTGGGTGCTCAACGGCACCGGGAAGGATAAGAGCTCTCTGGACAAGTTTCTTCGGGCACCCCGGAAAGTGTTACCGATTCCCCAGGTGGAGCAACCCCTCCCCGCACGCGGGGCCTGGGTAGTGGCCGTGGACGCACCCACCGAGAGGGAGACTGCACATGAAGGTGACCGCGTGCAGTGCACCGGCCGAGCAGCCGAAGAAAGTGCGCGCATCGCGGAGGAGGTGCGGGGCGCGCTCGCTCAGACATAGCGTAGCCCCGACGTGGTAGAAGCCCAGGAAGCCGCAGCCTGCAAACGACAGGCTCCAGCGGCGCTCTGGGTCGTACATGGTGCCTGAAGCTCCGGGCGGCGAGGCAGCTCAGCTCTGCTCCCGGTGTTGCTGCTCTAAGCTTAAAGAGCGGTTACCGCCTAAGAAGTCCTCGGGTGACGTCACTGAGGCCCCGCCCCGCTCGGATCATGCAAATAAGCCAGTGGGAGGCCCAATGGGCGTACTGGACTCATGTCACGCTCTCGTGGGCTTTCCCAAATCCTAGCCTTGGATGCTTGCTGGGCAGAATGGCTCTTTTCATACCCTTTTCTTTCAGGTTCTGGATGGCACGTCGGTGGCACTCTCTCCTTTTCTTTATTACACGAGAGATGCCACTATCCACATATTGTCTTTCCTTTATTATCATGTAGGGTTTCTGTTTTTGCAGTTATTTATTTTGCTTTCTGTTCATTTTTAATTCATGGAGAGAGATTTTCTCCCTCCCTCCCTCCCTCCCTCCTTCCCTCCCTCCCTTCCTTCCTTCCTTTTAAAAAGATACTTAGGCTCCCCCCCCCCATGTGTTTGAGTATTTTGTCTGCCTGTATGTCTATGCACCATGGGTGTGCAGTGTCTCAGGAGGCCATAAGAGAATGTTAAACCTCCTAGAACTGGAGTTGCAGACGATTGTGAGCCATCGCGTGGGTACTTGGACTCCAACGCTGGTGCTCTGTAAGAGTAGTTGTGCTATCTCCCGCTGAACCATCTTTTCAGCGCCTTGTTTAATTTTACAGTACTAAGAACTGAACCTCGGCCCTCCTGCATGCTAGGCAAAGGCTCTGCCACTGAGCTGCTCTGGGCCTCTTTTTCTTTTAACCAGCTGCCTCCTTCAGGGACTCAGCCTGGACTTCAGCCTCTGGCCTCTTTGCCTCAGCCTCCTAAGTAACTAGGACTACAGGAAGACAACACCAGGCAGGGAGGACCTGAAGTTTCCATGTCAAAGTGTCACTTATAAATAAAAAATGTGTTTGGCCGGTGCCAATGAAGGCAGGAGTAAGGAAAGCTGGGAGCTAGATGGTTTGTGGTCCTGTCTGTGCCTCTTCTGATACAAAGTATCTTTGACCAAGTGGCTTAGACTCTCGATTTACTTTATGTATAGCAATACAATTTGTACATTACTCATTAATAGAATTTTTTAGTTAAAATTTATTTTTAATATTTTTATGTGTATGGGTGTTTTGGCTGCATGTGTAGCTATGTACCACATTCATGTTTAGTGCCCATGAAATCTAGGAGATAGTATTGGACTCTTGAGCATCTTCTTCCCGGCCCACTCCGGCACTATGGTTTGGAATGTACTCCCTCTCCCAGCACTGGGGTCTTACCAACTGGGCCATCCCTGGAACCTGAGTTACAGACAGTCGTTAATGGTGCTGGGAATCTAACCCAGGTCCTATGGAGAAGCAGCATATGAGCCACTGAGCCATCTCTCCAGGACTATAGTAGAATGGTTTTCTACAGTTTCAGGCAGAAGAAAAAAAGAAAAGTTGCAAAATCCCTCATCCTGCTGGGCATGGCGGCTCACGCCTTTAATCCCAGCACTGGGGAGGCAGAGGCAGGTGGATTTTCGAGGCCAGCCTGGTCTACAAAGTGAGTTCCAGGACAGCCAGGGCAATACAGAGAAACCCTGTTTCAAAAACAAAAACAAAAACAAAATCCCTCACCCCACAGAACAAATTTCTTTAAAAAATACTTTCCTGAGATGGGCAGTGCAGCACACACCTTCAGTCCCAGCACTTGGGAAGCAGAGGCAGGTGGCTCTCCAAATTCGAGGGTAGCATGGTCTACAGAGTGAGTTCCAGGATGACCAGGGCTACACAAAATATGTGTTCAGTAATGTGTGATGTGCCATTCCTTTTGCATGAATGGTGTGTAGGATTCAAAAGCTACCCCATCCAGTCATGTCTCAAAGGAACAACACAGGCTGGAATCTTCTGCATGGCAAAAGTGGTCCTTGGTACTTCAATATCCAGAGAGTTGAATCCCCATTTCCATTACGGAGGGTGAAAACTATGACAGGGTTGACTCTAGGGGGGAAAATTGGTTTTACATCCTTTCTCATGGCTCATGTGTTCATTTGTCCATACTCCTTTCTTGGTCTCCTGTCTGAATTTTAGAAAAATATAAGGGCCCACTGGCCACACGTTGTCTTCTTTTCTATCCTCATGTGCTGAGAGAGACTAGGAAGCGTTCTTCCACACACCTGATGAGCATCAGGAAGCATTCTTCCACACACCTGATGAGCATCAGGTAACCACCCAGAACTTTACCGTCTGCTTCCTAGTGCTCTGGAGGGAAAAACAGATGCATGAGGTTCAGGTGAGGCTAAGTGTGAGCCACAGACAGCACAGTGCTAGGAGCCCTTCCCTCTCCCTCATCCCAGGCCTGTGTCTAACAACCAAACTCCTCACCTGGCCCTCGGATAACCACAACCCAGGACTTTGTCGGCAGTGCCATAGCTGGTGACAACTCCTGTGCTGAATGAGTTTTTGTCACCATCTGTTCACACAAGAGCATGTGACAGCTCTTCCCGGGGTAAGAGTGAAGGGCTCTGTAACAGGCCCAAGCATTGCAAACGTGACGCCGATAAGTTTATTCCTTTCCATCTCCCTCTCTCTTGCTAAACTGTTAGATTGTGTTCCTAAAGCTAGCCACCAAGGTCTGTTCTCTTATTTGGCCACTTCCTTATGCCTGAAACTCCAAGGTTCAGCTATCAAAACACCAAGATCCCAGCAATCAAAATTCATTATATGGCTACACTGGCTAACATGTCCAATCCGGACTTCCCAAGTCATCCTAACACAGGCTTCACCCTTTTCTCCTTAAAAAACACTCCGGCAGAAATTTCTGCTGCTGTCTTTGTCAGATCCACAGGCAGCCCCGACCCCCCACCCCATCTAACCTGCTTGTCCCTCTGGGGTAATAAATCTTCTCTGTACTGAGAATTTGGTGTCTGGATGTGTTTTGTGCCCCTTCAAACAGGACCTGTGGTGGCTGTGTCCTCTCTCTCTCTCTCTCTCTCTCTCTCTCTCTCTCTCTCTCACACACACACACACACACACACACACACACACACA
>NC_034606.1:49198579-49202621 GCF_900095145.1 Mus pahari | reverse complement strand
CACACACACACACACACACACGCACACGCACACACACACACAAAGATGGATACAAATATGAGTTCCTCAATTCATCCGTTTCTGGCTGAATGGAACACCAATCAAGGCCTCTTGTTTGGCTCTCTTGCTGTTAACAGCATCCTCCTGGGCTGATGACAGCCATGTTTTCACACTGGGGTCTTTCTTTTCAGTGTTTTGACCCCTTCAAATGGCCTGTCCCATCTCTGAAGCCCTGCCTAGGGTACCTTGAAACAGGGAGCCTGGGATGTGTCTTACAGAGAGAATGCAGCTAAATGAGCAGGAAGATCAGGAGTTCAAGGTCATTATCAACCACATAGGGGTTACAAGACACCCTGTCCACGGAGCTGGTGAGATGGCTCAGTGGGTAAGAGCAACCAACTATTTCCGAAGGTCCTGAGTTCAAATCCCAGCAACCACATGGTGTCTCACAACCATCCGTAAAGAGATTTGACTCCCTCTTCTGGAGTGTCTGAAGACAGCTACAGTGTATTTACATATAATAAATAAATAAATTAAATAAATAAATAAATAAATAAATCTTTTTAAAAAATACAGCTACGGTGTATTTACATATAATAAATAAATAAATAAATAAATCTTTAAAAAAAATACACCCTGTCCACAAACAAAACCAGGTGCATAAAAGATAGATGCATAAAGGGAGGTTTGTTTTCAGGGTGTGTGATACATGCTTTAATCCCGCACTCAGGAGACAAAGGCAGATTTCTGAGTTTGAGGCTAGCCTAGCCTACGAAACGAGTGACAGAACAGCCAGGGCTACACAGTGAGACCCTGTCTCAATCGCAGCAACAAAACACAAACAAACAAACAAAAAACCCCAATCCAAATAACAATAAAAACGGAGGTTTGCTTGTGACAAGAGGTTTGCAGAAATGGCAGAAATGTGGCTGTGTATTGATTTGGAATTGGCTAGTTTTCATCAGTGGAGGTCAGAACTGACTGTGTGTTGAAACCCAGTTCTTGCTCTGTGTGTGTGAGGCCCCGAGTTCACTCTCCAGCCTTGCAGAAAGGAAAGGAGGTACAGCACGCTGAAGTAGGTACTCCCTCCGGAAGTAGGGAGGTAGATACTGAGTTCCATGTTCACAGGACTGGAAATACAGCAAGCGTACTGCTTTGACCACACAGGGTTTAGATGGTGATGAGAGGTGTGGAGGGCAAATCTCTTCCTCTCACCCTGCTGGGTACCACGTGCCAGCCTCCCTCACCCAGTTACCCAACCCTGCACCCAGGGTCTGACTGCCTGGAGGCTGTCAGTTCTCTGCCAACTTGTGAGATGATCATCCTCCAGGAGGTTTTCTGCAAGTGGGAGGCAGGACTGCTTTAGCCCAAAACAAAAAGGAAATATAGCTGTGTTGGGATGTGTGGCCTAGAACATCTATGACCGGAGCCTGCAACCCGAGTCCTACACACAGTTCAGATTCAGACTGGCTACTCATCTTCCTATGCCTGCCTTATCCAGCTCTCAGTGATGCCTCGGGATAGGAATACAGCCTCTGGTTTGCACAGTCTTACTGCTTCTACCTGCCCTGTGGACTGTGACACCAGCCCCAGCAGCAATTCATTCCTTTGTTTCTGTTTTTGACTGTAAAACATACATAGCCTGAGAAGTATAATTCCTACCTTTTCTGAATGTGAGTCTCAATTCCCTTGAGTACCATGCATGCAGAATGACCACTGTTCCTCTCTGGGACTCTTCCAGTCTTCACACATTGAACTTGTCCCTACTGGCTGTCCATCCTCCGGTGGCCCCCACCAACCACTACTCTGCTGTCTGATTCCTGTGCATTCGACGGATGGCTCTGTTTCCCTCTGTGCACCGCTGTGGTATTAACAGAGGTAGACACTGTGCATCTTTCCACTGTGGCAGATAACGACAAATCAGCCAGCCTCTCCTGTTGTTTCCTTGCCTTCTCGTGAGTTTGCTTGGCAACAGTGACCTTGCTCATCAGCATCTCTGTCCTCCATCCTGACGTTTATGTATACGGGTGTTTGGCCTGTAGAGGCCAGAAGAGGGTGTTGGATCCCCTGGGGCTAGAGTTACAGACAGTCGTGAGTCCCTGAGAGAGGAATCATGCCTGAGTCCTTTGGAAGAGCAACCAGCCAGTGCTCTTAATAGCTGTGCCCTCTCTCCAGGCCCCCATCCGAATCCTTTTTTTTTTTAAAGATTTGTTTATTTATTTTATGTATCTGAGTACACTGTCGCTGTACAGATGGTTGTGAGCCACCATGTGGTTGCTGGGAATTGAACTCAGGACCTCTGCTAGCTCTGGCCCCGCTTGCTCCTGCCCAAAGATTTATTTATTTATTATATGTAAGTACACTGTAGCTGTCTTCAGACAGCACCAGAAGAGAGTGTCAGATCTCATTACAGATGGTTGTGAGCCACCGTGTGGTTTCTGGGATTTGAACTCAGGACCTTCGGAAGAGCAGTTAGTGATCCTAACCACTGAGCCATCTCTCCAGCCCCCCCCCGCCCATTCCAATCTTAAGCATAGGTTATGGAGCAGTTGAGAGGAGGTGTAAGCAGCACTGGGTTCTGGAAGCTTCCCTGAACCAGAGGCTGATCTGATACAAGTCAGCTGACCTCACTCAGCCCTCAACTGGTCAGCTAAGGGACTGACCTTATCACTCAGTCCAGGGCTGCTCCCACAGGGGCTGCCAAGGTACTAACGGGTTCTAGCAGAAGAAGGTTCCAAAAGGCCGATCGAATACAGAGTGCTGCTCTGAATCAAGCCACGATTGATTTGGGTTTATCACCTGCCCATTCATGTGGTGGACAGGTGCTGCCTCATTCCTGGATTTCGTGTCCTTTTCTGGGGTGAGAGGTTACATCATCTGCCAGTGTGTTGCAAGCTCCTGGCCTGATTTCTCTCCGGTGATTTTGATGGGATTCAGTGTGATGTGGCCACCGGTGATCATTTTGTATTTGTGTGGATTGGCGATTGATTGGCCAGTGCTGGACCGATGATGGTCTTACTCATAGATCCACAGGGCATGAGTCACCTGCCTCAGAACTTTCTCTCAGAGGACCCAACTGCTGTGTTGGCAGAGGCTTCATCCTAGGCCAGCCAGGGCTAAAAGCCACTGTTCTTACTGAAGAAGAACCCGACCTAAGCAAGCATGGCAATAATCTTCCCTTGTGCAGATGGGCTCACACGTGTGGGCTTGATTGGCTTATCTAGCAAGATGTCCTGAGCTGTGTACAGTGCACAGTGTACTTCCCTTTGTTCAGACAGACTAACAGGTAGTCCGGTCTAGCCTCGAACACTCTATAATTGAGGATGACCTTGAATTCCTGATGATCTTGCCTCCATCCCCTGAGCTCTCCACTACCATCATCATCACCAACAGCAGCAGCGTCACCAGCACTCATTATTACTGTGTGTGTGATGAGTGTGTGGGTCCGGGCACACATATGCCACATCTCAAATGTGGAAGTTAGAGGACAACGTTCAGGAGTCTGTTCTCTCCTTCAACTGCTTCTCTCTTGTCATTCACAGCAACAACAAATGATGCCATACCTTAGGGACTGGAGAGATGGCTCTGCTGTTAAGAGCGCTTGTTGCTCTTCCAGAGGACTCAAGTTGGATTCCCACTTCATGTCAGGCGGCTCACAACTACCTATAACTCCAGTTCCAGGAGATCTGATGCTCTCTTCTGGCCTTCTCGGGCACACACAGAGACCACGTGTGTGTGTGTGTGGGGGGGCTATACAAGCATATGTATATGTATGTAAATAAAATGAGCCTTTAAAAAAAGTTGGATAGGAGAAGGATGAATGAAGGTCAAAAGATTTAAAAAAAAAAAAAAAAAGTTGGGAGGATTTCAAGTTGCAAAATCTATCCCCAAGAACAAACTCGTTTGTTTATTTTGTTTTTGTGTTTTTCTTTTTCTTTCTTTTTTTTTTAAAATTTGTTTACTTATTTTATGTATTGCTTTCTTCAGACACACCAGAAAAGAGCATCCAATCCCATTACAGATGGTTGTGAGCCACCATGTG
>NC_034606.1:49193542-49198039 GCF_900095145.1 Mus pahari | reverse complement strand
TTGTTAGGGATGGTTGTGAGCCACCATGTGGTTGCTGGGATTTGAACTCTGGACCTTTGGAAGAGCAGTCGGGTGCTCTTACCCACTGACCCATCTCACCAGCCCCGCTTTTATTTTTCTAAATCACTTTTTTAAATGGGTCAATTCAATAAATGTGTGGACTATCTGTCTAGTTGATGTTGCACTACTGACCAATGGAATTACAAAGGAAGCCCAAGTTTTATAGTCACTGCCTCAAAAGACTAACACATTGTATTAGTTAGACCTTTATTGCTGTGTACAGACGTCATGACGAAGGCAACTCTTACAAGGACAGCATTTCATTGGGGCTGGCTTACAGGTTCAGAGGTTCAGTCTGTTATCATCAAGGTGAGAACATGGCAGTATCCATGCAGGCATGGTGCTGAGGAGCTGAGAGTTCTACATCTTCATCTGAAGGCAGATAGGAGAAGACTGGCTTCCAGGAAGCTAGGATGAGGGTCTTAAAGTCCACACTCACAGTGGCACACCTATTCCAACAAGGCCACACCTCCTAATAGTGCCATTCCCTGGCCCAAGCATATAAAAATCATCATGCATGTGTTGTATTCCTCTGGAATGTAAAGACAGTTCTTGCTACTTCAATACACAGAAAGTGGGATCCAAATATTGCTACAGAGGCTAGCCAACCAACTAACCTACTAAATAAAAACCCATGATGGAACTGAGACTAGAAATAAACTTAGCTCTGTGTCATCCTCATGACCCCTGTGTCCTTCTGTTTATACACAACCTCCTCATCATGTCCTGCCTTTTTAAGGCTGGATAATATTCCATTGTGTGGACAGAACACATATGCTTGATCCTTCTGTGACCCACTCCAGTCCTTCTCTTCCTCCTCCTGTCCCTCAAGTCCGCAGCTGTCAGTTATTCCCTGGGGCTGCAATCCTCCTAAAGTTGGCCTTGTCATCCACCAAACAAGACAAAGGATGGCCAGGCAGTGATGGCGCATGCCTGTAATCCCAGCACTTGGGATTCAGAGGCAGGTGGATTTCTGAGTTCGAAGCCAGACTGGTCTACAGAGTGAGTTCCAGGACAACCAGAGCTATACAGAGAAACCCTGACTCGAAAAACAAAACAAAACAAAAAAGACAAAGGACATCATCCCCTTGTTCTGCACATGCTCCCCCTTCCCCAAGTCTCCCAGGGTTTAGTGACCAGAATCCTCCGGTGGCCAGTGACAGTGGGCTCACATCTTCTCAGCTTGTCTATCTCTTTTAGCCCCTTCAGGATGTCCTCAGACTTCTAGTTCTGGAGGACTGATTCTAAGGGTCCAAGGACACCAGATCCAGCCACCTATCACCTTGAGAGTCCCGTCAGGGACAGATAACAAGGCAGGAAAGTAATGTGTTCAGTGTGGCCTACATGGAGAAGGAAGAAGGGCCAGCATGCTAAGCCCTCCATGTGGAGAGGTTCAGGACTGCCTAGCGGAAGAATAAACATAGGCAAAAAGCAAGCAGAGAGGGCCGGAGAGAGGACTCGCAGCAAGCAAAGGCACTTGCTACCAAGCCTGACAACCCACGTTTGATCCCTAGGCCCCACATGGGAGAAAGAGAAAGCCGACTCCCACAGGCTTTGGCTCCACACACGTGCACCCTGTCCCCCAGACACATGCACAATACAAAAGAATAAACTGTAAAGCAAAGAGTCTAAAGCCCATGGCCAGCCCCATGGGACCCAGTTAGGGCTCCCCCACGGGGAGAGCCATTTGTCCATGCTCATGAGATGGCTGTGATGGGCAACCCCCGGTTTGCAGTCCTTGGGATGTGAGAAAGGCCAGGACAGACTCAGAATAAACCAGGCAATAGACACAGAATGGAGTCAGAACAGGGGCCAATCTTTTACAACTATGCAGGCAGTGAGTGCCCTTTGGCCATCCAGGAGATGTGGCCTCTGGTGGCCAAGGTCTGGATTCTAAGCTTCATCCACAGTGTGACAAGAGCCACCTGCAGGTTCAGGGCTCACAGGAGCTGTGCTCACAAGAGCTTCTCTGCTAAGCACTGGACAAAGTTTGTCTTCATCTGGTAGAGCTCAAAGGCCCAGATGCCTGCAGGACACCATGTCCAAACAGAATAGAACTGTGTACCACTCTACTGCCCCATTAACGTTTATGTTTTACAGGGATCTGGGCTTCCTTCCTTACCCAGAATCCAGCATAAGCAGCTTTGTCTGAGGATCTTGTAGAGATTACACTGTGGGGAGCTGCCAAAGAGTCATACCAGTAAAGAGAGAAAGGAAGAGTCTCAGGGGTCCTGCTGGAGGTCCTGCTGGAGGTGCCAGCGTGCTGGATGTCTCCTGATGCTAAAGAAACGGAGCAGGGAGTGCGGGGGGGGGGGGGGGAGCTAGAGGATCAGCCATGCAGCCTCAAAGGCTGGAAGTGCTGAGCACGTAGGTGAGAGGCTGAAACAGGGGAGTGGAAAGTGGCTTTCTGCTCAGAGGCCCACACACCTCTGGCTTTGCCTTCTGCCCACACCATTCCGTTCGCTTCCCTGTGCATCCAAACCTGGGATAAACCAGCCTCCCTCCATCTTAGGCTTGAAAGCCATCTTATATTAAAAGACAAACTAGGTTCACTCCTGTTTATGATTACAAATCTGTCTCTCAGGGTTGGACTTGATTCTATTCGAGCTAGCTCAGGGACCCCCTCCCCCCAATGCACCACCGTCATGTAGAATGGTTTTGGTGGTGGGAAAACCCAGAAGGTCTACCGGAGCAAGACTTTCTAGTAAGCAGCAAGCAGGGAATATGTAACCTTAATTTCATGTTCCAGGAAATGGCAACCAGGCCTCTGTTACAAAAGGCCTTATGACCACATTGTCATGACCACAATTGTTCTGATCACCTTGTTAGGGCCTCCTTGCAACCTTGTTTCAAGAGGTTGTGATCAACTTGTTATGCTTACATAACTCTTGTAACCCTGCCTATTTGCCTACCAATTCCCTCCATTTGAAACCCCTTTACTCCTGAGCTATAAAAGCTTTATCTTCATTATGTCTAATGCTGATCTCATGAACTCTGCCATAGGGACAGACAGTCCATGTACATGAATAAAAAAAAAAATTAAAAAAATAAAATAAAAAGCTTGCTTTAATTATTTTGGCCCTGCTTTGGGCTGTGGTCTTCCTTCTGGAATCTGTGGGATTAACACCTGCAATCCGGTCTGGGCTTTTCCACTCAGTTCCTCCCACAAGCGTCCTCAGGTCCCGTCCAGTCCCATTCCCCCCACCCCCAGCACCCCCCCTCTCAGAGATCACAGTCTGTGGTGGTCAGCTGGCTCCAGGTCTTTGGGCCTGTGATAAAACAGAACACTGCTGTAAGGCAGGGTGGAAAAGGTTTCTTACCTCAGCTCCCTGCAACCTGGAAGCCGGGTGGGAGGTGTGGGATGTGGAAAGCACCTAGGGTCAGCGTACACCTTTGCACCTCCAGGGACCTCCTTCCTACAAGTAGGCTTCACCTCCCAATTATGTCATCTTTTCTAGAAGCTGCCAAGGGTTAAGTCACAAGGCGGTCTGAGCCCTCAGAGTCCGGTCACCTCTCAGTGACTGGATTTGCCAGATGGAGACCAAGTTTCCAACAGATGAGCTATCGGGGGCACTTTGTATTCCAATTCTTAGACAAGCACCCAATGTCTCAGAGCCACAGTCCCTTGTGACTCTTGTACCCTTTAAAATCAGTATTGTAGGAGAGAGTGAAAACTGAGCCCCCTTGTCTTTATACTATCTACTTGCTCTCTCCCACTCTCTGAACCTCCTGTATCCTTACATGGGCTGGAAGAAAGGAAGATATTCTGAAAGGACATTTGTGTCTCTCAATTAGACTACCACGAGTTGGAAACAGTGGACCCCACAGAAATGGGAATTTCTCTAGGAATCTCATGTTGGAAGGAGGAAAAGGCCTAGACCAGAGGGACACTTTAACTCCAAGGGAGAAACCTCACAGCTTTCTAACAAGTTGCCAGCCAACCTTGCAAAGTGAAGCCCATACAAGAATGGGTGGGTGGTTTGGGACTGTATCTTAGCTTGGACTGTTTAGATGCACAAATTTCTGACTCTATTTAAACTTTAACCTCACTTCAGGGCCCCCAAGACAGACTTAGGCAGTTTGTTCTGGGTCCCTTTCTCTCTCTTTCTACTGTGGCCATTGAATAAATCTCCTTTTCCCACTATTTTAAAAAAGATATATTTATCTGTCTATTTTCTGTATATGAGGGCTCAGTCTGAACGAACGCCTGCCAGACCAGAAGAGCTCATCGGATCCCATTATACATAATTGTGAGCCACCATGTGGCTGCTGGGAATTGAAATCAGGACCTCTGGAAGGGCAGCCAGTGTTCTTCACTACGGAGCCATCTCTCTAACACTCCCATCTATCTTTTTCTTTTTCTTTTCTTTTTCTTTTTTCTTTCTCTCTCTCTCCTTCCTTCCTTCCTTCCTTCCTTCCTTCCTTCCTTCCTTCCTT
>NC_034606.1:49191255-49193517 GCF_900095145.1 Mus pahari | reverse complement strand
CTCTCTCTCTCTCTCTCTCTCTCTCTCTCTCTCTCTCTCTCTCTTTCTTTCTTTCTTTCTTTTTGGAGACAGGACAGTGCTGGCTGTCCTGGAATTTGCTCTGTAGTCCAGGCTGGCCTTGAACTCCCAGAGATATGCCTGGTTTTGCTTCCCAAGTGCTGGGATCAAAGGAGTGCACAACTCTTGTCAGTTACTTTTTCCACTATTCATTTGGCTCTTTTCAATCACGTATTGAGGGTAGGTAGCTGAACCTGTCTCAGGGCACAGGCTGTGACCCTCAAGTTTGATAGCAAAGTGACCATAAAGGGACAAAAGATACGTTTACATCTCAGGGGTGGATGCCATTCACAGTGAGCTGACCCCTGGGTGCAGAGGATGCTGGGAAGTTCCTAGCAGCTCCTGGAGTGGTTTTCCCCAGGTACATTTTCCTCACCCAGTTCTGCTGGCCTCCCTCAGCTGCCTTTACTCCCCTGGTGAAGGAGGAAGATGCGTTTCCACTGTTTCAGATTCTCAAGAAAGCTGGGCCTTTAATGGGTGGCACCCAGGTTTGGCTTTCCTGTCTCTATTGAGCAATTTGGGGTTCTTTTGAATCGCTTGGGGGGTTGCCATATGGTGATTGGCTTTCCCCTCCAGGGTTCTTTAGTTGAACAATATTGCGGTGTTATTGTTAAATAGAGAGACGTAGCTGTTAATCCCAAAGGTAGAAGGGGAAAGAAAGACCACCCACCAAAACCATCATGGTCAAATTAATTAAAACAATCAATTAATTGAAGCAAGCTTTTTCTGTTTGAGTAGGCAGGTGGCCTCTCTCTAAGGAAAGTTTAAGAGGTCAGCATTGGATGTGAGGAAGAGAAGGCTCTTATGGCTTAGGGGTAGAAGGATTCCAAATGGGGGGTTTGACGGGCAAAATAGGCGAGATTACAGGAGCATTTGGTTATAAGCATAACGTCAGTCCCTTTTGAAACAAAGATGTGGTCACAAGGTGGGTATAACAAGGTAGTCCTAACAGTCACAGCAAAGCAGTCATAGGCAGACATATAACATTTTGAAACAAAGGTAGAGTTGCAAGATGATTATAAACAACTTTTTCAAATAAAGACATGATTGGCACTTCTGGAACAGCCAGTGCAGAACCATTTGTAGTTAAGGTTACAGGTGGGGGCATAGCCCGATCCTTGAGAAATGGAAGTTTAGTCAAAAATAAGAACAAACCTAGTTTGTCTTTATTATAGGATGGCTTTTAAGCCTAAGACGGAGGCAAGCTGGTTCTTCCATAGCAACTGGCGGTAGAGGAGTGAGCAAGCAGGAGGTACTGGGAATCTGACCATGACTCCACGTCAGGGCCTGCAGAGATGGAGACACACACTGCCATTCCTGGAGTCAGAGCTTGTGGTTCCAGAGAAATGTTCATGATCTCCAAAACACACACGGGAGCCAATCCGATGCAACTCACAGCAGGGTCTTGATTCTATCTGAGCTAGCTCAGGGACCCCCTCCCCCCAGTGCACCACCGTCATGTAGGACGGTTTTGGTGGTGGGAAAACCCAGAATGTCTATGGGAGCAAGGCTTTATAGTAAGCAGCAAGCAGGGAAAACGTGTGCAAGCACCTACTTGGAAAGCCACTGTGACCTTTAACATGATTGGCTGGTGCTGGGAGTCATATCATAAACGTAACTTCTGCTCCCCTCTGCATTGGTGGTCCTTAGGCAGGGGGTGGGCTTATAACCTGGGGGTACAGGTTTGTTGGGGGAATAACCTAGAGACGCTGGTCTTGTTGAGGGTGTAACCTGGAAACTCTGGTCCTATTTGGGGATGAGTTTGGAGACTGGAGTTAGGCTCAGGTTTTGTTGGGGGAACTTGGAAATGAATGCTAGGTACCAGCCTGTGAGTTTACTTGAGTTCAAACTTAGGTCAGGGTCTTTGAAATGGAGTCTGAAGTTAAAAGCTTTGGCCTCTCAAGTTCTGGAGCCGTGCTTGGCCCTGTTTTATCTTGGGTTTGCTTTTTCCCTGCAGAAGCCAGCGTGTAATTTAATCCTCCGAGAGGGAGGATGAGCTCTGTTAGATCTAGGAAGCACTATGGCTTGATTTCTTCAGGCTATGAAGTCTGACTTCCTAGAGTGGTCCGTGTCTTAAAGGGACAAACCCATAATCTATCAATAATGGCACTTGATGAGCAGGCCTTGTTGAGGCGGAGGTTTTTATTTTGATTTGTTTTGTTTGTTTGGTTGGTTGGTTGGTTTTTCGAGACAGGGTTTCTCTGT
>NC_034606.1:49180230-49190495 GCF_900095145.1 Mus pahari | reverse complement strand
TTTTTTTGATATATCTCATTCTCTCTCTCTCTCTCTCTCTCTCTCTCTGTGTGTGTGTGTGTGTGTGTGTGTGTGTGTGTGTCTCTGTGTGTGTCTGTGTGTGTGTGTGCACACGCCATGGAGACCAGTGACATCAGATCCCTGGAGCTGGATTTGCAAGAGGTTATTGACTGTTGACTCTGGTTCTCTGCAAGCGCCATACTCAGCAAGCCGTCTCTTCATCCCCTCGCCTCACCAGGGATACTCACACACATTTATGCAGGCAGCATCACTACTGGAAGTGTGGTCCATCCCTTGGCAGGTCATGGGGGACATGCGCAAGAAAGGGTGAGTGGCAATGTCCCTCTGCGGTGGACTTTCCATCGTGGCCAGCAAGGCTTGTTTTCTGTAGGAGCGACTCAGTGATTTTAGGTGGCTTCTCGGGGGGTGCTTCATCTGAAGCCACATAAAATGTTCTTCTCATTGTTTTTTTGTACTTAGGATTAGACCCGGGACATGATGGATAAGCGATCTACCCTAAGCTATGTTTCCACTCCCAGGAGACAACTCCTTAAGCAGCATTAATGGCTCTTAAAGCTCCCTCCTCTTCCCTCAGCACCTGTGATTTCCCTCTCCAAAACAAAGCTACCTAGAAGCAGTCAGAGCCAGAAGCTCAGACCAAGGCTCCTGGGGCTAGAAGGTAGTGAGGAAGTGAGGATACACAGAGATTTTGGCAAGAGGGCCCCACGGGAACTGGCAAGGATTCTAACTTTCTATTTTTCTTGGCTGCAACGGAGAGATGACAGGTTTAACTAGCAGAGTGACCTGCCCTCGTTTGTAAATCAGGAAGGTTTGGGCATCAGAAACTGATGGGCAGAATTCAGCAAGTCAGTGACATTGCCACCTTTCCCACCTCTAATGAGAATTTAGTATTTCCTTCACACAACAGTGCAGAGGGTGATCAGCAGCATCAGCAGGGCCTTCGGACCAGTCCCCGACAAGACCCACCTATGTCTATGCTGCTGTCCAAGGTCAAAGTTGCAACAGCATAGTTTAGCAATCTTAATTGGCTTTATTTTTCTGTTCTGGAATTGGGCAACGACTCTGTAAATTAGAATAGGTGTTCTAAAGACCCAAGGAGAAGGATCTGGTTTCATAGATGAGAAAAGGTTTGGGGGGGGGGGAATATGCAGAGCAGATCGATTGTTTTAAAACCACTCAGCAGCTGTCCAGGACTCAGACAAGAGGCCCATGAATCTGAGGTCATCCTAGGGTACAGAAGGAGAGTCTGTACCCTCAAAGTCTCATTTGAAGGGCGTACCAGAGTGCATGCCTTGTGTACACAGAGCCCTAGCTTCCATCCTCCGTACCACAGAAACCGGGCATGTTGTGTATAGTTGGAATCCCAGCAATCAGGAGATGGAAGTGAGTAGGTATGGTGATTGGTATAGTCCCAGGATACCTTTGGCTACCCAGGGAGCTAGAGGCTAACCTGAGCTACATGAGATCCTGTCCCCAAAAGAAGAAACGGGGAGAAAAGGAAATGCCGCATCCTGCAAGGTGCGGGGACTGAATGATATAAAAATGCCTGATTGTTTAACACAGAATTGCCTCTTTTGTGTAAGGATTAGGATGGAGAATTCCACTATCATGCCAACGGGAACTGGCCTGTTTAGGACATTTGTGCTGTTAATTTCTCTAATCAGATAAACAGCATACACCTGACCCTGTGCATGCTTAGCATGTATGAATGCATTTTGGTTTTGAGCCTAGTCTGCTGGAGTTCAGAAGATCTACCACAAAGACTGGAGCAGGGGCATGCTGACAGGCTTTGGCCCCTTCCTCAGAATCCAGGTTTGTATTAGTTGTTTTGCTGTTACTGTGACAAAATGCAATGCCCAAGGAAACGTATAGAACAAAAAGAGTTTGTTTAGGCTAACACTTCTAAAAACATTGCTTCTCAACCTGTGGGTAGTGACCCCTTTGGGGGTCACATATCAGATATCTTATTGGTTGGTTGGTTGGTTTTGTTTGTTTGTTTGGTTGGTTGGTTTTGTTTATTTGTTTGGTTTTGTTTCGTTTTTTTGGTTTTTCAAGACAGGGTTTCTCTGTGTAGCCCTGGCTGTCCTGGAACTCACTCTGTAGACCAGGCTGGCCTCGAACTCAGAAATCCGCCTGCCTCTGCCTCCCAAGAGCTGGGATTAAAGGCNTGNGCCACCACCACCGCCGCCTGGCTACATATCAGAAATCTTGCATATCAGATATTTACAGTATAATTCATAACAGTAGCAAGATTACAGTTATGAAGTAGCCAAGAAATAATTTTGTGGTGGTGGTGGTAGGGTCACCATAACATGAGGAACTGTATTAAAGGGTGGAAATATTAGGAAGGTTGAGAATCACTGCCCTAAAGGGATAAGAGTCAATCATGATCAGGAGTCATGGAGACAGAACTAGAAGCTGCAAGATCACATCTGAACCAAACAAAAGAGAGAAGCAGAGCTAGTGAACTGTAAGTAGGGCAAAGCTTCAATATCTCATGCCACTGTTCTGTGAGAGGCGTGAAGTTAGCAGTTTAGATCAAAATCTATTTATTCTTGGCAATTCTTCTGTCTATAACTCTTTGCCATTCTAAGGCCAGAAACCACTGCCTTCTGGTAATAAACCCTTTCTGTTAGCAAGGGCATTAAAAAGAAAAAGAAGCTTAAGTGTTAGGGCTCCCTTCTCTTTGGCTCAAGGGCATCTCGCTGGCCGAGAGAAAAGAAAAGAAGAAAAAGAAAATCAATTGCACAGACAAGATGTACACACATTCACACATGCATACATTCTAGTCGGGCTCAACCACCTGCCTTATCAGCTCCACATGTGTTCATGCATACTTACATACATACACATATACCTTCATATGTGTGTATGTATACACATACATATAGACAAACACATATATACATTTGGTGAGTGGGGCAGAGCCCCAGATGCCACACTTTCTTCCTCCTCTCTGCCCTTCTTATTCCTTCTAATACAAAAGTTCTTTAGAAAATACCACGTAGATAAAGTGTTACATAAAAGGGAGTTACAGAAGGATGTTGATAGTAAGTTCAAAGCAGTGTTCCATTCTGTAAGCGCATTATAAGATTAAAGCAACAGTTTCACACAGCCTGGCTTTATCATAGTGAGCACCTGTGGCTTCATCCTTGGACCTGACCTAGAACGAATGTTTTTTCCTTGATCACAATTTGTCCCAAGCCGATTTCTCTTTCTAGTGTAATTGTGAACGCTCATTGTATTCCTTACTATGTAGCCTTTACTTAATATTCTATGAGGAGAGGGCATGTCCCATGCTTGATTCTAACTTGACTACATCTTTCTAGCAAAACAGCTAAAATCGTTTCCCAAAAAACTTTCTTCCTAAAATTATTTAAATCAACTCAGGAATTCTATAAAATCATTAATTCATCGAAACAGTACTAATTCATCAAAGTTCATCTCCATGGTGATCTGCAGGAAATTTGCTCAGTAGCGTGGGCTGATTCCCAGGGACCAGTGGGCTATGTGATGGTGACAGTAAAAGGCACGTCAGCAGTGAGAAGCAATCCTGGAATGAAGTCTTTTGGGACCTTGCCTCTCGGAGCTCACCTATCATAGGCCACGTAAGACTGAGAAGCCTTCTCCACAAAACTTACTTATGTGCCTTTAGCTTTCTCTTAGAAGGCTCCTGACACTCTCACAGATCACCCTCAGTGACATGCTTCCTCCAGCAAGGCACACCGTCTAGACATCACCAGATAGTGCGGGCCAACCAGGAACCAAGTCCCCAGTTGCCTGAGACTATGGAGGCCGCTTCTCATTCAAATCCCCACAAGGCCCCTTTGTGCCCTGCAGGTATGGGATGGGTGGCAGTTTTCTTCAGAGTTCCCTCATTCATCCTAGCTGACTGCCCCCCTGTTCTACCCCTCCCCTTCCCCCCAAAACAAAGAACACAGCCACCTCCCATCTTCATGTGCAGAGGTCACACAGGAGGAAAGGGAACACCGAGAGGGAGGGAAGACTGAGCATAGATTCTTATCACACCTATGCCTCTGTTTCTGCCTGGCAGAGAATCATCTACAAAGCCTTTGTCTGTTCTTTGGGCCAACAGCTTTTGACCCAGGTCACTGTATAGACATACTCTGTGCCCATCTACAGATTACTCCTCATTTCTATATAATCCTCTATCCTCCCCCGCATCCTCTCCCACTCCTTATAGGAAAAAAGATCATAAAATATCAAGAGGTGTGTGGGGTATATATTAAGTGCCTGCATCACAGACACCGGTGGTATGTCCTTCCCTTTGTGTGCTGATAAGCCTACCTGGTTCCCCATGCATTCCCAATACAAAGGGGTCCCGGGCTTCACTCGGAATGATCTTGGTTGGCTCAGTCTCCCCTCATTTTGTGACTGGCTGATTTTTATAACTGTAGCAGAGGTGATGAGCGTTGTGTATTTTGACTTCCAGAAGCACTGATCCTGGAGGAATCTGACTTCCTGACAGCAACAGCAATTTCTTTACAGCCTTTTTTTTTTTTTTAAGGAAGTTTTGTCTCAGTTAAGCCTTTGCCAGAACAAAGAGGATGTTTCTTTGATGTCTCCTGTGCAGGGCCTAGCACAGGATTTTAGCCCAAAGCCACAGCCTTCTGCGACTCTAACACACATTATGGTTGGTGATATCTAGACACCGTTCATGCTTATTTCGTGGAACACTTGGGATTTGACCAGATACATGCTGTTACTTTTAGTTTATTTGAGTTACTTTTCTTTTCTTTTCTTCCTTCCTTCCTTTTTTTTTTTTTTAAAGATTTATTTATTTAATGTATGTGAGTACACTGCAGCTGTACAGATGGTTGTGAGCCTTCATGCGGTTGTTGGGAATTGCAGTTTTAGGACCTCTGCTTGCTCTGGTTGGCCCTGCTTGCTCTAGTCAGCCCCTATCGCTCCGGTCAACTCTGCTCACTCAGGCCCAAAGATTTATTTATTATTTATTATTATACATAAGTACACTGTAGCTGATTTCAGACATACCAGAAGAGGGCGTCAGATCCCATTACAGATGGTTGTGAGCCACTATGTGGTTGCTGGGATTTGAACTCATGACCTTCGGAAGAGCAGTCAGTGCTCTTATCCGCTGAGCCACCTCACTAGCCCTTGAGTTACTTTTCTTGTTGCTGTGACAAAGTTCCCGGCCAAGGCATTTTGATTAGGAAGGGGTTGGGGCTGGGTTGACAGGAGCATTTGTTCTTCCAGAGGAGCTGGGTTCTATTCCCAGCAACCACAAGGTGGCTCAAAACCATTTGTTAACTCTAGTTCCAGGAGAGCCAATGCCATCTTCTGGCCCCTTCCAATACTGCATCTTCCTGGTGCTTAGACATTCATGCAAGGCAAAATATCAATATACATAAAATAAGAATAAATAAATCTTGCTTAAAATGAGAAAAGGGAAGAAAAGGAAAGGCCTGTTTTGGCTCACAGTTTGTGTTTACAGTCCACCGTGGCAGGGAAGGCATGATGGCAGTAGCATGAAGCCAGACGTTGTCACATTTCAGACGTCACATTTCAGCCAGTGTCAGGAAGGAGAGAGAGATGGATGCTGGTGCTCAGATCGCAGTCTCTGTCTTATTCAGTGCAGGACCCCAGCCCAGGGCATGGGCAGGCCACATTCAGGTGGGTCCTCCCCTTTCAGATAAACCTCTCTGGAAACCCCCTTTTAGACATACCCAGAGACTAACTGCTGAGCCATCTCAGTGGCTCAAAGCAACAGACAAGGGCTGGTGAGATGGCTCAGCGGGTAAGAGCACCCGACTGCCCTTCCAAAGGTACAGAGTTCAAATCCCAGCAACCACATGGTGGCTCACAACCATCCTTAACGAGATCTGACGCCCTCTTCTGGAGTATCTGAAGACAGCTACAGTGTACTTACATATAATAAATAAATCTTAAAAAAAAAAAAAAAAAAAAAAAAAGCAACAGACAAGCCGGAGTCGGGGTCCCAGCACTGTGGGTGGCTTACAACTGCCAGGAGATCTGATGACCTCTTCTGGAATCCATGGACACCCGCACACATGTGCACAAACACACATCAATAAGAATAATATAAATATTTTTAAATGTACATAAATCTTCACTTCTGGGCATTCGTTACTGTACATACATATCAATGAACTTTGTTTCTTCTCTCAGTTTGTCTAATGTCTTGTTAGATGGCATGTTCCTGATCATGGAACCTGGGAGGGTGAAGGAAAACCTTTTCATCACAGTAGCTTGTGGGGGAAACACGTTGGGGTCCAGGCACCAGAAGATTGTGGCAGGACCTCTGACTTCGAGGGCAGAACAGCTGCTGGTGGTGACCAGATGTGATGGGACCCAGGTGCGATTACTGGTCATAGGGTCACAGCCAGAGTCCACAACAAGCCGGGTTCAGCCACCCATCCTCCATGAGCCAATTAAACTAACCAGATTTAGAGTGAAATGCACACACACAAAAAAGAGACTTATTTAATGTGGCTACATGGGAGGAGAGACAGATCCAGTCACCCCACAAACCCATATTCCAGGTCCCAATACAGCAGTTGGGTTTCAAATTTATTTTACTGTGATTTATGTATATGGGCGTTTGTCTACATGTATGTGCGTGCACTATGTGTGTGTCTGGTGCCCATGGAGGTCAGAAGAAGGATGCGGATTCTCAGGGATTGGATATACAGCCAGTTGTGAGCTGTGATGTGGGTGCTGGGAGCTGAACCTGGGTCCTCCGGAAGAATAGCCAGTGCTCTTAATCACTGAGCCGTCTCTCCAGCCCTGAGGTTTGAATTTAAATAGAAAGCAAGAGATACCAGTAACTAAGCAGGAAGGCCCATGGGTAGTCTGGGCCCTCACTGTGTTCCCTCCTCCTGCGAGGTTCACCGACTGGGATCTTCTCCCAGAGATAAACCCATCCTCTGGCTAGACCCAGTATTGTCTCAGGCTTCTTTCCTCATATCGAAGGTCCCAAAGAGACCTCGAATTTCTTGGGGAACAATTATTTCAATAGTCACATCACAAAGGGAGTGATACAGAATGAGACCCTCTAAAGAGGTCACAGGCCAGAGAGGCTGGAATGTGGATGTTGAGGGCTCCGTGAATAAGGGACAAGAGAGGGGTGGAGAGAGAAGGGCTGGTGTAGGAGAAAATACTAAAATCTCGGCCTGGGGTTTCTACCCTGATTTGGTTATTGAATCACCAGCCATATATATATACTCTATATATGAGTACACTGTAGCTGTCTTCAGACACACCAGAAGACCGCATCAGATCCCATTACAGATGGTTGTGAGTCACTATGTGGTTGCTGGGATTTGAACTCAGGACCTCTGGAAGAGCAGTCAGTGCTCTTAACCGCTGAGTCATCTCTCCAGCCCCGCTATTATATTTTTAATAAGCCTTAAACAGCACGATAGCTGGGCAGCTGCCTACTTTTCATGCTGATTGAATCTATTTCCCGATCAATCACCCCGAGTTACAACTTATTTTCTACGTTCCATCTTGGCAGCCCTCAGGGCCACATTTTGTTTGTTTGTTTGTTTGTTGTTGTTGTTGGTTTGTTTTGGTTTTTCGAGACAGGGTTTCTCTGTATAGTCCTGCTTTGTAGACCAGGCTGGCCTCGAACTCAGAAATCTGCCTGCCTCTGCCTCCCGAGTGCTGGGATTAAAGGCGTGCNCCACCACTGCCCGGCTCAGGGCCACGTTTTTATGGCTCACCTATCCCTTGGCGGCTTCTCCTTTCCCCCTCCTGCACATTCCTCCTTTATTCCATGGCGGCTTCTTCCTCCTCCTTACCTCCTCGTGGTCCTCTCTCTCAACCTCAAAATCCAAGCCCTCAAAACCTAAACCCCGTCTATGTCCCTTCTGCCCAGCTATTTGCCAGACACAATGAACTGGGGGCAGGGTCACTCAGTGTCTTACTGCACATTCTGGGACCCCAGTCTTGGGGGCCCCAAATTAATATTAGAGTACTAGCAGCATTAAGCCAACTAAGGGGTGGGGAATGGCACTACCAACGTGAATTGGCAACAGGTGCGTAGGATGGCATGATGAGTGAGTCACAGCAGTGGTGATGAAGGAGGAAGAGGAGAAGCAGCTTGGAAGGCAAGGAGAGAGAGCAAGGGACATGGCCACGTGAAGTGACGGCGGCCTCCCAGCGAGGCGATGGGTCCTCAGGCAGAGGAGCTGAAGCAAGCTAAGGAAATGAGAGCTGTTGTCTGCAGTGAGGAGATCCAGAGGGATGGAGGAGGAGGTGGGGCCACAGGAGAAGGAGGTGGGGCCAGTTGGTTTGCAGTTTTTTATCAGGCAAAAGAGGAAGTTCTTGATTGGGCCAATTTCCCTGAATGGGAGGAGCCCTTCGGTGAGGGCGGGGCCCCAACAGGTGTATCTTGTTTTCCAGAGCCAGGTATGGCTTCTCCAACCTCATTCGCAGTTATGGCTTCTCCGAGCTCATTCGCTACTTTTTCTAACAGAAGAGGCAAGGCTGGTGTTAGGAGGCACTGAGCCCTGGGATCATCAAAGAATGATACTTCCCTGTCACAGCTGGTGTTGGAGAATGTTCTGGTGTGTGTGTGTGTGTGTGTGAACACAGGGTCTCCATCTGAGCAGCCAGGCTGGCCTTGAATTCTTGATCCTTCTGCTTCAGCGTCCAAGTTCTAGGATTATAGGCTGTGCCCAGATTGAGTGTCCTGGTATCCCACCTTTTCTAGCAGGGCTGGAGTAGCATGGACTGGTCCATCTGTCCTTTCTCCTGCCTCTCCCCAGCTAAGCCAAGGGACCAGACAGGCGCAGATGGGGCTGTTTCCGAGTCAGGGAGGTACCCGTGCTGGGCTCAGTTTCTGAATTTGTAAAGTGAGACGGAACATGGCAAGTGATGTTCAGAATATCCATATTTCTAGTGCAGGGAGGTTGGAACCTAGCCTCCCCGGTGTGGAAACTCAGCAGGAAGGGAGGGACTGAGGCATCTGGACATCCTGCCCTGTCAGGTACCCGAATTTCATCATCTCTTCCCTCCTTCCTTCCCTCTGTCCTTTTATTTTTTTTCCACTTTGCTTTCTGTATGTGGCTATATTGGCTTCATGCTTATCTATGCCCGAGTGCATGCCATGCCCTGAGAGGCCAGAAAAGAGCATTGTATCTCCTAGAACACATGTTACAGCTGGTTGTGAGCTGCCATGTGGGTGCTGGGAATTGAATATAGAGGTCTTCTAGAGGACCAGCCAGTGCTCTTAACCACTGAGCCATCTCTCCAGCCTTTCTTTCTTTCTTTCTTTCTTTCTTTCTTTCTTTCTTTCTTTCTTTCTTTCTT
Organism: Mus pahari; assembly: GCF_900095145.1. NCBI lineage: Eukaryota > Metazoa > Chordata > Mammalia > Rodentia > Muridae > Mus > Mus pahari. The sequence continues at coordinate 49,181,156 of NC_034606.1, read as the reverse complement.
TCTTTCTTTCTTCCTTCCTTCCTTCCTTCCTTCCTTCCTCCCTCCCACCCTCCCTCCCTTCCTATTTCATTTTGTTTGAGACAGGTCTGGTTATGTAGCCCAGGCTAGCCTCCCACTCATGGCAATCCTCCTGCCTCATCCTCCTTTGTGGCTAGGGTTACAGGTGCCATGATGTCTGCTTCCAACAGTGATTCTTTTTTCATTTGTTTGCTTTTGAGACAGAGTCATGCTGTGTTTTAGGTTCTCTATCTCTCTGTCTGTCTCTGTCTCTGTCTCTCTCTCTCTCTCTCTCTCTCTCTCTGTCTCTCCTCTATCTCTACTTCTGAGAGTATAGGCATACATCACCATACCCAGCTCCAAACCAGGAATACAGTGTGCTGGAGTGAATTAACATTTACAGTTCTGCAATGTGAACCCCACATACAGAAGAACATTGTTTAATACTTTTTAAAAAGGGTCTCATGTAGCTCAGGCCGGCCTTGAACCCACTATGTAGCTGATAATGCCTGAATTTCTAATGTCTTTGCCTCCATGCAAGCACTCTTCCCACTGAATTACTCACAGGTTTCCAGCTCTATCAATCACGTGTCATTGTAAAGTGACGCGGGATCCTTAGTGAGAAAGGAAACTGGCTTCCTAGAAAGGCACTGTAGAGGGCTTCAAAGACACTAAGGCTAAACCAGCAGCATTAAGATCATGGAATCCTAGCCCAGTGGTGGTTGCCCACACCTTTAATCCCAGCACTGGGGAGGCAGAGAGAGGTGGATTGCTGTGAGTTCAAGGCCAGTCTGCTCTACAGAGCGAGTTCCAGGACATTCAGGGTTATACAGAAAAAAACCTAAACCAAACACACACAGAGACATGCACACAGACACACAGAGACAGAGAGAGACACAGATACACACACACACACACACACACACAGA
>NC_034606.1:49176651-49179054 GCF_900095145.1 Mus pahari | reverse complement strand
CACACACACACACACACGCACACACACACGCACACGCACACGCACACACGCTGGGGTGGGGAGAGGGAGAGACTGCTGCAGAGCTTCTCTCAGGAGGCGAAGAGGCCATAGTCTCCAGTCCCTGCCCTCCTCAGCTTCTCCTTTCTGTCCTCTGGGCTCTTCTTGGCTCTCTGGGTCACGCGTCCAGGCCATGACATGAGGGGTCCCCAGATCATTGTGAGCCTGGTACCTCCTACCCTCTAGTCCCTCTGGCCTTTTGCAGGCCAGGTACCTTGGGTACCTCTTCACCCTGTAGGGTGTAAAGGGCTCAGCATCCACCCCATCTCTCTGGTTAAGAGACTTCATCCTTCCACACGGAGAACGGCGCATAGTCTTTGTTAGGGAGTCTTGAGTAGGTTCAAATTCTCGAGAGGGACCAGCAGACTCCGGATCACCGTGGGAATAAAGTAGGAGAGGTTGGGAAGGAAAGGCAGGCCAAGCTGAGTTCTGAGCCTCCAAGGTCAGTGTGACCCGAAGAAGCAGCTGTTCCAGGAAGGGTGGCATGATGGCCTACCAGCCTTTACCCTGGTGTCAGAGGAACCCAGGGGCTGGCAGTGTCCAGAGCTGGCTGCCCACATTCCTGGCCTAAGTTCAAGGTGACCAGAGACATTCTAGACTGGGACATGGGTGGGGTGGGTGCCTTGGTCCTGGAATGGGTGTGAGGCTTGGCTCAGCCTATGGGAGCCAGGCCAGCTGTCACGGGGCCTGCCCTTCCAGGAGTATGGCCTGACAGCACCGGTCACTTCACGCCCCTCTGAATTGCTCAGGGGAGCCACTTGGACATTGGGACTTCTGATGCTTGTATCTCCAATGCCACAGACCCCCTTGCCTGCTGAATATTTGCTTCTGGAATGGCCTCAGGGCTGTGCACCTTGGGGCTTCTGGGCATGCCTGTGCAGCGGGCACAGAGGAATGAGTTCCTTATCATCCTCAGGATGGGTCAGCAGGAACAAGCAGGAGAACCTTGCATGCCGTCCTCAGGAGACCTCAGCAGGGCGTTCTCTCTGTGGCTCAGCACCCTATCTGAGAGCCCGAGGCTGGCCTGAGCATCTCAGGCCATTCTGGCCCTGCCCTTCTCTCTTTGTCCTCATTTCAGTAGGACTGATGCCAGCACCCGGCTCTGGCGCCTGATATCTGCAGGACTCACCCACAGAAGTGCACCCTTGTCCCTCCTGCTGGCAGCCATCCCAGATGTCCTGCGGAAGCTCTTCCCCATCCCAATCTTGGCGCCCCAGCCTCAGCCTTTGCAGCCCTACCTGGAAGGAAACGCATACACACTGCCCCTCCATCTCAAGAGAGCTCGTCTCCCCTCCCTGTGAGTAGCATCAAATGCCCACATTCCCAGGAACTTCTGAGGAACAGAGTTGAAGCGGAGGCCTCCGCCAGGAGCCATCTCACATCCACACACCTTCTCTTCCCTTCCGGAGGCTGCTTTGGGGCCAGCTGACATCTCTGACTGGTTATGAACAGTGTGCTCTAAGCAGTTCTTGACAGGCTCCTGTCTCCCAGATTCACGGGATTGAGTCCCACGTACCCACAATTCCACTGGCTAAGATTTGAGCAGATGTTCAGAGCCTCTCTACTCAGATATAGGAGTGATGGAGGACAACACGTTGAAGGCATGCTAAGACCAGACCGAGTGCTCTGCACACGCCACCCTTTACACTTCATGTATGTTTCTATGCTTTTATGCATATATGTTTTATGCATATGTATGAGTGTATATGTGTGTGTGTATGCACATGGGGAGGTCAGAGGGCAACTCATAGGAGTTGGTTCTCTCCTTCTACAATGTGGGTCTTGGGGAACCGAACCCAGGTCCTCAGGCTTGGTTGCAAGTGCCTTTACCCACTGAGCCATCCTTTCTAAAGCCATGGTAATGCTGTGAGGGAGGTCCTGCCAGTCTCTGTTTACAGGAGTGGGTTGTCTAGTGAAGCCTGCCCTGAGTAGTTGGCAGGCCAGGGATGTGAGGTTAGGCTTGGGAAAGGATACATGGAGATGTGTTCTGTGGAGTGGACCCCAGTCTTGCAGAGCTGAGTGAGGTGACGGCCTATGCTTTGCCTACAGAAAGAGTTAGGGACACAGAGTGTTAGTTAGCACCTGAGCATTCCTTCTAGGCTCTGCCCAACAGTTACCTAGCAACAGCCAGATAGGTCTGGCTTGCTATTAAAGGGACTGTTTGGCCTTCCTTGCCCTCTGACTCTCTGACTCTCTGACTCTCTGACCCTCTTCTCTCTCCCTGACCTCCTTCTCTCTCTCTCCTCTTCTCCCTCCCCACTATCCCTCTCCACATGTTTTAGCTCTCCGACCTCTGTCTCTTCTCTTCCCTTCTCTTCCCTTCCCTTCCCTCCCCTCCCCTCCCCT
>NC_034606.1:49139830-49174343 GCF_900095145.1 Mus pahari | reverse complement strand
AAAAAAAAAAAAAAAAAAAAAAAAATTTTTTTTTTTCATTCTGCTTTCTAAAGCTTCTATTTGTCTAAAACAATCTACTATGGAGCTCAACCCCGGGCCAAGTCCTGAATTCTATTTCTATGGGACAGGCTTAGTCTCCAATTCAGTTAGTTTGGTCTTTCTAAAAGAAGAAAAGGCCATTCAGGTTAAAGACAGAGGATCTGGTGTGGGGAAGCTGCAGTGTCAGGTAGCTGGACACTGGCTGTGAGGCATCGGTTCAATCCAGCCCAGGGGGTGCTGTGAGACTCAGGCTACATCAACAGATGCAAGCACCTGTAGAGGAGGTGAAGGCTCTCACTGTGGCTTTCCCTGAAGTTGGGGCTGCTGGATGGGAGTGGCATCAGACATCATCATTAACTACACAGATTCAGAGGCCCTGCTGGGCGGATTGTAGGATTCGGTCCCCAGCTGAAGCCACACATGGAGGCAGGTTTTCCTGGTCACACCTGTTCTACAAAGAAAAAGACATTCCCCAGCCGCAGCTCTGAGGGGTTGATGAGCTAAGTCCTTACTGTCTGTTCTTAGGGGTCCATATAGGGTCTTCCTGAGTCTAGGCACAGAGACATCTGTGGGAATAGGTGATACTGGGCTAACCCCTAAACTAAGTCTCCAGTTGGCACCTGCAACTGAGGGGGCCGGAGGTCCAAGTGAGTATTACCCAGTTCCTGATGCAAGAACACGGCCCCTGATTCAGGAACCACGAAGCCCCATAAACCCCACACTGTGAAGAGGGCTGGGTTGACCTGGCCCATATGCCTCATAAGTGTGCTGACCTTGGATCAGGCAGGAAGGGAGGATACCCATGGGAGCAGACCCTCTCTCTGTCCTTTCTTTTAAAAATGGTCAGCTCACAGCCACACACCCAGCCTCACTTTCTGCAGGTGCATGTCTTACCCTGTTGGTGACCTGTTCATGTCACCAGAACAATGGCACTGAGTTTGTTGAGTGCAGGGTCACCTGTGCTGGGCTGTTCCAACATCTGGGCTATATGAACTTGCTCCTCTTCAGCATCTGTCTATGGAGGAATCAGTCTGTTACTCCCACTCTAAGATTAAACTGAGGCAGCCCATCAGTCACCACCAAGAAAGACTCGCCATTGGCGTGCACCCAGACAATTTTTGTCATGGACACAAGAGCTGAGGGCAACAGGACTCACACTGTGTAGAGCATGCTAAGGTCAGTGAGTTCTCCTCCTGTCTGCAAAGCTAGGTATCCTGAAATCTCAGGGGCCCGGGGAATGGGGCAGAGTCTTAAAGGAGCAGTGCTAATGTCAGGGGCTGGGAAGGAAAGGAAGCTCCACTACCAGAAGCACAAGAGTCTCCCAGCTTACATCCTGAGTACCCTGTTTATAGATACCAGTGACTTAAGCTGGAAATGCTGGCTCACACTGATAATCCCAGCACTCAGGAGACAGAAGCAGGAGGATTACTGTGAGTTTAAGGTCAGCCTGGACTTAAAGAGAGTTCCAGGCCAGCCAGGGCTCTAAAGTGAGACCAAAACAAGCAAACAAGCAAATAAAGCAAAGGGAAAACAAACAAACAAACAAACAAACAAATCCCCCCAAACCCACCAAAAGGCCCGCCTTTCACAGCCGTATGGGACTCTGGGGTTCCTATCACACTATCCGGCTTGTGCAGGGCTCTTTACCAGCCGCCTCTGTCAGTCTGTCAGTACCATAATTGGTTCTGTTCCAATTTGCTGATCCATTCATTCCCTTCAGGGGTTGAGATGTTCTTTGCTCTGAGCCTCTGCTTCTGTTTGGAAAGCCTGTTGCTGGCTGCCAGTGATGTAGGCAGGCAGGTAGGTGGGTAGGCAGGCAGGTAGGTAGAAGGGTGACATCCCCTTTGAAGAGGGCTGGGCTTTCAAGTCCCCTCCACCCCTCCACCCACTTCCCGCAGTGTGGCAATGGGAGGAGGTGGAGAAGTTTGCGAAACTGGGAACAGCGCCATCTTGCTGGAAGCAGGAGATAGCTGGAGGTGGCTGCAGCTGCTGGGTGAGAGGGGACAGGCTGGGCACACAAGGAGGAGGAAATCAGGGGCTCGAGGAAGGCACTGGGGAGATGCCTGTGCCACAGAGTGGGTGTGGCAAGGGGTGGTGGCAGGGACTTCCACCCTGGCCTAAGGGAGTCAAGTGGGATTGGTGTCGCTGTCTGTGAGGTCAGGGTTCAATGGGGATTGGGAGGAGACAGACAGACAGACAGACAGGGGATATTAGAAGCATTCATAAGATGGGGAACATATTTATCGGGTAAGGTGAGCATCATTTTTTTTCCCCCTTCGACATCATGGTGAATTTAAGGATGTTCAAAACGAGTCTTGAGGAGAAACTTAATTCGTATTTGAAAGTGAAACCCCAGGGCAGGCAAACTGTAAATCTCAGTGGCTGCCTGGAGGAGGAAGATGAAGATGAAAAGCTATGTGCTTGTGAGTTAGGCCCAGACGTGTTGCAAGTAGCTACGTGACAAAAGGGGAGTGGCTTCAGAGAAAGCTGGAAAAAAAAGCTCAAAATGCCAAAGAAAGTACACTCACACCCTGTCTGAGGCACAAAGAGGAAAAAGAAGTCACCAAGTCTCACAGAATCTTATGGTGGCTCCCTAGCAAGAACACAAGACAAAGGATTCTGGGAGGGAAAATATAGTATTTCATTAAAAGAATAAGTATTCCTCCAGTCTCTCCAGCATGGTGTTAGGTGAATCTGCAGCCAGGGGTGGAAAAGGGAATCTCTTAGCCGATGATTGACTGGCCTGAATGGGTTAACTTGGGTAACTTAGACAGGTCTCTATCTAAGCCAGAGGAAGATTCCATTCTTTTGGCCAAGAGGAAACAGTTCTCCCTTAATGGGCCTTCAGTGTCACTCTAATGCTCACAAATACTACAGCCAGGATCAAGGCATGCTTTTTTGTTTGTTTTAAGATAGGNGTAAGCTGGGTGGTGATGGCACACGCCTTTAATCCCAGAACTCGGGAGGCAGAGGCAGGCGGATTTCTGAGTTCGAGGCCAGCCTGGTTTACAAAGTGAGTTCCAGGACAGCCAGGGCTATACAGAAAAACCCTGGTCTACAAAGTGAGTTCCAGGACAGCTAGGACTATATAGAGAAACCCTGTCTTGAAAAACCAAAAAAAAACAAAAAACAAAAAAACAGGCTTGCCTGGCATTCAGTATGGCCTTGAACTCATAGTAGTCCTCCTGCTTCAGCCTCCCAAGTGCCAGGATGACAGGAGCGTCCCACCTTGCCCACCAGAGAAGCGTTCCTTATATACCCACGTTAGAGCATTCAGGATGCATCCATATATGAGCCATTGGCACAGCACTGTGGTGTGATCGCAGTTCAGATGTACATTCTGACTGTCGCAATGGTGTCCTTTCTGACGCCTCCTCCACACCTCCATTAGATAAGCCACAAAGATACCATCTGCAAGATTTGGCCGGCTAGGTGATGTAACCATATTTTTATCTAGGATGTTTCTAATCTCTGAGGGTCCATTTGAAGTATTAGCAGACCTTAGTAGAACCCCCCTGGGCTGCACTCAACTGATACTTCTCCCAGCTCCTTAGTCATTTGAATCTGTTCTTTATGATGTCACCACCAGCTTCTCCTGCCCCCCCCCCCCCCCCCCCGCACCTTTCTTTCCTTTTCTCACTCTCTTCCCCTGCTCCACCTTGCACCCCACAGTGCTAGGCTCAGGCTAGGCAGTCATTCCCTCCACTGAGCTACAGCCTGGGTTCTTTTTGTCCGTTCTGTTTTGAGACAGGGTGTCACTAAGTCACAGAGGCTGATCACGGTCCGGCTCTGGAGCCCAACTGGGCCTTGAACCTGCAATCCTCCTGTCTCAGTCTCTAGAGTATGCGTCGTTTTCTTTGCATCTTTTTTTTGTGTTTTTTTTTTTTTTTTGTTTTTTTTCTTTTGGGCAAAAGCAGTGCTGCTAAGCTTCATTGCCTCAGGGGGCTCCACCCACCCATGAGCCACCCTTGCACAGCTGCAAGCAGCCTCTCCTTTAGCACGGAACTCAGGTTCCACGGTCCCCTCAGGGGCTTCCTCTGTCCCCCAGGGGCTTCCTTGGTCCCCTCAGGGGCTTCCTCCAGTCTCTTCTTTGTTTCCCTAGTTAGCCTGGCTTATGGGCTCTCCTGGATTCCTCGTCTAGGTTTCTGCTCCACCATTTGTTTAACAACAACAACAACAACAACAACAACACGGGGTTGGTAGTATTTATTATCTCACAGGGCTGTGGTAGAGATGAGACTGTATTACCAAGAGGCCTCAGCCTAAAGCCAGGGAAAAGTGTATGAGTAAGGAAAGAAAGATGGCAGACAGGGAAGAAACATGGGAGGGAAAGAGCCCCTCACTTCAGAATCAGACGGACTGCGAGCCACTAATAGCCAAATTACCTCCGAAGCTGGTGTGTATCTTCCTGAAGCTCAGCTGGCGAAGGTGCCTCCTGCCAGGGCTCGAAACCTGAGTTCCTTCCCTCAGACCCAACTCCTTACCACAGATGGTCTTCTTAGAAGCACATGTGCACCATAGCACGCGCACCCATACATATACACACAGACATAGTCACACACACACACACACACACACACAAATTAAACACTTTTAAAAAGTGCCCTCCCCTTGCTTTGCATGCACACTGTCCTTTTCTTCCACGATTCTGTCTCAACACTTAATAAACTCACTAATCCGGTTCATTCTGTCTGGTTCTGAAATGCTTGTTGTGGTGAAATCAGGACCGGGCTTTATCTGTGGGGAGTTCCTAAACAGGAAGGAACCTCTTCAGGCTGCTGGCAGGTGGACACCACCAGCCACAGTGTACAGTTGCAAAGGTGTGTCCTTCACCTCTGCCCTCCAGCCCCACCTGATCCTCCATTTCTTTTCTTTTTCTTTTTTCTTCTTGTTTTTTTTTCGAGACAGGGTTTCTCTGTGTAGCCCTGGCTGTCCTGGAACTCACTCTGTAGACCAGGCTGGCCTCAAACTCAGAAATCTGCCTACCTCTGCCTCCCAAGTGCTAGGATTAAAGGCGTGCGCCACCACTGCCCGACCCACCTGGTCCTCAGAATCTCACCTGGAAACCAGCTTCCAGGTGCTCCTTCCAGGTGGCTATGTCACCTTGCCCTGCAGGGGACTTACGGGCAGAGGCTGCTGCCCCCTCCTGGCTGCTGGAATGGGACTGGTGCCGGGAGCCCCTGCATGGAGCTTAAGCCTAGCTCAGCCACATAGCACCCACCTGTTGTCAGCCCCTGGGTACAGTGAGGTCTCCTCCCACCTCCCATCACTGGGGACTCCCCAGAGTCACGCCCTCTAGGACACTTCACTTGTGACTTTTCTGATAGTTATGTTTATTATTTTTACACCACAGAGTGAGGTTTGCATTTAAGTTACAATGTGTTTATCTTAGCGTGTGTGGAGATCAGAGGACAACAACCTACAGGAGTCAGTACTTTGCTTTGGCCATGGATATCCGGGTGTGTGTGTGGGGGGGGTAGAACTGGGGTGGTCAGGGTTGGCTGCGCTGTTATCGGTGAGATGAGCCACGTGGCCGGAAGGCGAGCCTATAGGGGGAATGCTTGCACCAGGCAGCATGCGGTGTGATGCTCTCTCTCCTTATTGGTTACTTGTAAGAGTCTTCCATGCTCAGTGTGTGTCCCACTGAGTTCCACTCACCCCACTTCTTTCCTGGAGTCCTCTTTGCTCACTACCCTACATACTGCTGCTATCTTCCCCCTCTTGGCATCCTGGGGTGCATTTCATTTCCCCTGACCCTCATGGCATGCCTGGCTTGACTTCCCCGTGATGACTTGGCTGTGTAGCACCTGTCATCTCACCTGCTCAGACATACACATTTGTGAGCCTGGTCCATGCCAGGCGACTTCCCATCATGACTGCAGAGAGGAGAGATCTTGTGCGTTTGAAGGTGCTGTTCTATGGCAACCTTTCCTTGCAGAGCCTAGATTCCAGGTCTCTAGCCTCCCACGTACCATGCTGGTCCTTGACCTCTGGCCTGAAGGTTAGGTGCAGTCCTTCCTGATTGTGTCACTTTCCCTCTTTCAAAATGCAGACACCTGGAAGTTAGGTGACTGTAACAAGGTAGGCGTACGAGCTTGTAACGTAATGCCTGGGGGCAGCAGTGTACACCTGGAGAGGGTGGCTGCGCCAACCCCTCACTTGCTAGGGCCACAGCTGACTCAGCCTAGGGCGGAGCCACTCTGCTCAGCCTCCTGGAACTCCATCCCCATCCCGGCTTGGTCCCATCACATTGGTGCACGGCCCTTCCTTCGCTCTCCAGCACTGACTGCATTAAGGTTGAGGAATCTGTAGCCCCGCGTCCCAAGCGCCCTATTATGGACTTCCTGGAGGCAGAGAGAGGCTGGAGCCTGTCCTTCTCAGGCTCTGGCTACATTGGCCTCTACCACGTGGGTGTCACCGAGTGTCTGCGCCAGCGCGCACCTCGCCTCATCCAGGGCGCCCGCCGCTTCTATGGCTCCTCCTCAGGCGCACTCAATGCCATGGCCATTGTCTTTGGCAAGTCCACAGGTACTCCCCAGGGCGCTGAGCGATGTGTTCCTGGGGCTTTACACAGAGCAGTCTTTGAATCTGAGGACCCCTGCAGGCACTTCTATCTTCAAAGATGGGATCCTGGCTTTAGATTTGGGATACTGCCCCTAAGGTGTTTTGTTTTTGTTTTGTTTTGTTTTGTTTCTGAGAGTTTTTGGTTACCAGGACTGGGCACAGAGGTTAAGAACTGACTCCCAGGCATCCCTGAGAGAAGTGGACCGTTTGGTGGGTACCGGTGGCCCTTGTCGGTCCCAGGTCACTGAGGCCTTACTCAGTTCCCACTGCCGTGCAGACTTTGCCTGTTCCAATCTCCTGGACATGGTGAAACTTGTGGAGCGACTAAGCCTGGGCATCTTCCATCCGGCCTATGGACCCATTGAACACATCAGGAAAAAGCTGTATGAAGCTCTTCCTGACGACTGCCATATTCTAGCCTCCCAGAGGCTGGGCATCTCCATGACCCGATGGCCTGATGGCCAGAATTTCATAGTCACCGATTTTGCCACTAAGGATGAACTTATCCAGGTGAGCCAGTGCTACGTTGGGACCTGGGGCAGGGGGAACACAGTCCACATAGTAATAGACTGAGTCTAGGGGCGTGTGTGTGTGTGTGTGTGTGTGTGTGTGTGTGTGTGTGTGTGTGTGTGAATTGGTACTAGTGCCTTGGTTCTTAGATCAGGGGGCGTGCCACCTGCAGTCTCCAGACAGCTAGGGCGCCCTCTGCAGGTAGAGGAAGGTAGCATCAAGGACTCCTGCGTTCCTGCAGTCTTTTGAGCACGAGAGCACGTGAGCACTGAGCGAGGGCGATGCTCTTCTCTTCCAGGCTCTGATCTGCACCTTGTATTTACCCTTATACTGTGGGGTGATCCCCCCGGCGTTCAGAGGGCAGGTGAGTTTATCCGGGAGGGCCCCTGTCTGCATTCCACTCTGGGCTCCAGGCAGCTAGGACAAGGGCTTGTCCAGAGGTGGAGATAGGAATGAGGAGGCCACCCAGATGTTAAAGCACCTACTGTGTGCCAAGCCTTCCCTTCCTAGAGAGGCTCAGAAGCTAAGCTGGAGGAAGGCATGGACTCCCATCAACACAGGGAGAGTGATGGGAAGACGGTGTGGACTAATGCCTCTCTGCCTTCCAGCGCTTCATTGACGGGGCTCTGAGCAACAACCTGCCCTTCTCCGATTGTCCCACCACCATCACCGTCTCTCCTTTCAACGGGACAGTGGACATCTGTCCCCAGAACATATCACATAGTCTTTTTGAGCTAACTGCCTTCAATGCCAGTTTCCAGATCTCTACTAGGAACTTCTTTTGGGGGATCAAAGCCGTGTTCCCCCCCAAGCCTGAGGTAGGTCACCCTGCATGGTTCTTGCCTATGACTCATCAGCTTCAGTAACTGCCCCACCTCAAGTCACACAAGGCCTGGAGCAGAAACCTGACCCTCCCTCTGTCCCTTCCTAGGAGAGTTCTAGAGTCCAGCTGTGGTCCACACTCAACTGGCAGGCTCTATGAGCACAGACAGCTAAATCCATTCCTTTTTCTTTTTTCTTTTTAAAGATTTATTTATTTATTATATGTAAATACACTGTTGCTGTCTTCAGACACCCCAGAAGAGGGCATCAGGTCTCCTTACCGATGGTTATGAGCCACCATGTGGTGGCTGGGATTTGAACTCAGGACCTTCAGAAGAATAGTCAGTGCTCTTAACCGTTGAGCCATCTCTCCAGCCCCCTCCATTCCTTCTTCTAGATTTATCTTTTTTTTTTAATGCATCTGTATGTGTGCATGTAGTGTGTGTTTGTGTGTGTGTATGTATTTGCACATGTGAATACAGTGCTTACAGAGACCAGAAGAGGACATTGGATTCCCCCAGAACTGGAATTATTGGCAGTTGTGAGCCCCCCAACGTGGGTGCAGGGAGTTGAGCTATGCTCTTCTGCAGGGGCAGCCAGGGCTTGCTGAGTGACCTCTTCAATATCTCACCGGTTTTTGCCTTTTGGAGACAGAGTCTTACAATGTAGCCCTGGCTGGTCTGGAACTCACCATGATCGGACTGTCTCTATACCCCAAGTGCTCCGTGAACAGTGTGCACCACAATGGCCCCCAGCTTCTAGGGAGCTTGACTTCTCAGAGGACGGAGGACACAGGCTCAGGGAGGTTAAGTAACCACTTATACAGTCACAGAGCCCAGAAGTGGGAGAGCTAAGATTTACTCTGTTAGTCCAGTATGGTCTTGACAATGAGCTTCCAAAACTTCAGCCAGTGTACATGTGCTCTCGCACTCGCACAAACACACACAGAGTGAGATGGCTCAACAGGTAAAAAAAGATACCTAGTGTACAAGCCTAGTGACTGAGTTTGGTTCCAGGGACTAATATAAAGGGGAGGGGAAGGAAGAGACGACTCCACAGAGTTGTCCTCTGAACTCCACTGTCACACCATGCCACATCCCCTGCAAAGGGTAAAGGAAGAGGCCATCCTGGGCTTGTGGGGATCCAGGTGGAGACCCCTTAGACCCTGACCCCGGTCTGGCCACACTGTCTATTGGAGGGAGATCTCAGATGGAGGCAGATGCCTGAGGTCTAGGTGAGGAGTGAACTGCCCAAGGGGAGGGCACGTCAGGATCAGGTCTGTGCCCTGTGCACTCTGGGTCTCCCTGACCAGTATCATGTCTCTGGGGTTCCCAAGCCCCGTGGAGGGTCACTGGGGCAGCAGGCTGCGCTAGGGCTGTGTCCATCTGCTGACAGGTCCCCAGCCCATGGCTTGTGGCTAGAGAACCCCAAGCTCTGTCCTTTCTCTGCTCTGGGTCCCAGGTGGTGGCTGACCATTGCCGACAAGGTTACCTGGACGCCCTGAGGTTCCTGGAGAGACGGGGTAGGTGTCAGAGGGTGGTAATGGGATGATGTCAGGGGGACTCTGCCTCTCTGGCATGTGAACCCTGGGATCTCAGTGCCGGCTCTGCGTGTGGCTGAACCACAGAGGGGAGTCTAGAAGGGAGACATCTGGGTTCTATTCTAGGGCTTCCAAAGACTGGAGCATGGTGATAGAGATGGGAAGGGGTGACAGGACAGGGTGCACTTCCAGAGACAAACTGGGGCAGAGAAAGCTCTTGGCCTGAGGTGGGGAGTGTAAGCAGGGAGAGCTTCCTGGAGGTGATGGCTGAGCTTCCCGGAGGTGATGGCTGAGCTGGATCAGGACCAACTATAGAGTGTCTCATTGGGATGGGAAGACAGAGTCAGACGGACGGAGGGGAGCTGCGCTCCAAGGGGTATGTCAGCTGGCAGGAGGTATATGGTCTCCTCTGAGGCAAGGTTGAGAGGAGAACCCAGGCTCTAAACCCCAGACCTATCCTCAATCCCAGTGCTCCACCCCAACCTGCAGAGCCTTACTCTGGGCCAGAGCCTGAGAGTACTGCATTTAACTCTCATGACAGTAGGCCTTAATTTCTTTTAATAGAGGGAAACTGAGGCAGAAGGGCTGAGGCTCACAGGGCTGGCGGGTGGGAGTAAGACAGAATCTGAGAACAGGGCTATATCTCTGGGCATGCTGGACAGCAGGGCAGGGCCCATTGGGGTCCATCCTGTAGCCCGAGTCCTGGAGTGGTTTGTTTGTTTGTTTGTTTGTTTGTTTGTTTGAGTACTGAGACATGTGGGTAGTAAGACTCCATTCCTTTGGAGGTTGCCACTGTGCCGACTATCAGATCTTCTCCTTCTCAATCCAGGACTTACCAAGGAGCCAGTGCTGTGGTCGCTGGTATCTAAGGCGCCTCCAGCCCTCGTGGAGGGGCCCAGGGGCACTGACCATGACCAGGGCCAGAAGACTGGCCCAACTGTCAGGTGGGACATCCCTAGTGTGCTGGTCAAGGACGTGCCCAACTTCGAGCTGCTGTCACCGGAGCTGGAGGCTGGTACTGCCCCTTCTCATTCCCCTCGCTGGCCTGCGTGCTCATATCTGCCAAACCCTTACCAAATGTCAAGTGTGACTGGGGGCTTTTTTTTCTTTGTCATCCACTCTTAACTGCAACCTATTTCATCAGTGGGGAAACTGAGGCCCTGAGAGTAGGAACTCAATAGCTCTTCCTGTCTGCCATTAGGGTACTGAGCCCAAGTCCGTGCCTGGGAAAGACAGGTCTGTGTCCAGGCCACAGTGAGGCGCCTAAGGATGAACACAGGCACACATGGCAGGTGGCATCCCAGAGACACTTCAATGGGAGCTGCCAGTCAAAGATGGAGGGACGAGGGTTTGGGCAGAGGTCATCACATGGGCAAAGGCCTTGGGGCTGGAGAGGGTAAGCTGGTGGGTCTCTGGGATCATAGAATAATGTTAGGGTGACATGGCAGACATGAACTTGGGGATGACTGGGTAGGCAGGAGCTGGTGTCTTGGTTACTTTTGTATTGCTAAGATAAAATACCACAATCGAGGTAACGTATAAAAGGAAGTGTTTGATTTAGCTTATGATTCCAGTTCCATGATGCTGGTAGAAACAGCTAAGAGCTTCCGTCTCAAATTTCAAGAGCCTGCTGGGAGTCTTTTGAAGTCTCAAGCCTGCCCCAGTGACACACCTCCTCCAACAAGGCCACACCCCCTAATCCTTCTCAAACACTTCCACCAAGTATTCAACTATATGAGCCTGTGAAGGCCATTCTCAATCAAACCACAGCTGGGGGGGGGGGACCTGGGGTGCAGTGGAGCTAATGAGGGAGGGCACTGACCAAAGAGGTTGAGGTGAGGCATGAGGAAGTAAGAGATTAATTTATATCCAGAAGGTTTTTGATCTGCACTGAGCCCTAGGTCCAGGCTTCTGAATTTGGGATCAGTGGGGTGTGGTTACTGCCCCTGTGCACTGCAGCTGGCTGGGGTAGGAAATGGGAGAGTAAGTCTAATGCTTAGACACCCTAGGTTCCCACCCACTGCCTTGGAGGAGTGTTCTGCTGGGGACCCCTTTCCCATGACTAGGGCATAGATGGAGTTGGGTGTTGTCTCCTTGCCTGCAATCGGAGCTGCGATCGGAGCTACCAGCAGTCTGGAGTGGCCTTCTGGCTCTTGCCCTGACCAGTCAGGGTGGGAGCACCGTGCTTAGCATGGTAAATAAGGGGACTGGACCTGGCAAACAAGGATGCTGTGGTCACAGCTGCTCTGAAGCTATTGTTGTGAGAAAGGCCCGGGGATGCTTGTTTATCCAAAGCACCGTTATGGACTTCTCTTGGTAGGAGGACAGGAAAATAGAGCTCAGGACCGGAGCCTGGCATGCCTCAAGGTTGTCTTGGCTCTGCCTCTTCCTGGAAGAGACTCTCCCTAGGAACTTCTGAACTACTACTCTGAACCTTAGTCTCCTCTTCTGTAGGGGGCCTCAGTGGGTTAAGTGGGGTGTGTACAGGGTGACCCCTGCTGGCAGCTATGGCTCCATCCGTATGGAGATGCTGAGGGTGAATACTGTCTTCATCTACAGGGACCACAAGGCTTGATGGCTCCAGGGTGACCTGGGCTGGCTAGGGGGGAGACAACTCCACAGCCTGAGGGTACCAAGGAGTCATGGGCCTCTTCCTGTCTTGCAGCACTGAGAAAGGCATGCAAGAGAGACTTCTGGGCCCGTGTCCAGTGCTCAGTGCCAGGGAAGGTGCTGACCTACCTGCTTCTGCCCTGTACGCTGCCCTTCGAGTATGCCTACTTCCGGAGCAGGAGGTGAGATAGCCTGGGCTGAGGGGGGAGGCTTGTGACCAGGGAGGGTGGCTAGGTGGCTAGAGATGGCAGGTACCTGCCTTCCCCACAGTAGTTGTCACGGGCTGGCCCATGGAGTGCCAGGGTAGGCTCTACCAAAAGAACTGATAAGGGAGGTGATGTGGCCGGCTATCCAGAATTCTGGCTAGTGCTTAGACTGTTCTGTGACCTTCTGCCCTCTGATCCGTGGCAGAGTCGCTGTGACAATGTGATGATGCCCTTGGCAACTCTCTCAGCTGATCTACCTCAGACTGGCTGTGTGGTGTAGGCCCGCTCTCCTGACCTCTCTGGGTCATAGCACGTTTCCTAAAAAAAAAAAACGGGGTTCCTTCAGGTCAGATGGGCAGCAGCTGAGCACTCCCTGCTGGGTTAGTGGACTGTGCTGCTCACTCACTGGCTGCTGAGGGCTGACCGGGAACTAGGTGGTAGCGCGGGGCAAGAGAGGCAGGCTGACCCTGACCTGGCTCCTGGCCTGGTGGAGCACACAGCTCACACACAGCCAGCCACATCACCTGTACATTTTAGCTTCTAAGAGAGAAGCCATACTAGCACAGAGCTAGCCTGGCCCATACTCAGACCTGTTTGTTCAGGGAAGGCAGGCGATGACATCTGAATTATAGTTTTAAGGATGAGCTACAGTCCGTTAGGCAAAGGAGAAGAAAGAGCCTTCCAAGTGGACAGGACAGTGCGTGCAAAGGTCCTGGGGCAGAAGGGAGTCAAGCATACCCTAGGAATGCAAGGGGAGGAGGGTATAGGGGAGGCTAGAGAGTGACTGTGGCCAGACACACAGGGTCAGCAAGACTCAGAGGAACTGTAGGGAGATCCGGTGCTTTCCTTGAGAAAGGATCTTTCTAATCTCGCAACCCAGAGTGGTATTGTAATCCAGAGGGTTTTGTAATCTGGAGTGGTCTTGAACTCACGATTTCCTCTGCCTGGGGTTCTAGCCTGAGATCTGTGCTTCTAAAAAGCCTCTTCCTTAGAAGTCCGTGATGGTGAGCCCCAGGACTCTGTGTTGTACTGCCTGGAATTAGTGATCATGTCAGCAGTGGCCCAAAGCTGGGAGATGCCTTCCTGCTGACAGACTCACCCCGCACAGAGCTGTTGGCTAAAAGCACGGGCTGATGAAATGATGCCGAAGGAATGTAAAAATCTAGCCATCTCTATGGTGTGAGCCTGCCAGAGACGGCTCAGAACACACCGCGTCTGCCGTTCCAGTTTCCTATGACCCCCAAGGAGCAGGAAGAGGGATGGATAGAGATAAGTAGGGGAAGGGACTTTGGCAGAGGGTCCTCATTCGGCAGGCGAGCAAAGCCGGGCCCCAGAGAGGTCCTCTGAATCTCTAGGCAGCAGAGCAGAGTGGCCTCCAACTTACCATCACACCATACTCCTCCCACCGGAACTCTGTGGACGTTGACCCCCAAGCCCCACCCCTCCCTAAAGCTCGAAATCTACTTCAGGTCATCCTACCGTGCATGTTCCCCGTGAGGCTATCCAGAGATGATCTTGCCCAACCTGGGCACTCAGCCCTGTTCCCCTCTCACCTCTGATCTGGCACCATCCCATGGCTCCCCCCGGGAAGCTGACATTGCCCCTCCCACAGGCTGATGGAGTGGCTACCTGAGGTACCAGATGACTTGAATTGGATGCGGGGCCTCCTGAAGAGTACCACTCTCGAGGTCTACTCCATGGCCAAGTCATGGCTTCTCAGGTTGGGCAGGTGAGGCCGTGGGCGGAGGGGGGAGGGGCTGGAGTATTTGCGTGATGCCCACATTCACTACCCAGCACTCAGAACCCAGCACTCAAATCAGGACTCAGAACCTAGCACCTACGGCACAGTATCCATCTAGTGTCCCGCACCTAACACACAGTACCCAGCACACATACAATGTCCTTCTGTCTGTCCACCTGAGGGTGCTGGGTGTGCCATCCGGTATCTGGGATCTCTTCGCCAGTCACGCTAGCCAGTCTGGCCAGGCTGCTGGGGATCTTTATCATGGCTCCGTGGTTGGAATGGATTCCCCCCACTCCCTGTGAGCCTCAGTAAGGCTGACTCCATGTGGCTGGGGGCTGCTGGCCCCTTTTCTGACTGATGTCCCTAGTCTCTTAGAAAAGCCACCCTGATCCAGATAATCTCTTGTTTGGTCCTGCTGAGGGCCTGAGACTTCCTCCAGAGGGCCAGGGATGAAGTAGCCTGCTCCCTGTGGGTGCTGCCCCTTTGATGCTCTCTACCTTCACCAGAATCCAGGCCTTGAACTCACACACGATTCCTGCTCCCTCTACAGCCCACCTGCCACCCGAGCAGACTCCGGTCTCCTCCGGCAGCGGCGGGGGACAGCTGCTTCTGGGAACAGGCCCTTGAACCACAGGCTCGCTGATTGTGCACTGGGCTAGGCCAACCGCATGTGTGACCCTCTGAACTCTGTCCTTGCCTGCCTCTGGCTGTAGGGGGACTCTGTCAGGTGGCCTCTGTCAGGCTCAGCCCCCAGGATCTCTGAGCTCAACTCCTCGCTCAGGGAGCTTGCTGAATTACTGGCAAAAAGACCTGTTCCTGTCCCTGCTAGGCCATGTGCTTCTTGTGTGGGCAGGTCGTTTCCTGGCATGGATTGAGGGCCCGCCCTCTGCAGCTGTTCCTGGGACCTTGATCTCCAGGGCCTCTCTGGATGCTTCCAGCCTACTGTGTGCTCAGGCCACCGCTCTCTCCTTTGTCAGTTTTGTCAGAGAAGAAAAGGCAGAACAAGCTAAGACACATCTCAGTTCTGGATCTTCATGTGAGAGACACAGAAGGCACAGGTGTCTAGCAGAGGTGTGTTCTGCACTAGGCTGGAACTGGAGATGGTGCCCCAGGGCTCTTGACCATGGTATTGACTGCTCTGTCTGGGCTCCTTTCTCTGACCAACACTTATCTAAGGGATTCATCCCTGTGATAAGTGCAGATGGAAGGTGGCTGGCTGGGGAATCCATTTGGGGGTGGGAATCCTGATTATAGATGCTTCTGTTACGGATAAAGCCCACTGCCACTGCAGGCTAGGGAAGGTTTCTGGGTGGCACACATTCCAAAGCTCCTCTGGCCTCTCCTGGGGTCTCTGTTCTTCCTAACCCTGAAGAACCAACACAGTGCCCCTAGCCAGACTGTAGGGCATACTCAAATGTAGGGTATAGCCCAAATGGAGATGGGACTGTAGAGAAATGGAGGTGCCAGTGAGAGATGAGATTATGTAATAAATGCTGGGCAGAAGAAATGATGTGTCATTCATTCATTCATCGATTATACATACATAGATTATTCTTCTATCATTGATTGATTCACCATCCATCCATCATTCATTTATTCGCCATTTATCATTCATTCATTCATTTGGCTCCTCAGATGGGACACAGGTGGGAAATCCTTCCATGAGCCCTTCCAGGGGTGCTTAGAAAGGAATACAGTGAGTGAGGATATGAAGCCGAGCAGAGGGACAGGGACCAGGCTGTCAGGAGGCTGCTCCAAGAAGGCTGCTGTTGAGCTGAGGTCTGAGAAGAAGCCAGATTTATGCAAGACCCTGGAGGGAGCACCAGGTACAGAGGTCTGGCAAACTGAGCAACACCCGTGTCACAGCATGGCCACAGCTGTGGCAGAGAGGATGGAGGGTGTGTTGAGAGCCACAGGCAGGGGTGGTGGCAAGGCTGTGTCACCAAGGGCTTTGGAGATTTCTTTATTTTTATTGTGCGTGTGCGTTCTGTGTGAGTTTATGTGTACCGCTTGTGTGCTGGTACCCACAGAAGCCAGAAGACGGCATCCAATCCCTGGAACTAGGATTCTAAGCGTCTGTGAGATGCCTGTGGAGGATGCTGGGAACTGGGGTCCTCCACAGGAGCAGTGAGCCTTCTCACTAGCCCCATCACCAGGGAGTTTGGATCAGGGGAGGGGCTGGAGTAATGAATGAAGAACTGGTGCAGGGCTTGAGGTACAGGCCTATAATTCAGCAGTGAGGGGGCAGAGGCAGGGGGAAATACCAAGTTCCAGGCTATCCTGGGCTATACAGTGAAACACATCTAAGAGAAAAATAATCCCACCTCCCCTGAAACCTCAGAGGTGTGAGCCAGTGACATACCGACAGGACAGGCCTGAAGGGACGAGAGCAGAGAGCAGTAGCAAGAGGCTCTCAACACCCTGGCAGTGCCAGGATTGTGCCAGCCTCACCTCCTCACTGTCTCATGTCTCCCAGGTGGGCCAGATACTGACTTGATCCCTTACATGAGGGAGGGGCGGTTCCTCTTGGGGTTAGGTGGTTCCAGAAGGCCATGCTCTGTCTCGACTGAGCTGGGGGTGCTGCCATGCCCCTACTCTCAGATTCCAGTTTGAGGTTTTTTCCATCCTGATCAACTGGGGCTCTGGGCTAGGGGACTTGACACCCACGAGAACATTTTCATCCCTGTCCTTTATATCTTACCATGGGCACATCCTGTGTGTTAAAGGCTGCTCAGCCTCACCATGCAACCCCCTTCCCCATAGGGGACCTGCTGGAATGATGGAAATGCTGGGTGTAACCACCACACGTAGTGGCATTGGGGATGGAACACAAGGCTTTACTAACACTAGGCAAGCATTCTACCAATGCTTCATCCAAGTATCTTCATGTGTGGTATGTGTTTGAATCTCTTTGTGTGTGTGTGTTTGTGTGTGTGTGTGTGTGTGTGTGTGTGTGTATGTGTGTGCTTGTATGTGTGTGGTGTGCATGCATGTGTGGTATGTGTGTGGGAATTGTGTAGTGCATGTTTGTGTGTGGTATGTGAGTGTGTGCATGTATATAGTATGTGTTTGTGTGTGGTGTTTGTGTGGTGTGTGTGTAAGTGTGTATGTGTGGCACATGTGTGTGTGCATGTGTGTAGTATGTGTTTGTGTGTGATATGTGTTTGTGTGGTGTGTATGTGTGGCATGTGTGTGTATGAGGAGTATGTGTACATGTGTGTAGTACATGTTTGTGTGTGGTATGTGTATGTATGGCATGTGTGTGGTGTGAATGTGTGTGTTGCATGCATGTATATGTGCAGGTGCAGAGGTCAGAGGAAGACTTTGGGTGTCTTCTGTCCCCCTCTGCCTGAGACAGAATCTCTGACTTAAGTGGAATCTCATCCTTTTGGATGAACCAATCAGCTTGTGTGCTTTTGGGATCTGCCTGTGTTGACTCTCAGTGCTGGGATTACAGGTATGCACAGTCATACCACATTTTTTAATGTGGGGGTTGGGATTCAAACTCATGACTTGATGTTTGCATGGAAGAACTTTATCCCCTGTACTGGCTAGCTTTGTGTCAACTTGACACAGCTGGAGTTATCACAGAGAAAGGAGCTTTAGTTGGGGGCAATGCCCCTATGAGGTCCAGCTGTGGGGCATTTTCTCAATTAGTGATCAAGGGGGAGAGGCCCCTTGTGGGTGGGACCATTCTCTGGGCTGGTAGTCTTGGATTCTATAAGAGAGCAGGCTGAGCAAGCCAGGGGAAGCAAGCCAGTAAAGAACATCCCTCCATGGCCTCTGCATCAGCTCCTGCTTTCTGACCTGCTTGAGTTCCAGCTGCATCCTTTGGTGATAAACAGCAATGTGAAAATTGTAAGCCGAATAAACCCTTTCCTCCCCAACTTGCTTCTTGGTCATGATGTTTGTGCAGGAATAGAAACCCTGACTAAGACATCCCCTGAGCCATCTACTTGGCCCTTCTTACTTTTTAAAAAATGACATCATTGTGTTGTGGGATGCACAGAGTGAGCTGGAGCTTACAGTGAAACAGGTGTGTTCACCATCTCGCTCCGTCAGTGCTGTCCTTGGTGTTCTGAGACAGTCTCATGTAGTTCAGGTTGGACTCACACTCACTGTGTAGTTGAAGATGACCCAAACTCCTGATTCTCCTTTCTTCAGACTCCCAAATGCTGGGGTGACAGGCATGTGACACCATGCCTTACTGATCGCCTGAGAATTGCTTTTAGGTTGTGTCTCTGTCTTGGGAAGTGAGTTTTCAGAGTTCTTTTTTTTTTTTTTAAGATTTATTTATTTTATGTATGTAAGTACACTGTCACTGTCTTCAGACACACCAGAAGAGGGTGTCAGATCCCATTACAGATGGTTATAAGCCACCATGTGGTTGCTGGGAATTGAACTCAGGACCTCTGGAAGAGCTGTTAGTGCTCTTAACCGCTGAGCCATCTCTCCAGCTCCCAGAGTTCTTATCTCTTAGTGATCTGTAGGGAAATATGTATGAATGGGCTAATGCACAGACACCCTAGTGTGTGTGTGTGTGCATGTGTGTGCGTTCATATGAATGTGCATGTGTGTAAACTGATAAAACATGTGTCGATCATAGACATTGTGTGATGAGATTTGACAAGTGCATACGCACCATCTCATTCTCTTATATTTTGTATATTTGGCATTTCAAGCCCAAGGAAAAGTTATTTACTTATTTAAATTACATGCATTTAAGCCAGCTAATTTAAATAAATTTAAATAACATTTCTCACTTAAATCTCTATTTATTCAGCCATTAACCTATGTATGTAAGTGTGTATGTATCTAAATATCTATCTGTCTCTTTAATGTGTGTGTGTGTATATATATATATATATATATATATATATATATATATATATGTGTGTGTGTGTGTGTGCGCACACGCATGCACACATGTGTGTGTGGTATGTGGTATGTGGTGTATGTGGTATGTGTGTATGTGTGCATGTATGTATTGTGTTTGTGTGTGTGGTATGTGTGCATGTGTGTATGTGTGGCATGTGTGTGTGAGTGTGTACATATGTGTAGTGTGTGTTTGTGTGTGTAGTATTTGGAGGTCAGAGGACAACTGGAGGGATCCATTCTCTCCAACCACATTGGTTCTGGGTATAAAAATCAGGTCACATCTTTACATCTTGCCAGCCCTACCTTAAGGTTTTTGATAGTACAGGGAAATAGGAGGATATACCTCATAACAATGTAAGTGAAGCTGGATTGCTGTGTGCTAGGCAGCGGGGGCCGAGCTTCGGAGTTCAGCACCGTGGACAGCGACACGGCGCTGTACCTCTCGGTCAGCAGCTCGCAGAGCACAGAGGTCCCTTCTAAGCACCTCTAATTATTGCAGGCTTACTACACCTACAGCGGGTTCTCAGCGCTCTGCGGTCACCCCAAGAGTCTTGCATCTCTTTCCGTTTCATTACGCTTTCTTTTCTCACATCTGTACAGTGTTTGGATAAAATGCTTGCATGGGGTTTGTCTGAAGGACTTTTTTTTTTTTTTTTTTTTTTACATAAATGTTACCCAAACCTTAGATGCTTGTCCAAGTAGGTGTAAATAGAATGGACTTTGGTTCAGTGGCCACATCTACCCAAAATCCACTAAACTAACTTCTTAGCTCCACTGGTTTTTGTTTGTTTGTTGAATATTCCTAGGAATATCTTTGTTGAGGGAGGGTTCCTTTACATTTTTATTCTGAAAAAAAAAAAAAAAAAACATTGAAAAATTTACTGCCATTGCAGAAGGCAGGATCCCTGTCCTCCAGCGATGCCCACCCTCTACCTGGGAGTTCGTTAGAGTAGCACTATGTCAGAATCAAAAGCGGGCATTGAGGTGAATATCTCAGAGTCAGGGAATCAAAGTATCCTCAAGAGCAGGCGAGGAGGGTGGGAGGAGAGGGGGGCTCTGGGGTGGGAAGTGACCAGAAGTCCAGGCACGCAGGCAGCGTGTAGGAGGAACCAGGCAACCCCTCTAATCCTGTCAGAGGCTGAGCCAGGAGGGCCTGGTGTTCAAGGCCAGCACTGCCCAAGTCAACACCCTTTAACTTCTGTCTGCGGACTCTGGTTCTGTTTGAACTGTGCGTGGAATCACGTGGGACCAGTTGTCTCGTGTGCCTGGGCTTCTTCACTCCACACTGAGATGGCAGCTTATCAGTGATTGTCATGTGTTCGGGTTAGCTTTTGTCAACTTGACACAAACTAGAGTTATTTGGAAAGAAGGAACCTCAACTGAAGAAAAAAAATATATACCTCCAATCCTACTGACCTGAAGACAAGGCTGTGGGGCATTTTATACATAAGTACACTGTAGCTGACTTCAAACACACCAGAAGATGGTCTGGGACCTGTAAGCTGAAATAAACCCTTTCCTGCCCATGCTGATTTGGGCCAGGCATTCAACACAGTAATAAAAAGGCAAATCAGGGAGCTGGAGCAATGGCTCAGTGGTTAAGAACACTGGCTGCTCTTCCTGAGGACCTGGGTGTGACTCCTAGCATCCACAAAGGGGTTCCGGACTGTCTGTAACTCCAGCTCCAGGGGATATCCTCTCTCCTCCTGGATACCAGGTGTACAGAATATGTCCAGTCAAAACACCCATGCAGGTAAGTACAGTAAATAAATAAATAAATAAATAAATAAATAAATAAATAAATAAATAAATAAATACAAACGGGAGCAGACTAGGGCATTCGTCATGCATGAGAAATAAATTCTCCACCCCTCTGTGGCAGGATTCTGCTCAGTGGGGACACTGCTAACACCTCAGATGCCTCCAGCATTTGCCCACTGCGTTGAAACCACGTGAAGCCGTGACTGACACAGCCAAGATGCTTTCTTTAAAATTAAAAAAAAAAAAAAAAAAAGAAAAAAGAAAAGAAAAAAAAAGCAACACGTTTTACATTTATTTCGTGTGTGGTTGGTATGCAAATTGGTTAGTATGCAAGTTGATGTGTTTGTGAAGGTCAAAGGTAAGTTTGTAGGAGTACTCCCCTTTCACTATGTGGGTTCCAGGCATGAAACTTAGCTTGTCAGGCGTGGCAGCCAGCGCTTTCCCCGCAGAACCATCTTGCCAGCTCCAGGATGCCTTCTTAGCGCCATGAATTCCAGTCTTTATGTTCTCTTCTTACTCAGCGGGGCTCTTCCTTGCCTCCTCCTCTTCACTTCTCAGGGACTGCACCTGAAACAATGTAACTGGGGCCCAGTGCCCCTTTGTGTCACCCCAACTGCTTCCCAGGATGCCCTCCAGTGTGGAAAACCAGCAGGTCCCATACCCCCTTCTCTGCACCCAGACAGGTCTGCGCATCTCCCGTGCTAGCGAGCAAAAGAGCCAATTTTCTCTGCCCCACCCTAAGGCTCGCATGTATCCTAAGTCAAATGCACTATGTAGCTGAGGCTAGCCTTGAACTCTTGATCTTTTTGTCTCCACTCTCCAGTTGCTAGGATCACAAGCGTGCGCAAGCCCAACTTTTGTTTGTCTGTTTTCCTTTTCTCCAGTGCTGGGGACCTGACCCCAGGGCTTCATGAGAGGGAGGAGCTCTATTCCTAAGGGGTTTCCCAGACCCTTGGGTTCTTGTTAGCTGCTTTCCCCAGATGTGGCTCCTGGAAATAGGATTCCCATTGTCAAGGAGGATGGGACCTGGGCAGGTGGCAGGCGCCACCTGGAGGGTCCTCTCTGCTTGGGGGTTTCCTGAGGGTGCATCTCTGCTGGGGTCCCCTCTACCTGGGGTGTGGGGGGGTCCTCTTTGCCTGGGGAGCGGGGATGTCCACTCTTGGGTTCCTCTCTGCCGAGGGTCTTCTCGGCATGGGAGTTTTCTTTCTGGAGGAGGGGGATCGCCTCAGTTTGGGGTGTCCTCAGGGAGGGGACCTCTTGTCAGCCTGGAGATTTCTCTGCCAAGCGTCTGGTCTCTGCCTGGAAGGGCCCACTCTGGGGTTTCTATCTGCAAGGGGACTCCTCTGCTGGTGGTCTTCTCTGCTTGTGGGGTGGGGGGTGGGAGTCCTCTCTGCCTAGAGGTTTTCTGTCTTGGGCTTCTTTTCTTGGGGCCTCTCTGCCGGGGTTCTTCCTGGGGGAATCCGCTCTGGCACCTGACTGCAGGCTCTCTAAGCGCTGCCTTTGTCAGCCGCGCTCTGATGCGGGCTTTTCCATGTCTGGCATCAGAAGCTTCTGGAGGTGCGGCTTCCCGGACCCCGAGGCTCGCCTTGGGTCTGCGCAGACGCCTCCTTTTTTGCTCTAGGGTGTGGGGAACCCTGACCTGGCACGCATGACTGACAGGCAGCGGTACGGACCGGACGCACCTTTGCGGCAGGCGCGGGGCCTCAGCCACCAACGTCACGGGGCGCGGCGTGCGTGGGTGCGGCCATGACGTCATGCCCGCGGAGCCCCGCGCCGGCGCCGTGACGTCACGCCCTGGAGCTGCGGGCCGGGCCGGGCGGCGGCATGGCGGAGAGCGAAGCGGAGACCCCGGGCACCCCGGGCGAGTTCGAGAGCAAGTACTTCGAGTTCCATGGCGTGCGGTTGCCGCCCTTCTGCCGCGGGAAGATGGAGGATATCGCCGACTTCCCCGTGCGGCCCAGCGACGTGTGGATCGTCACCTACCCCAAGTCAGGTGAGCCGGGAACCCCACGCCGTACCGGTCGCTCGCTCAGCTGTGTGACCTTGGGCAGGTCGCTCAGCCTCTCTGTGCCCTAGTCCTGTCCGGCTCCCCGTGTGGTGAGGGCAGCCGGGGGCAGCGGGCGCGCCTCCAGTGTGGGCTCTGTGGGGGGATGGGACCGCCCTCCGCTGCCCCTGTATCCTGTTTACAGGCCGACTGTCACCAGGGGGGACCTGGGCACCTGGGTCCCCAGCAGCCGTGTAAGGTAGAGCTTCTAGGCAGAGGATCAGAGAGGGGAGGAGGCTTGTCCAAGGTCACACAGCTGGGTTGCGATCTGAGCCACTCAGCTCTCCAGGCCTGGTGTAGAGATGGCTGTGTGGTGCTTTTTCTGGGGTCTGTAGGACGAGCTTAGCCGGTTCTCCTGTTCGTTCGCTGCCCCGTAGGTAGTCCTTGTGACCAGTCCTGCAGGCTCAGGGTAGTTGAGAAGGTGGCTGTACATCACCCTGCGGTATCCAAGCAGGCGGTTACAGGAGAAAATATAAGCAGGGCATCTCCCAGGGTGGAGTCCGGGTTCCCAGGGCAGCTGCTCTTCATCCTAACAGAGAGTGGTGGGTGCTCTCGGGGAAGGAGTGGGGGTGCAAAGGTCCTGGGATCAAGTCCAGGTGTAGGCACTGACCCACCACTGGACATACAGCCAGCTGGGCTGTCCTGAAGAGGCATGTCAGGAGACAAGCCAGGCTGACTGAGGCTGCAACCACGCCACAACCTCATCCCAGCCCTGGGTCCCGGCTGGCTTTAGCTAAGGTTGCCTTTCGGAGAACTCTCTATGTGCTGGTCATCCCACTGGGTGCTCCACATCTGGGTTAGTGACTGTACTTGGAGTCGTCTCTTTTGGTTTAGTGCTTGGGATGAACCCAGGGCCTTGTGGCCCTATAGCTCATGTATGTCCTGCCTCTCAGCCGGGTGCCCAGCCTCAGGGTGGATACTTAAGGAGGCATCGTGGTTGTTCTGTCCTCGCCGCAAAGGGTATGAATGTGCCCATGGGTAAAGGAAAATTCTAGTTCCCTCTCTAGACCCTGGGAATTGTGGGAGACTTGGTTTTCAGAGCCCTTAGGACCAGGGGGTGTGGCTGGGATTGTACTGGAGGTCCTGGAGGAGAGGGTCAGATCCTGGGTTGCTTAGGAAGGGGCTGGGAGGGATACCTGAGGGAGTAGCCAGGCTGGAGGCCCAGCTGTGAACGGGGAGGGCTGGCGAGTGTTAGGGCTGGCGAGTGTTAGACAAACCCTGTGCAGGAGCCTGATGATTTCTGGGGAGCTCCCTGAACACTGCAGAGAGGAGTCGGATGAGAAACATCCATGTGCGCATGCGTCATGCGTGCGTACATGCGTGCATTCATGCGTGCATGAATATTTTGAGACAGAGTCTCTCTGTGTACCCCAGGCTGGCTTTGAATTTCCAGTCTTCCTGCTTCAGCCTTCCCAGTGTTGTGGTGTGTGGTGTGTACTATCACACTCACCCCGCAGGATACCAGTTTTTTTGTTGCTCGAGATAGGGGTTTTTTTTTTGTTTTTTTTTTGTCTCAGGTAGCACAGACTGGTATTGAACTTGCTGTGTAGCAGAGGCTAGCCTTGAACTTGCAATCCTCCTGTCTCAGCCTCTCAAATGCTGGCGTTACAGGAGTCCTCCACCACCACCCTTGGCTGGATGCTGGTTTTCTGGGCAACAGATGTGTCCTGTGTGTAGCATGTACCAAGTGAGGAGAGAAGAACGGTGTAAAAGCATCAACTTCTTCCCCAGCAATGAGACCCCCGTGGTGCTTCAGAGATCCCAACTCTGCCCTCCGCATCACATCCTGGGAGCCGCCTTCCTGAATGGGACAGTCCTATGGCTTGGTGTTTCTTGATGGATGCCCCTGCCACTCCCTGTCCTTCCCTCCTCAAGGCCACCATGCTAGAGCACTGATGAACCAGGAGCCACCTACAGGCTCTGTGCTGGCTCAGCTCCTCAACCTTGCCCATGACGTTTGAGTAGGGTAGATTGGGAGTCCCACAGCACAGGTCGGGGCTGTGGTTCTCGTAGTCAGCCGTGTGGCAGGTTCCCTGGGCTCTGCTGGGAGGAAAGCTTTCTTTTCAGAAGTCAGGTGACCAGCCTCTGGGTCACTCTGGGGTCAGTGCCTTGGCACCAACATTGCTGCTGCGGGTGCCAAATGCTGTGCCCAGGGCATTGGGGTCACTCACCTCACCTCCCAGAGAGAAGCCACTGTCAGGGTTGAGCCTGGCTGCCCCTAGCTCTCCTGGCACTTCCTGGATCCACTGACCTCCAGGACTGAGAGCCTGGACTGGGCCCAGCATTGATCAGGCAGGGGAGTGGTCTCAGTTGGGAGAGGGAAAGAACCAAAACTAGAGAAAGACAGACTCTGTGGCCTTCTGCCCAGTCTGCAGGGCCCTTGGAGAGACAGGGTGGACATATCTCAGGTTCTTTGCCTCTGGGAGAGAGGTGGGAATCACTGGTAATTCCCCAACCCTGTCCCAGTGCTCAGGGGTTTGTGTGTGTGTGTGTGTGTGTGTGTGTGTGTGTGTGTGTTATTGTTGCTGTTATTTTAACACAAGCCTCCTTAAGGGAGGAGCTGGCCAGGAGTAAGGCCAGGCACCTCCATGCATCAAGGAGCCATCCACCTCAGTGTCAGGGGCCCCTAATGGCTGAAAGGCATTGTCTACTGGAAGAAGGCAGATGGCAGGGACGTAAGTTTGATCCTAGTTAGAGGACAGCTTCCAGTCCATCTAAGCTGGACTTGGAGCCAGCTCGTGTGTCTGCAGGGTGTCCAGGCTTGCTCCAGGCGGGTATAGCCAAGCCCATCGCCACCTACTCCCATCTCCTGGCTTTGGGATGAACAGCCCAGCCTGGGAAGGCCATTACAGTGGTAGACATATAGAGAACAGCCAGAAGTCTGCGTTGGCCACGGCGGGTCACATGGTTTTACCAGAGTGACAACAGAATTGCTGAGTGGCTGAGTTGCACCCGGGTGTCCTCTGTGCCCTCATGAGGTCCCTTGGTGTCCCCACTTATCCTTAGCTCTTCCTTCAGGGATATCTGCCCAGTGTTTTCTAGTGCATGCTCTTTTAGGGGTGCGTGCGTCACCACACGGGGTTCTGTACTCAGCTAATGGGCTGCAAGGTGTCGTCTGCACCAGTGGGCAGCAGTGATACCCTCCACCCGAGTGAGTGTGCACTCAAGAGCTGCAGGCCCTGGAGATTGGCACTGTGGGGAAACTGAGGCCCAGAGGAGTGATGTCATTCCTTAGTTCCTAGAGTCACTGGAGGATCAGGCTGGGCATCCCGGTGAGCTTTCTCTTGTCTTGATAAAATACCCTTTGAGCAAAGCAACTTGGAGGGGGAAAGGGTTTATTCAGCTTACGATTTCTGGTCCCAATCTATCATTGCGAGAAGTCAGGATAGGAATCTGAGACAGGAGCCTGCCTGCAGAAACCATGGAGGAACACTAAATGCTGGCTCACCTTGGCTCATGCTTTTTAGCTAGTTTTGTTAACACAGCCCAGGACCACCTGCCTAGGGATGGTGCTGCCCACAGTGGGCGGGGCAGGAACACCCCCCCTCCCCCCATCAAGACCATTCTTCATAGACACACCTACAGGCCAGTGTGAGCTGGGTGGTCCCTGGATTGAGACTTCCTGGGATGCCTGTGGGCTGTATCGAGTTAACAACTGAAGCAAACCAGGATGACTGTGGACTGGGTTCCAGGTTCTTGGGGTTTCTGTAGTGTGGCAAGGTGGTGTTGCCCGAATAGAAGGGGCAAGTTAACACTTGGTGACTGGAGCCGCTACTTCCTCTTGGACCCAGTGCAGGTTTTGTTAGCAGTTGAGTCAGCAGAGGTGTACCCTGAGAGGCGAGGTTCCCAGTTCCACCTGTCCTTGACAGGATGCTCTACGGCAGAGTGGCTCCGCTGCTCAACGCTGGGCATGCCAAGGTCGTGTACTGGGAAGCGGCGGCCTGCGACACCGGCACACCAGCGGCACTTTCAGACTCTTAAGATCCTGGACTGGGTTTCTGTGCCCAGCCCCGCTGCTGGTCCTGCATTCATGGTGGAGATATTTGAGGTCTGAGGAAGGCAAGAGGAGAGAGCCAGTGAGGAGGGAGCACGGGTGAGGGGCAGCATCCCTCTGAGAGGGAGGGAGGTTCCAGGGAGACAGCTGTGTAGGGTGCTTCAGGGTCAGGTCGCCAGGTGGGACTGCTGATCTGAGTGGCAGGAGCATGTCCCCAAGAAATGCAGTGATTTCCGGGTTTAATTTCAGTTATTCACAGCCAAACTTGTCTGAGAACATTTCCACAGAGCAAGGAAGAACTGAGACTCCCTTCCCCTCTCCTTCCCTCCCTTTCTCTGTCCTTTCCATCCTTCTGAGACAAGGTTCTCCAACACACACATAAATCGCACACATGTGCACGCACGCACACACACCTGGAACATGTACATACACATACACAAAGCATCTTGAGAGAGAGGAACCATATTTATATATTTACATAACTTTTATTACAGCATGTAGTTATGGCTTTTCTCTCTCTCTCTCTCTCTCTCTCTCTCTCTCTCTCTCTCTCTCTCTCTCTCTCTCTTTCCTCAGGGTTTCTCTGTGTAGCCCTGGCTACCCTAGAATTCATTCTGTAGACCAGGCTGTCCTTGAACTCAGACATCCACCTACCTCTGCCTCCCAAGTACTGGAATTAAAGGGATTCACAACCACACTGATTGGACAAGTTACTCTTAATCTCTTCCTGTACTTGAACTTTATCATAATTGTGTATGTATTAGAAAAAAAGCATAATTTGTAGAGCTCAGTGCTTACAGCTTAGGGAGCCTGCTGGGGCTTTGAATGCATCCCCGTGGGCAAGGGTGTCTATTGTAGACTGAGCTGGGGATGCCCAGGTCTCTCATCATACAGCGAGTGTTTGTTAGACCTGAATTAATGACTATAGAAAACTAGACACAGGAAAACCAAGGCATTGTATGAAACAGGACACACAATTACTTCATGATTGTACTGGCTGGTTTTGTGTGTCAGCTTGACACAGGTTGGAGCTATTACAGAGAAAGGAGCATCTCCTGAGGAAATGCCTCCATGAGATCCAGCTGTAAGGCATTTTCTCAATTAGTGATCAAGAGTGGAATGCCCCTTGTGGGTGGTGCCGTCCCTGGGCTGGTAGTCTTGGGTTCTATAAGAAAGCAAGCTGAGCAAGCCAGGGGAAGCAAGCCAGTAAGTAACATCCCTCCATGGCCTCTGCATCAGCTCCTGCTTCCTGACCTGCTTGAGTTCCAGTTCTAACTTCCTTTGGTGATGAACAGCAATATGGAGGTATAAGCTGAATAAATCCTTTCCTCCCCAACTTGCTTCTTGGTCATGTTTGTGCAGGAATAGAAACCCTGACTAAGACAAATTGGTACCGGCATAGTGTGGTATTCCTGTGACAACCTGAAAATGTTTTGAGGAGGACTGTGGAAGGACTTTGGAACTTTGGGCTAGAAGATCCACTCGGTGTTAAGAGCTCTGTGGGATGTCGTGTAGGAGCTTGGAAGATAAAGTTGTTGAGAAGAGTGCAGAAGATGGAGGCCTGGCTTGTGAAATTCAGAGGGAAGATTAAAGACTCTTTTCAGGGCTGTTGCTATTTTGATTGTGAAGATTCTGTNGTTCTGGTTAGCTGGGGCTGAAGAATCAGCTGTGATTAACAAGATACCAGAACTACTAAAGCAAAACCTTTGCATTACTGGGACTCTTGATGCTGGTTAGCTGGAGCTAAGAAATTAGCGGTGATTAAGAAGAGACCAGCATCACTGAGGTGAAATCTTCTGGGAAGTGTTTTCTGAGAGCACAAAGAGGTTGTATTCCAAAGATAGCCAAGGTTGTACCTTGTGCTGAGGCTGGACTTGGTAATGCGTAAGAGTCTCTCAGGTGGTACTGGTTTTGAAGGCATGAAGGGGTCATGAAGAGCAGCTGAGGCTTGGCACTGTGAGAGGCCATGGAAGGCCATTGGTGAAGGTGCAGCCTCAGTTGCAGTTGATGACCCAGAACTGAAGGGGTCGTGAAAATGAGTTGAGGCTTGGCACCATGAAGAGAGCCTATGAGAGGCTACTGGTGAAGCCTAGTTGCAGCAAGACAGCAGTGTTTTGGAGATGCCAGTACCATGAGATGACCACCAAGAACAGCAGCAGTGAGGTACAGGCAGCTGGAACCTAGAAGATAAGCTGGGTGCTACAAAGGGCAGAGCTGGAGAAGTGACTCAAGCCCTTGGAGGAGCCCAGAAAACCATGTGTGGATCCCAGACATTGGATGGTTAGAGTTTGATTTTGCTTTTGATTGTGACTGTACCCTGATATGTTTCCCTCTTGAAGTAATAAACTACTTTAGTGGAGCCCTCAGTTAAGAGACTTTGAATTGTAAAAAGATTTTGAATTTTAAAAGAGATTGGATATTTAAAAGGGATTGAAACTTTAATAGGTAAGAATTTTAAAGACTGTGGGACTTTTAAAGTTATTTAGATCTTGGAGATGAGTAAGAAAGTAAGGGTTGAGGCTTACTAGTGATGTGTTTGTGTGTCATGTTGACAAGGGATCAGTTCTACTTACTGGGTTTGTGTGTCAACTTGACTCAAGCTGGAGTTATCACAGAGAAAGGAGCCTCCCTTGAGGAAATGCCTCCATGAGATCCAGCTGTAAGGCATTTTCTCAATTAGTGATCAAGAGTGGGAGGGCCCATTGTGGTGTCATCCCTGGGCTGGTAGTCTTGGGTTCTATAAGAAAGCAAGCTGAGCAAGCTAGGGGAAGCAAGCCAGTGATTAACATCCCTCCATGGCCTCTGCATCAGCTCCTGCTTCCTGACCTGCTTGAGTTCCACTCCTGACTTCCTTTGGTGATGAACAGCAATGTGGAAGTGTAAGCCGAATAAACCCTTTCCTCCCCAACTTGCTTCTTGGACATGATGTTTGTGCAGGAATAGAAACTCTAAGACAATGATGTACTGTACATGGAGTAGGTAGGTGTACATATGTCTGTCTGTCCGTCTGTCTGTCCCTAAGAAGTATAGTACTCCTCTCTTGCCTTAAGCACATGTTTAGTTCCACATTGTACTGTGGTTTTCTGGGAGGAGGGGATGTGTTGAGGTCCTGTGTGAAGATCAGTAGATCATTTAAGATAACACAGGATGTGAATGATAACACATTACCTGGAGGTTGAGCCAGCCGAGCCTTGGCCCCTGGGAGTAAGGTTTGGGGAGGAGACGGGATTTTCTTTCCTACATTCCTCTGTACTTAGGTTGGTTAAACTCAATAGCACTGTGACTTTGGTGAACGATATCAATGAAAATTAAAGGGCCCATCCCCAGGAACCTGGGGGTGCTGGGCCCTGCTCCCATTAGCATCTCGTCTCCAGAATTCCGGGATGATTTTGCTGGTCTCCTTGAGTGTGTTGACAGGCTGCAGGTCCCCAGATTCCTGGGCAGGTCCACTCCTGAATTCCAGGATCTTCCATACATCTCGACTTAGGACTCAGGTCAAAGTGTCCTGTCAGCCACCACCAGGGCATTGGTACTTTGTCACTCAAGCTTTGGCTCTGTCAGCGAAGTGATCTGTGCATGGCATTGGTCCACCAGTGCACAGAGCCAATGGAGAGTCTGGCTGCTTTCCCAGCTGACAGCTGTCTCCCCTGTAGGTTGTGTGTGCTGGGGTGCAGCAGGCTGGTAGCTCAGGGGCTCCTTCCTCCAGGAGGCCACGACTTTTGTCTATTTCGAGATGTCCCAGCATGACGGTGGCCACCACAGCAGCACGAAGGCCTATAGGGACTTCCCTGCTGCCCTTGTTCCCAAGTTCTTGTGTGGGTTTGGCTCCAGCCCCTGGCCCTGCTCTTTCCAGCTCTGATGTGGTCTTAACTGCCACTCTGCACTTGGTGACCCACTGAGAGAGAGGTACCTCTACACCCTGCTCCGGAGGCCCAGGGTTGATGTCTGGAGGAGCCACACAGGATCTTATCCAGGAGCTATCCCACCCATCCTGTTAGCCTGTTGTGGGCTTCGATA
Source organism: Mus pahari (assembly GCF_900095145.1). NCBI lineage: Eukaryota > Metazoa > Chordata > Mammalia > Rodentia > Muridae > Mus > Mus pahari. The sequence continues at coordinate 49,143,614 of NC_034606.1, read as the reverse complement.
TAAGGTCCTTAGGCAAGGATGTGCGTAGCCGGAGGGCGTGCCCACAATCTGCATACTCGGGAATTATCAGCCACTGAGCAGCCTTGACCCAAGCCGGTCACCTGCTGGCTCTCCCTGTGTCTTCTGCAGAAGGAAGGGTTTGCTTGCTTCATTTAAAAAATGTAAGAGCTTTACTTATTCTTAGAGGCTTTCATACGTGTATAAAGCACGTTTTGGTCATATCTGTCCTCTGTTTCCCCCTCCAGACTCTTCTGGGTCCTTCAGTGCCTCCCCCTCCGAACTTCACAACAATCCATGGAGGCTCGTTAGTGCTGCCTGTGTGCACAGGGGTGGCTGGTAGCTGCTCTGGCTCTGGTGGTTGCTGTCCCCAGCATGAATGTGTAAGGGTGGACTTGCAGATGGAGGAGGGTTTGAAGTACAGTTCAGGTCTGTTTGGGACATGTGGGCTGAAGGCAGGATAGAGTCTGTTAAAAATAGATCATGAAGATGGACCGGGATAGACTCATTTCAGGGCCTTTCTTAGACGCTAGCTGAACCTGAGTGGGCAGTACGCACCAGGAGTGGCAGGCAAGCTGGTCTCGCCAGGGCCTTGGCACTTTCTGACCTTCCAGCCTCATTTGTAAGTGTGTCTGTGTGTGTGTGTGTGTGTGTGTACATGTGTGTGTGAGACCTTCCTCTTCCAGCTATGGCCTAGAACCTTCCCAGTGTGACTTGTGTTGATGGCCATGTCCTCACTGGTGACTTCTTTCCTGGTGCCTGAGCTTCCTCCTGTCTGTCCTGCACAGCTCAGTGTGAGCTGTGTCCAGATGGCAAGCCCTTGGCCACCAAAAAACATCTTGGCTTTCTGGCGATAGCTAAGATCTGGCCTCGGGTGTGTGGCTTCTGGGCAGTTGGCACAGCAGGAATAGCATGAAAGACAGAGCAGCAGGCCTTTGCTTGATGGGTGACAGTTGGTAAGTAGGTGGAGGGAGAAGGCAGGGAGAAGGGGCTTTTACAGAGGAGCAGCAAGGAGTAAGGGGGAAAGGTCTCTCTGACTCTGTTTCTGTCTGTCTGTCTCTCTCTTACACACACACATACACACACAGTTAAAGCTTTGTAAAATCTTGCTTTTTACTAAAAAAAAAGTTGTTGTTTTTTTGTTTGTTTGTTTGTTTTAAAGATAGGATCTTGCTCTATAACTCAGGGTACCTTCCAACTCAATTCTCCTGCCTCAGTCTCCTGTCTCCTCAGTGTTGGATTATAGGGGTATGTGAATGTGTGTGTGTGTGTGTGTGTATGTGTCTAGACATGGTTTGAGTTCTCACTTTTATGAAGTGCAAAGACCCCTGGAGATAGATGGGCAGTGTGATTGGCTTCCAGGCTATATTACCTTGAAATCCTGCCGGGCATGCTTACTGAGAGAGGTGTGCGGGCCTCTCAGGAAGTAGTTTAGCCATGGAGACAGTATCACTGCAGGTAGGAAAGCTCAGGTTTGGTCACACCTGTGGTGGGCGTCAGGGTTTGCTGAGGTGATGAAGGTGAGGTGTGAACAGCTTTTGAAGGTGTGGATTGCTGAGGTGTTGGAGAGCGGCTGTGGACGAGACTCCATCTCTACTGGCCTGGTGGGATGTGTGCATTACCCACAAGGCCTGGCCTATGGTAGGTGTGTCTGCGTGGTTGGGAAGGCCAGAGGAGAAGGACCAGCTATAGGAACCAAAGCTCAAAGAGAAAGGAATGTGTTCACCTCTCTTCTTTGAGTTCCTGGGAAAGCCTAGCTTTCTGGGAAGTACCTGCTCCCATGCCTTGGGAACTGGAGGGCACAGGGGCTGGAGAACTGCAGACATGCCTGCCTGCCTCTCTCGTCTCTTTGCTGACTGTAGCTTGGCTGACCTGCCTGGCCCTGAGGCCCTAGCTCAGACTGTGTGCTCCCCACAGTGCCCAGGCATCCTGCACGGGATTAGAAAGCAGTGGTGGGAGTTCAGTGAGGGTCTGGATGGAGGTGTGTGCCCTGAGTGTCCGAGGGCTTCTGAGAAGGCAGGCTGTGAGGGTGGAGATGCTGTAACCACCTGAGAGGCTGAGTTCCTGAGGAGGGAAGCTAAGCCTGAACCTGGGTGCCTGAAAAAGGGGAAGTTTGTGGAAGTAACTGAGGTTGGAGACAGTGGGATCCGATCTGAGGGGAATGATGGTCCCCAAATCCAGCAGGGGACCCATCCGTGTCATGCTGCTTTGGGAAGACGTGGGTTTATTCACAGGTCCTTAGCCCCTGTGCCACTATGCCCAGGTCCCCTGTTGGGTCCCTCTCTGTATCACATCGCTCCTGTGTGGGCTCAGCTCTGGCCTTGGCCATCCCCTGCTGTCTTGTGGAGCAGGCTGTGTAGCGCAGGCTGCTGCAGGCAGAAGTGGTTTGTGTCTCTTTGTGAGCACAACTTCCACACGCCTCCCAGGAGGGGCAGTGAGAGACCTGAGACCCTGCTCCTCATTATGCCTCCGAGTGAGTGACCACTTCGTGTGGCCTCCGTCACCCCAGCTCCTTTCACAAAGGAATAGCCAGAGTTGCACCAAGGTCCTGGGTCCTCCCCACCTTGGGTGTTTCGTGTCTGTCCTTCCTTGTCATGGGTGTCCCATCGCGTGACCACCGGTGTTTTCAGGCAAAAAAAAAAAAAAAAAAAACTAAAAAAAATTTAAAAAAAAAAAAAAAAAAAAGAGTGACAAAGCCAGCAGGAATGATCTGGAACATTCCTCTTGGCTTGTTTCCCTCGAGGAACATGGGCGGCATGTGTGCTTAGCTTAGTAGACCCTGAGCAGATGAAGGAATCAGTTGGAAGTTGAGGTCGCACCCCTGCCCTCCGAGCTTGGTCACTCCTGTATCCAGTGGAAAGTTCAGCTCTTGGGAGCCTCAGTTGAACTTGGTCCCCACCACAGTCTGTGGGTGGCAGGCACATCCTGCTGGTTTTCCCAGAAGTGAATGCTGAAGTAAGCTTCAGGCTGGTCACTGGCAGCTGTGATGGGCTCAGACCTCATGTCCAGCCTAGGCCTCTCTCTTGGTTCCTCTTCAGGCTCCTCTTGCTCCCTGAGCTCTGTGCCCACTTCTCAGGCAGCAGGAAGTTCCGTTGTCTGTGGGACTGGCTCAGTGGCTCCTCTGAGCACCCTTCCTTGCTTCTCTCCCCAGGTACAAGCTTGCTGCAAGAGGTGGTCTACTTGGTGAGCCAGGGCGCCGACCCTGATGAGATCGGCCTGATGAACATCGACGAGCAGCTGCCGGTGCTGGAGTACCCACAGCCAGGGCTGGACATCATCAGGGTACTTGTGTGACCCCCCCCCTTCCTTCATAGTTACACCTGCTCAGTAGCGGTGGCTTCTCAAGAGGCTCCTGAGGGCTCATGGGACAACCGAGGGCCTCCAGGCAGTTCCAGCCAGCCAGGAGGAAGGGATTGACAAGTCTGAGTTTTTGACTGTGACCTTGAGACCAGCTGGGTACAGGTGACTGATGGCAGCGGCAGGAAGTTTATGAGGTGGAGAGGAAATAAATCCATGTGTTTGGTTATGGCCTGGGGGACCACCGGGGATGAAGCAGGTCCTGCTCCTTTCCTCGTCTGTCAAGGGGAGCCGGGAATAAAATGTTTGAATAAAATCTTTGGTATCAAGAATGAGATTAGTGGCCAGGCAGTGGTGGTGCACGCCTTTAATCCCAGCACTTAGGAGGCAGAGGCAAGCGGATTTCTGAGTTCGAGGCCAGCCTGGTCTACAGAGTGAGTTCCAGGACAGCCAGGGCTATACAGAGAAACCCTGTCTCGAAAAACCAAAA
>NC_034606.1:49110352-49139250 GCF_900095145.1 Mus pahari | reverse complement strand
TTTTTTTTTTTTTTTAAATAAAAAGAATGAAATTAGTTAGGTGTGGTAGCTTCTACCTATTGCCCCAGCACTGGGATCGCTGAGGCAGGAGAATAATATGAGTTTGAAGCCAGCCTGGGCTGCGTGATGAGATCCTGTGTCAGCAGTAAGAGGGTTTGTGCATCCTGTCCCTTAGAGGTATCGGAACCTTTCTTTCCGTTCCATCCCCTGCTCCCTCTGTAGCTCCCTTTGCAGCCCTCACCTTGCCTACCTGCCTTTCTGCTAGATGAGTAAGCATTGTGGGGTGTATCTCTGAGAGCCCCACTCCTCATGTCCCGGCAACAGATGCCTCCTGCTCTTAGTGAGCTTGTTTCTGACTGTACCTGGCATCCGGAGGTGGTCCTCCTGTCTGAGGTCTGTGCCGGTCACATTGACTCCTCCCCAGGAAGCACTGGGAGTGTGGGGTGCCTCTTCTCTAAGTGTCACCCATGTGTGGGTGCTGCTTCTGCCTCAGGGGCGGTAGTGAGCTGACAGTTCCCACTTCATAGGGCAGGAAAGTCGTGCCGGCTACAGAGCTGGGGACTGTGCACCAGGAGGCGGCAGACATCTAAAGGACATCCAAAAGGAAGAGAGGGACAGAGCGCCCCAAGACTCATGGTCCAAGGGGAAGCTGACAGGATGAGGGGCTCTGCAGAGGGCGGAGGGAGCCGAGGCTCCTTCCATTGTCCCCTGGGCTGGAGGCCAGAGTTGAGGGTGGCTGGATACTTTAAAGCTGGACAGTCCTGTGTTCCTACAGGCACGATTTTATGCCTATGTTTCCGTGTTTCCCCTGCCCTGTAGACCCTTCCTCATTCTCAGCCACTTAAATCCAACCCCTATGGCTGTAAGGGATCGATCCCTCAGGCTGGGGACAGGGATTCTCTTTACAGCTCTGGGGTCCAGATGGCCCAAGTGGATAATTTGTTAGAGCAAATACTGAGTCCTGCTTGGTCAGGATCCTCCCAGATCTGTTAGAAAGGCCCTGGGAGGAGAGAAGAGGGGTGTGTGTGTGTGTGTGTGTGTGTGTGTGTGTGTGTGTGTGTGTGCGCACGCGCATGTATGTACATTCACGCATACATGAATATAACAGCCACGCATCTTCCCGCAGGAACTGACGTCTCCCCGACTCATCAAGAGCCATCTCCCGTACCGCTTCCTGCCCTCTGACCTCCACAATGGGGACTCCAAGGTAACTACGCCACATCTCTCGTCCCCCACTTCCTTATTAAGAACCTTAGGCCTCTGAAACTGCTCCAGGTGCCACTCACTATCCCTGGCCCAGGGCCCCTTTTGGATGATGTCTGCAGTGGTTTTTCCATGCTTACGAGGTAGTAAGGTGTGTTCTCTCACAGTTGGACATTGGAGGATGGAGTTCACTGTGCTCCCTTTTCCTGTCTCTGTCCTCAGTTACAAAGTTGCCACGCGGTAACAGTCACATGCTCACCCTGCATATTCAGTCTGTGGGCCAGAGCCCATCCGTGCCTGGAATGAGCAAGGGGACGCCTGGCCAGCAGGAAGCGGGCTGACCCATCTCTCTGCCTCCCGCAGGTCATCTACATGGCTCGCAACCCCAAGGACCTGGTGGTGTCTTACTATCAGTTCCACCGCTCGCTGCGGACCATGAGCTACCGAGGCACCTTCCAGGAGTTCTGTCGGAGGTTCATGAATGACAAACGTAAGTGCCACGGGGTGTGCGTGCTCTACCCTGTAAACTACCAGCCAGAGCTGGGCTTCCTGGGAAGCCCTGTCTTGTAATGGTACCTTACCTGCCACTGTGCAGATGGGGCTTGAGTTATCGCCAAATGGAGGAGGCGCTGAGGCTGGGGAGCTGTGGGTCTTAGAGGTGGTGCAGATCCTGGGACTTCTGAGTCCTGCTCCCCACTGCCCTGGGGGTTCTCCAGTTACACATCTGGCCTTCCTGCCTGGGTTCTTAGTGAGGTGAGAATGACAACTGTGAGCTCGGAGGCCCGCGTCTCTATGCTGTGAATGGGGTAGAGAGAGAGCAGTGTGAAAGCCACCACGGGTGTGAGTCATCACGGGGGCTGGACTTCAGGGGCTGGCAGCGATGCAGAGCAGGGTGTTTGGCATGTATACTTCCTGCTGGCTCCTTTCTGCCTGGGGTAGAAGGAGCAGGGCCTTTCCACCCAACCCCATCCCACCCCACTTGACTTCTAGGAAGTCAGGGACCATAGGAGGAAGCAGCCCCGTCCCCATCTCTGTCTTTCTTTACCCTGCAGGCCATCTACCTCCTTGGAACCACTGTATCAATTCCTCTTTGGCTGTGTTCCCACCACCTCCCAGGTCCCCCCAGACCCCTGTGGGTCTTGCAGCTGGCAAGGAACAGTGTGGTGTGCACCCAGTCATAAAGAAGGGGTTATGTTTTATCACGGGTTCCTTGGTCCACACTGAGACTGACCAAGGTGTTTTCAGACTCTCCTTGATTTTCCAGGAGCCTCCAACCCAGGCTTTGGTGCAGATGCCCTGTAGAGTGGGCTGCAGCAGGCACACTGGGATGCCTGCCATTGGAAACCCACAGGGACCCAGAGGGTTTCCTTCTGTTAAACATGGCTTCAGCTATGCCCTATGCCCAGAGCGGTGGGAAACTGCAGCACCTGTTCCCCAGGGTCCATGAGCCTGCCACAGGGTCCCTGAGCCTGCTGCAGGCTCTCACCCAGCTTCTTTCCCTGTGCACTATTGGGGTGCCCAGGTGTTTGAATAGCCTCCTCCTGGCTCATAGCATCATACCTTCCAGTCCTAGCGCCCATTCTGGCCTCAGAGGTGCCCAGGAATAGCACCATTGTAACAACAGGCGTCTGCCACAATCAGCTTCTGTACTCTCAGCCAGCGGTGTTAAAATCTCTCCGTTCACAGTTCAAAGCCGCAGGTTCAAGGCTGTGCACTCTGGCCTGAATCCTACTCAAAGCGTCTGACTTGGGTGCTCACTTCCCTAGCTCCACTCTTAGCCTCTCAGTGACCACAGCATGCTGCTCTTTCTTCCCTATCCAAAGCTCACAAGAACGTGGCAGCTAAGGGAAGGAGCCTTCAAACATTATTTCCTGGCTAGGATGGTGGCACAGGGTCGTAATCCCAGCTGCGCAGGGACTAAGGCAGGAGATGTGCAGGCTCAAGGCCGGCCTGAGCTACAGAGTGAATTCAAGGGTAGCCCGGTCAACTCAATGAGACTGTCTCAAAATGAAAGGTCATGAGAAGGCTGAGGATGCAAGCCTGCTTGTCTAGGGTGGCAGGCCCTGGGTTTGATGTCCCCAATACAGGATAGAGCAGAGGATGGAACAGACACTGTAAGGAAGGTATGTATAAGAATGCTGGTGGCCTGAGACTCCAGAACTGGGGATAAGGGATGTCCAGGCTAAGTGGCATGCCTGTGGAACCTTTGGGCAGGGTCGGTGGTATATAATATGTGTACTCTCTGGGCAGTCTTCCTATGGCAGAAGCCCATGGTGGACAGTGTGGGGACAGGGTCACTTTACAGATGCTGTGTTGGCAGCGCTCTGCGGTCAGACACTGGCCTGTGCTGCGTGGGAAGTACTTCAGAAGTGGCCTCTTCCCAAGTGGGACCTGTGTTAAGCTATAACGTCCTGCAGGCCCTGGGTAAGTGGCTTCATGGTCTTAGCATAGTGAGGTATGGAGAGAAGCCGAGAGTCATGGCAGGGCCCCTTCTCTGGAGACTCGGCTCCCACTAGCATGCGTGTATCTCCTTCCTCTGTGGCCCCAAGTACAGAGGCAGTGGGGTGGCTCCTGATCTCTCTGGTAGCAGTCAGCATGCCTTGCTTGGCTCATGGTCCCGGTTGGCCTTTCTTGTGCTGCAGCATCATGTCACCAATGGGGTCCAGGCCGTCTGGAAGTCCTGTGCCTTCTCTGGGAGTGGGGAGAGCTTTCCTCTGTCTACACTAGACCATCTGCCTTCTCCTGCCTCAGGACCTCATCTGCTGGGACTGAGCTGCACAGATCCAGATCTCATGGATCCAAACCAGAGGCCAGGCTCCCATGGCCGTTGTCCCCTGTGGCCTGGCCTGGCCTGGCCTGCCACTGCCCTTTCCTGAGACTCAGCTCTATAAAATGAATAGATTTGTTAAGAGGGGTTTGCAGGGGTCAAACAGATGTGTCTGAGTGGGGTGTGCTAGGTTGTGTCTGACTGGGTTGTACCTGTGCAGGTCCACTGTGCCCTAGTACAACTCTTTACCAGGGAGCTTGCAGGTGGCCCTGAGGATGGAGCCCCATCCATGCCTCTGCATCTTCTTACTGCTCAGCAGGGTTCGGGTACCACTTCTGTATAGTATCTCATGGAGGTCCCCTTTGCCATCCCCCATGGCAGCATGGCACGAAGTCCATCACAGGGCTGCACAGTTTGGCCAAAAAGATGGGAGCACAGTGGAACTTGTCACTGGGAAGGCTGTGACATAGCTTGCAGACTGTACCGAGTTCTCTTATACCTGCCAAATGCCTAGCCCAGACCTGAGGTGTTGTGGCAAGGTGAGGCCAGGCTGTGGCACGTGTTGCTTGTGTGACAGCGCAGGGTTCCCACCTCTCTTTAATTGCAGGTTTCTCTGACAGTGCCTGGAGTCAATCAGAAGTCATGGGGCGGGGCCTTGTTCTGGAACTATCTCAGAGCTTCACATGCCCCAGCCTATGCCACCTGCTGCTTTGTTCTGATTCCTCTGAGCATTGTTTTCTCTCGTTGGCACTACCATGTCCCCTTATCTTCAGAGCGCCTCCTGCCATGTCAGGTCTTAAGGGCATCCTGAAGTACTTGGGCTGGGTAGGGGTGAGGGCTTTTAATGGTTTCTTCCTTCCAGGAGACCCCGTAGAGTTTCCTTCCCAGCAGCTGGGCAGGAACCGAGCATCCTGTGGGAGGTAAGAACACCTACCCAGTTCCTTTCTCAGCTGTGCCCCTTTCTCTGTTTCCATAGTGGGCTATGGCTCCTGGTTTGAGCACGTTCAGGAATTCTGGGAACATCGAATGGATGCCAATGTGCTTTTCCTTAAGTATGAAGACATGCACCGGGTGAGTAGTCGGGGGTGGGTACTCTGTCCACGGTGCCGAGAGGCGCTGTCCACGGTGCTGGAACTGTCCGTGGTGCTAGGGCACCAAGTGGCGGCAACGGAGGGATCTGTACAATTCCTTCCATGCTTGGGATGCATGTGGACTTACGTCCCTAGTCCAGCACATTGGGACGGGCTGGTTTCCAGTGATGTCATGGAAAAGCCTGTTTCTTGGCTTTACTGTCTTAGCAACAGATGCAGGACCTTGGCCATTCTCATTTGCTGTCTCAATACCTTGGTGTCTGTGTGAGGGCAGTGTGCTGGGGTAGTTGAGTCCCTTTGTCTTCTGCATCAGCTTTTGGGATGCTTGTGACCTTGTGTGTTGGCCTGTGGTGTCCCCTCCCTGTCTCTCCTTGGTGCTCAGGGAAGGAGGTCATTATTGATTAGTGTGGATATGAAGTCTGACTTTGTGCAGGTTCTGCTGGGTATGGCTGTGGAAGCACTCGGTGTGTAAGCATGTTGGGTGTCTTGATAGCTGCATATTCTCTCTCTCTCTCTCTCTCTCTCTGGAGGTAGAGTTTCTCTGTGTAGTCCTGGCTGTCATGAAACTAACTCTGTAGACCAGTCTGGCCTCAAATTCAGAGATCCACTTGCTTCCACTTCCTGAGAGCTGAGATTAAAGGTGTGTGCTACCATCTCCCAGTGGTTTCTCTCAGGCCAAGAACAAACCTGGCCTTGACCTCACTCCCTCTCAGCATCTTCACTTTGCTGCAGACCCTTCCCTTGCTATCTCAGGCCCCTCGTTATCCTGGCTCCACAACTCCCTAGCTGCTCTGTCACGGCCTGCAGTGATTCCCCACTTTGCTACAGCAGGTAAAGGTTACTGGGTCCCTGTAACCCAGCCTTCTGATGACCAGTCCCTTCCTCATTTGGCTGCCAAGATAACACCCTCATCTCCCATGGTCCCCTGCTCTCAGATTTTATTTATTTATTTATTTATTATTTATTTATTTATTTCCTGCATGTATGTATGTGCAGCATGTGCATGCTGGTGCCCGAAGAGGACAGAAGAAGGTATTGGATCTGGAGTTAGGAATGGTTGTAAACCACTGGGTTTATGGTTGGAAACCATACTTGGGTCCTCTGCAAGAGCATCGAGTGCTGTTAACTGCTGAGCTGCCTCTCCAGCCCCACGTCCTGCATCTCTTACTGTTTTCCCATCTTCTGACTGCAGATGCTCACATGCCACAGATGCTCACATGCCACAGGCCTCAGCCCGGGCCTTGTTTCTCATCGTTTCTTCTGTTCACTTCCTCTGGTCTCATTCGTTTGGCAGGTTTGGAGCCCTGCTGCCACTTTGCACACAGCTGGCTGTGGGCATCCCGAGACACACATCTGTGTGGTTGTCTGAGGGAGACCCAGGACTTGATGCACCCAAACCAAGCTCTCCCTGTCCCTCATCTCAGTTCAGGGCAGGCCGCTCTGCCTTCCGGGGTTGTTCAGGCGGAATTCTCTATTTGTCCCAATGTCTCTTTCACACGGTGCATCTGTGACCCAAGTCCTGTTAGCTCTGTGCTTAAATCCTCACACTTACACAAACAGTTGTGCCCAGGTCTGTCTGTCTTTCTGTCCATGCCTGCATCTCTCCATCCTGTTACTAAGTTATAATCTGAGCCTTCACTCCTGGCTTCCTTCCTGGCTTCTCTGTCAAGTTCTTTCATCACAGGGGCTGTGCCTACTGGTGCTGAAATTTCATCATCGTTTATCTTGTCACAGCCCATGTGGCCGTGGGTGATCATCCCAATTCCTGGGTACCTTAACCTCCCCAACTGCCTTGGCATTGCTTGAACCTGCCTCCCTCCTTCTGTTTCAGGCCTGTGCGTTTGTTCTTGCCATCCAGAATCTTCTTCGTGTATCTATGTGGGTTGCCCTCTCACCTCTGTCTCATCTGCTCCTAGGCCACCTTGTCAGCAGGCCCCTCCCTCTGTGTGTGTGGTGTGTGTGTGTGTGTGTGTGTGTGTGTGTGTGTGTGTTCGTGTTCATGTTCATGTGTTCAAATCAATAACTGACAGGTTTCAGGCTCTCAGCCACTGCTTTCAGAGTGTGTGTGAGAGAGAGTGACCCGCAGGGTGGAGACACCTACGTGCCCTTTCTGCAGGAACACTGAGGTGCTGTGAGTCAAAAGCATGTGCAGGCCTCTTGCTAGAAAAGGCTAAGGGTACACAGGCCTTGGCTGCAGTGAGCCAGGTTCAAGTGTCCTCTTGAGGTTCTGAACTAGGGCCGACCAGGGCCGAGCCATACTGTCCACTGTGTCGGGAGTGGGATGGGTCATGGGAGGGGCTGGAACAGAGGTCAGAGAGACTGGAGGTGTGTTAGAGCATGGCAGCCTGTGTGGACTTGCACATGACCTTGGAAATCTGATCGGGAATGTGTGGAAGGCGCTGGGTGGAGGTGAGGGGCTCATGAAGGGACCTGGGTGACGATGGCTCCTGATGACTGGGAAGGGCTGGATAGAGGCTGTGGTGATGCGGTGTCTACCATATCTCCTAATACGCCATCCTGGATGTCCCCTCTGCAGTAATTCTAGGCTGGGCTTATGCACTGGGGGCCCATGAGTACCAGAGAGCATGCCATTGGGGAAGAAGTAGAGGGAAGGCTTGTGCCATGGGGCTTGACCACCCAGGGGTGCTGGCTACCTGATGGGACCCAGCCATCCTGCTGGAAAATCTGTAGGGGGTGCAGTGGGCACCAGGCTGACAGCCTTGCTAACTGCTGCTGGTGGCTGAGACTCCCTAGGTTGTATGGCCTGACCTTTATCCCCAAACCCAAGGGAAGATTCCTGACGGCTTGGATGCCCAGTTTGCAGAGAACCACAGGGGGATGGGTGTATTTCAGAGGATTCTGTCCGTATCTGTAGCCCGTCTGTGATTTGTCGATTCTGACTCTCGGGTGGGGTGGGGGCATGCTTCAGGGATCAGTTACCCCATGGAGAGCAGAGCAGGAAACCAAGAGGGGCCTGAAGTTGGGGATTCCTTTCAAAGGCTTACCCCTAGTGATGGCTTCTTCCAGCCAGGCCAGACCTCCTAAGGATTCTATTGTTCCCACAAACAGTACCCCCAGCTTGGGGCCAAGCGTCAGAACCTGGACTTATACCCGATATTTTGGTGAAACACGTGACTACTGTCTGATTTTTTTAAAAAATCATTTAATTATGCACATGTATGTGGGTTTGTGCACATGGGTGCAGGTGCCCATGGAGGTCAGAGGAGGGCATCAGATCCTCCCCCCCCCCCCCAATCTAGAGTTGCAGGCAGTTGTGAACTGTCACACATGAGTACTGGGACCAGAACTCCAGTCCCCTGGACGAGAAGTGTGTGTGCTTGATGGCTGGACCGTATCTCAGGTCTTTGTATCCTGCCTTTTAGGGTACATCAGCATCACCCCGAAGGTGCAGCTAATAACAGGAGCTCCCTGAGGGGATATACTCACCTATAACCACTCACTGAAGTCAGTTGCTTTAGTGTCTAATCTGCATTGATGATTTTTCCAGAAACCTCACCCGTAGCTACTGAGGTCTTTGATGGAGATTAGGGGGCTAGGATTATTTGTTTGAGACAGGGTTTTTTTTCTGGGTAGCCCTAGGTGTTCTGGAACTCACTCTTTAGACCAGGCTGGCCTCAAACTCAGATCTGCCTGCCTCTGCCTCTGGAATGTGGGGATTAAAGACATACACCACCATGTGCTGCCTGAGATTACATTTTTTGTTTAATTTTAACCTTTTTATTTTATATGTATGAGTGTTTTGACTGCATGTATGTCTGTGTACCACATGGACACAGTACCAGCAGAGGCCAAAGATTGTTTTGGATTCACTGGTACTGGAGTTTTATAGGTAGTTGTGATCTACCATATGGGTGCTGGCAATTGAACCCAGGTCCTCTGGAAGAGCAGCAAGCTTTCTTAACCACTGAGCCATCCCTCCAGCCCCTTAAATTATATCTTTTAGGAACTTAAGTTCTCATTTTACTGTAGAAACCTAGCCATGGGAGAGCATCTGCAGTTTCCAGTTGTGGAATAGGTGGACTGTTTTGTTTTTTTTTTTTTTTTTTCGAGACAGGGTTTCTCTATATAGCCCTGGCTGTCCTGGAACTCACTTTGTAGACCAGGCTGGCCTCGAACTCAGAAATCCGGGTGGGCATGTTTTTTGTCTTGGTGTTAGAGGCAAGCTGGGTGATCCTCTTTGTGTGTGTGTGTGTGTGTGTGTGTGTGTCTGTGTGTGTGTACATGTACTTGTGAGTGTGTTCATTTTAACAAATGGAGGTGTGTGCATTGCACTGCGCATTTGGAGGCGACATGACAACATCAGCTCCTCTCTTTCTACCTTTTGTTTAAGACAGGACCTCTTGTCCTCTGCGGCGCATGCCAGGCTGGTGTGCCAGTGACCTTGCTGGGATTCTCCTCTCTGCCTCCCATCTCTCTGTAGGAGCGCTGGCATGGCATCTGCATGCATCCACATCCAGCTTTAATCAGATTCTGGGGATCTGAACTCAGGTCTTCACACTTGCGTAGCAAATGCTTTCCTCTCGGGGCTATCCCCACCGTCCCCTTCTCCCTTAGTGCCGCAGCTGCCTCCGTGCTGACAGTCCTGTCTTGGTGGCCTGTGCCACGGTGCCCCAATTAAGGTCCCCCCTTCATTCCCACAGTCAACCTGAGAGGTAGTCTGTCACTAGTGAGGTTCCCCTGATAATGACATGGGGCTGGCCAGCACTCCTGTCCCTGATTGTGGATGGAAAGAAAGTGCATCTCGGATGAGTAAGGAGGACAGTTAAGTTTGGCCTGGCAATCATCCAACAGTTTTTTTTAACGTGTGTCCAGATGCGGAATCGGTCCATCCATCCTCCCAGAAGGGCGTTGCCTGGATGCCGAGCTGCCTGGAGCCATCCCGCAGAGCACCCTCGCCATCCGGCTATCTGCTGCAGCCCTTTCCTTGGGTGGTCTTTTCCGAGGCCCAGTTTTATTTCTCTCTCATTCTTTTTCCTTTGAAGTGCCAGGGTCGGTAGATGCAGGGTCGTCTTATTTACTTTGTGTTTGCCCTGACATCTGTTGTTCACATAGCCCATGTGCCATTCCTGTGCCTGAGACCTTGGGGTGTGTGTGTGTGTGTGTGTGTGTGTGTGTGCTCCCAGGAGACAGAAGAGAGGAGTGGGAACACGAGGGTCAAAGCTTCTGAGTGGGCACTGTGGGAATCCACGGAGGAGCAGGCACTTCCTGTTGAAGTTTAAAAAAACGTCAGTTTACCAGTGTGTGCCGTGACCTTGCACAGTGTTAGGGACTGACCTAACTGTTGTGATGGGGAATGAAGAAATGACAGACAGATAGACAGACAGACAGACAGACAGACAGACAGAAGACAGACAGTCTGGGGTCAGGTGGGAGGTACACTCCAATGGTGTTGCACAAGTAGCCACATGGAAACTCATTGGGTTTATTGTATGCAGCCAAACAAGCAGACAGGCTTAGCTAATCTTGGTAGGGGTCTCTGTAGGGATGCTGGCGTAAACATCCAGGAGGAGGGAAGGAGGAGGAGGAAGGGTGTACCAGCATCCTCGAGTGCACCAGGGGAAGACATTGCAATTCCATGGGTCTGAGGCATGGGGCTCCTTGGCACATCTGTGCTCATGTTAGCACACTCTACATGCCACCATGTCTAACTGGACCTGCCTGAGGCTTCAGGCGCTGATCTCCTTCTAGAGAGGAAGCAACCTCCAGCATTTTCATAATGTTTGAACAAGGCAGCTGCCAGTGGGCTTTTGGGGACTTGGGAGTGACAGCTCGGGGACCCCACTGAGAATAGGAGGGAGAGCATGGTTGCCGTGGGGAGACGTGTTGTGCCTGCTCCGGCTGTGTTGACTTCAGCTGTGGCATTGTGGGGCCCATACGTGGCTCTTTGTCCAGTGTGCAACGTTGTAGGACTGATTTTCCTCTGTCCACTTTCCTGTAGGTGAGGTGGCTGGGCATGACCCCCGGGGCACCTGTGGGTACAGAAGATTCTAGAAGCTGGTTGGCTGCTAGATCTTTCCAGTGATGGGATATTCTTGATTGCTGTTTATAAATGAGCCACAGCTCTCAAAACTTCTTATGTCTATCCCTCCCTACCTGCCCACTTCCCTCCTCTTCCCAGAGCCATGGGTTCAAATCCCAGACTCACAGGTTTCGAGTTGAGTGGCACAATCAGCATCTCACCCTCCTGGCTGATTTCCAGACTGGCTGCCTGAGCTCCAAGGAAGAAAGCCATGCGTACAGTCCCCAGCTCAGCTCTGCGTCCTGGACGCTGCCTCTGAAGGACTGCTCTGCTCTCTCTCCTTGTCTTCCAGGATCTGGTGACCATGGTGGAGCAGCTGGCCAGATTCCTGGGTGTGTCCTGTGATAAGGCCCAGCTGGAGTCCTTGATCGAGCACTGTCACCAGCTGGTGGATCAGTGCTGCAATGCTGAGGCTCTGCCTGTGGGCCGGGGTATGTGTCTCCTCCCTCCTCCCTGCTTGGAACCTTCTGGATTAATTTCTCTCTGGGTAGCAGCGCTTGCTGGCTGGCCAGTGCCTATCAAGGGCATGGTGCTCCAGGAGAAGGGCATGCTCTGCCCTCCTGCACACTGATGCTGCAGTTCAAAGGGGCAGCAGCTGGGGCTGGCCCAGGCTCTGGACAAGGTGTGTTTACACAGAGCCATTCCCACAGAGGAGACCTAAGGCAGGGCTGCAGTGCTAAGGTGTTTTGCAATATAGGGCAGCCTTCCTCCTGGTGGCCGTGGATCGTGACCTATGGTGGATTGGAAGATGGAGCCCATGTGAAGAGATGCCTTCTTCCCTTCCCAACCCAGAGGATGCTGATCCAGGGAGGGGCTTCGCTTCCGGGTTTGAGTGATGCACATGACAAAATGGCCAAGCCTAAGGGCAGCCAAGCGTGGGTAGTCAGAGCCAGATATAGGCTGGACACATACATGGTAGCAGGAACAGTTGGTGGGCAGGCAGACTTTGGGGGTGATATTCCAGACAGGAGTCCTCCCAGGGCCACTGAATCAGTTTCCCAGTTCTTCAGGGCATGCGTTAGCTGCTGCCCGGTGGGGCGGCTCGGGTCCTGAGGTCCTGGGATGTCTCAGAGCAGTGGCCATTTTCACAAGTCCACTCTAGGTGAGTATGACCCAGGGTTGCAGCCAGCCGTCGGCAGTGTGAACTGGACACTTCTAGAGGGTGAGAAGCTGTGGATGGAGATCTTAGGACGTCGGGTGGGGCCTGAGGTGGAGAGAGAAGCTGGGCTTTGATTGCAGCCTGGCTGCCTCCAGGTGTGTATCTTCTATTAGCCCTGGAACAGCTATGGGTTCTAGGTGTTCCTGTAAGTTCTAGCTGCTAGGGGCCACAGGCAGTTGCTAGGGGCCAGAGGCAGTGGCTAGGGGCCAAGTGTACTGGGCCTTGCTGGAGGAGGATGAACCCTGCTCCTCCAGGGAGCAGCTCACCAGACCACATCCCTTGTCCTGCGGCTGCATCTTCACAAGCATTTATTATTTCATTTGCCATTCTTTGGTTTTGCTTTCACCGTATTTTGTTAACCCTTTCTGGGACTGCCTCCTCAGTCCCCCCCCACACCTTTGTTTTGCACATGGTGAGTGTGTGGTTTATGTGTAGCTCGCCAGGTCACGTGTGCTCCGCTGGGCGCCCACACACTCCTTCAGGCGTCTGCTCTGTCGCTGTCTGTCGGCCTTGGTTTTGCTTTATTTCAGTTCTGTGGTTTTGTTTTCTTTTAGCACATTGCCTCTTTACTCAGAAGACCGCCTTGAGGTGGCGAGGATGCAGGGGCTCGGGGAGCCGGCTGCATTGCTTAAATTTGGTTCATGTCACAGCATAAATTGTCTTGATTCCAAATCCTACACCAGGTGGGTGCCTCCTCTGACAAACTCTCAGCTGGGAAAAAAATAATAATCAGGGAGAAACGTATTTATAGTGTGGCTGGTCTTGAGGCTTCTAATTTGGTCCCTGTGGCATCATTAGAGGGTGACAAGAAGAATTCTATTTTACTTTTCAAGCACCGACAGATGATGTCTCGTTAGCAAAGAGAAAGTCCTGGTGTGCCAGTTGTTTTAGCTGAGCCACTGGAGGGCTGTGGCTGCAGACCTGAAGTCCTGCTGGGACAGATTCACGCTGGGCTCTCTGTTAGAGATGACAGGGCTCTGACTTTAGAGCTTCCCCCCCCAAACCCCACTTACACAAAAGCACAAAGCCAGCCCACAAACTGTTCACCACTCCCGTGAATGGGAGGTCTGGAATATAAACTCCTAATCTCTCTCACACACACACACATGCACATATGCATGTACACACACACACACACACACACAAACGCACACAGGCACGCACGCACACACACACACACACCTCTACCCTCTACCCTCCCACTCCTCATCCCCAGCTCTTGGCAGCCCAGGACAGCAGCAGGGGCTATGTAGAAACTCGCTCTTTCTTTGAATGACACATTTTTGTATCCAGCCCGGAAAGCTAACTCATGCCTTGGGTATTTCATTCATTTAAGCCCTCCCCAACTTATTTTTAGCTTCTAGAAATCTCCACCCTTGATGCTTTCATGAGAGTTTCCTCTTGGCCCTTGGTATGAATCTTTTTTTTTTTTTTCCACTTTTGGAAATTCTCCAGAGGCAAACAATACACCCAACGGCAGCTAGTCAAGCACTCCTCAGAGCAGGAACTTAGCCCACAGCACTTCCTCTCTGGCAGGTTCATGGCAGGAACGCCTGCTGTGGTAGGTTCTGGGAGCTAACCTGGAGCTAGGAGGTGAAGGTCCTCTCAGATCACAGGTGCGGATCTGTGTGGTGCCTGGGGTGTAGTTGACAGAAGGAAACAGAAGGAAAGCTCTCCCCCTCCCCCCGTTCCCCCTCCTCGACTTAGGGTGTTTGGTTCTATAGAGGCTCACCACAAGCAAGACTGGCCTAGCTCAGGTAGTCCATCCCACCTGGCAGGCCAAGTTCAGAGTTCAAGTCCCGAGACTGCCTATTGTTCTGAAACTGGTGGCTGCAGCCAGCTCTATTCTGGTCTGTGTTGCAGGAAGAGTCGGGCTGTGGAAGGACATCTTCACCGTCTCCATGAATGAGAAGTTTGATTTAGTGTACAAACAGAAGATGGGGAAGTGTGACCTCACGTTTGACTTTTATTTATAATACCAGAATCCGCGAACTTGCATGCTCATGGTCCCCCGGACGCTCTACTAGCTAAAAGTCCTGTTTGCGTTCTTTTATTCCTCGCTGGACACACTTCCGGAAGCTGCTTGGAAACAGCAAGGGGTGAGCCTGGTGGAGAGAGCCGAGGAGTGAGAGGATGCTGTCTACAGCAGCCGCCTGGCCTGGCCCGTAGTGTTTGAGTCTCCACGTGGTGGCCATACCACATGCATGGGCAGCGCAAATGTCTGCCCTGTACCCCGTGTTATTCACTATTTTATAGCGCATTTCACTGAAAACCGAAATAAATATCTGTCAGCCAAATGCAAGTGCATTTCCCGGGGGTAGGGGGGGAGCAGGAGCGTGCTGTGCCAGAATGCTAGAAAGCTCTCAGGGGTCACTGTAATTTTCATAGTCTTTTCTCTAGGCACAGCCATTCTACCTTGTTCTGAGATCAAAGAATGGGTTGGGGGTTGGAGGGAGCTGGAGAGGCGGGTGTCGCCTATGGAGTTCATTCTTCTGGAACCATCCTGATACCAAGCCAGGACCTGTCTCAGGCCGTTTTCAGAACCGCCTCTAAGCGTGCAGCTCTCTGAGCCCCAGCACAGAAGAGCCCAAGGAATGTGTCGGCAGGGAAGCTGGCCCGAGGCTGTGGGTGGCATCTGAAGGCATTGGTAGGTGTGGAAGAGTCCCCATGGACCCCAGAATGCACCAAGAATTGGTATCTTTCACAGCCTTTACTTGCTCCCCAAGGCAGTGACTGACACACTCCTGCTGGCAAGAGATACAGGACATCGCATGGTTCTGAAGTCCCTAGTCGCTGTCCCATCTGCTCCACCTGTGCCGAGCAAGTCTCTCACCCAGGAGACCCAGTCTGCACATTGACCGTCCTCTGTGCAGATAGGATTGGCTAGCCCACCTGTGTGAGTGGGCACCTTAGCCCTCAAGAGTGTCTGAGGGGAGGAGCCATGGTCCTGTGTGCTCGAATTTGACCAGACGAGCGGTGGACCGGAAGATCGCCGCTTGTGGGGACCAACTTGTTCTGTTACTCAACAGGCTGGGAAGAGTCGAACGTGGTAGTGGGAGGCTGGGGCTGAGGCTGTGGAAGAGGCCTGCCGTGGGCTGTCTCTGAAGCGGGTCTGGTGGTTGTGGCATTACCTCTGTCCGGAGAGAAGCTTGTGTAGGTCTGGTGCATGGTTCTCTGGGGTGGGCATGGCGGCAGCACCTTTCCTGTGTGTCTGGGGAGGAAAGCTGCTTTCTGTGAAATTTTCTTTCTATTTTTCTATTTTTAGTACTGTACGGATGTTCTGGAACCACACATGGTAATCTCTGCTTGCTTGCATCTTTAATAAAAGACACCTCCCCTGTTTGTGTGTGTTGTCTGTGTGCTGGGTGGAGAGGGGTCCCTGAGAGTTCTCCTCAAAAGGAGTGTGAGCCCTGGGCGTGGCTACAGTGGGAAAGAGCCTGGAGTGGGTTCCGATGAGGCAGAATTTGGTTGTTTTACCCCAGGCAAACTTCAGTGAGAATTGAAGCCTGTATACTTCTTCAGTGACCTTTGACCCGGAAGAGAAAGGAAGGGTGAGAGATTCTGGTGTTCCTTTAGGTCTCTCTTACCTCTGCAGTCTGCCTGCCTCTGGCTCCTCTGGTGAGGTGGAGACTGAGCAAGTCTTCCCCAACCCTATCGGAGTGAAGTCTGGGTACCATTTCCTCTGTAGAGAGGGAGAGCCGGGGGTGAATGCAAACTCTGGATAGTCATCTTTGTGTTCCCATGCTGTGCCTAGAAGATATGCCCTTAAGTCATTTCCAAACTGGACACACACTAGGGAGAGTGATGGAGCCCTTTGCCTGCCTTACCTGTAACCCCTCAGCTTATGCAGGGGCCTCAGTGCCGCTGAGGGGCTGTGCTAGCCAGCAAGAAGACAAGACCCAGCTTTAGTTCCAGTCAGGGATGAGTCAAGGGTTAGTTCAGGATCAGGAGCGATGTCATGGGGCCATTGAGATCAAGATCGCTCAGTGGGTAGAGCCCGTGCGGTACCAAAAAGGACTAGCGTTCAGCTCCTCAGCAGTATGTGAATGCAGCCACCCGTAATTCCAGCCCTTGGGACGTGGAGATGGGATTCACAGGATAAGCTAGACCAGCCTGTACTGGTGAGCTTTAGGCTGAGTGAGAGACTGCCTTAATTTATAATGCGGCAAGCAAGCAAAGAGAACACTTGCCAGTAAACCATTTGCCCCCGCATATACACATGCACCCACATGCATGTAAAGATCTGTGCACACCGCACACATCCCCCCACCTCCCGGAAGACAGATGTCACAGCCGGTAAGTTCACACGGAGGACTCGGGCTTAGGAGACTTGGGGAAGAGCAGGGCTGGCAAACTCCAGGGCATGTCCCACGCAGGGGCTGTGTGGAGGTTAGCCAGGCATCGGCTTACAGAGCGCCACCCTAGAGCATGAGAGCCCGGGGAAGCCCCGGGAGGTTTCGCCAGGAGGGTGTTCCTTGTTAGTGTTTTCTAGGGCTCCCTGGCTGCTGAGAAGTTTCCTGTGAGGTTAAGGGCCCCTCACCCCAGCTGTACCACTCAGGCTAGAGGGTAAGGGCATGGCCCGTGTCTTTTTAGCGGTTCCTTGTATCTTGAGTGGATTTGAAGAACTGTGCTGATGTCGGAGCGTTGAGCTGGGCTGTGGTAAGGAGCAGAACAAATAGAGAAGGGTGGAGTTACAGGCTAGTATTTATAGAAGGACCCTCCTTATGTTCCCCTATGGTAGGGCCTGGAGTGCAGGTCAGTGGTAGCCTGACTTGGGTTCACAGAAGAAAACCCTAGAAAGTCTTTTGGGGAGCAGCAGAGGTGTCAGCTCTTCCTTAAGAACTGGAAGTCCAGGTGGCTGCAGCTCTCCTGCTGAGGAGTCCTGAGCTCTCTCCTACTCTGCCTCACCAGTTTGGTCGGTGTGCGGGGCCTCTCTGCACCTAAGAGGCTTCCACGCTTTGCAGTCAGCTACTCAGGCACCATCTTGGTCACTCTGTGCCTTCGTCTGGAACACCACCAGGCAGGGGACCACTTGGGAAGCTGAATAAAATACAGAAAGCCTTCCCCAAGCTCTGCACTGTGCTACTCCCCCATAAGCCCGTCAGTGGGGAAGGCTGAGGCAGGAAGCTCGTGAATTCAGTGCCAGTCTGAGACTCTCCGAAATCAAAAAAAAAAAAAAAAAAAAAATCAGAAAAGAAAACCCTTCCCTCGCAGGTCCTGCCCATCCCCAAACCGCAGGCCAGCCAGCGCCACCTGGTGGCTGTAGTGGAATTGTCATCTCACAGCTTGGGCTTAGTTTGTGGTTTTGTTCACAGCCCAAGAGGTGGGAAGGACACCACCACCACTAAGAGCAGACCCCATCCTAGGGATCTCCTGGGGACGGTTTTTACCCACCTTCTTGTTTGTTAGTAGTGGGGGAGGGTGTGTGGCTCCTACGCAGGTAGTCCTCTGTGTAGCTCGCCAGCCCTACCCTGCTTAGAGCTTGGTATCCCCTTCCCAGAATGTTATCCATCGTTGTACACTGCCTATGGCATGTTTTAGGAAAAGGTGGCACCTCGATCTGGGTATAGCCATGAAACGATCTTTGACCCTAGAAGCTGAGTGTTCCCATGACCTCAACGCCTTAACTCACAGGAGTCCTTCGTATCCCCCTGGCAGACGATGTCCCTATACAGTCTGAACGACTCTTAGCATCCTCACCTCCCTCCCCTGAGCTGTCCAGCCCTGCACCTCCACCAAGGCAGCATCCCTTCCTGCACTGGACTGGTTCCTTGGTTCCTCTACACTTCCACCCCTGTTGCCTCCTAACACCTGCGTCACCTTCTGGCATCCTCCTTCCCGCGTGGACACGATTGCCCTGGGAGTAGGGATGTGCTGCCTCACCAGCAGCTGATGAGTGAATATCGTCACATCTTGGAGCCCAGAATCTTCTGCTTTTCTTCTGTACTGCTGCTGTTGAGCCTAACTCAGGCCCAGGATGAACGAGCTCCTGGCTCCCGGCCCTCCCAAGGACCAAGGAAGACCCTCCCATCCTTGTAGGTGGAGCCTGTGCCTGGTGCCCCTCCTCCCAAGTCTCCGCCCAGACCTCAGTGCGGTGGAGCCACTCGCGGTCTTTCCTGGGTCTACTTGCCTCCCGCCCCCCCCCCCCCATGCACGTCATTTGCGTAGCACCTGCTATATGGTAAGGCTGAGGGCTGCGGACGGTTGTGGCCATTCTGCTCTCTAGATCCTTGCTCACTTCTAATCCCCTTCTCTGTTCTTCTAGGGCAGTGGTTCTCAACCTTCCTAACGCTGCGATTCTTTAAGTTCTTCATCTTGTGGTGACCCCCCAGTCATACTTGTTGTCACGTATTTTTGGAGACAGATTTGTCAAAGGGACGGCGACCCACAGGTTGAGAACCACTGCTCAAGGAACTCAGGGCTCTGCCTACCAAAAGCCAGGCTCTCTAGCCAGCCAGGCAGGTGAGAAGAACCGCAGCAGCGAGGAGTGGAGCCGGTACCTTGAAGGCTCAGAACTAGCAACCTCAGGGAGGGCGGAGATACTGCTGGGTGTAAACCGAAGGCAGAAGGAGCAGGGTCTGGAAACACCAGGGAATGGGACAGCCTAGGGAAACAAGGGGTTGCTATTTCCTTACCCGGAGTCCCCTAGCCTCTCCAACACTCTTGGGACCACAAGGAGAGAACTTTTATCTCTGACAAAGGGTCCCAATGTGCAGCCCCGGGAGTCTACTGTGACTTTGGCACAGTGGTCTGGAGAGGGTAGCGGAGCATGAGAACTGTACCGGCTGTCCAGTGGGGATGGGGCCAGCAGGAGACAGCCAGTCCCAGAAACATCTGCCACTCAATGTGGCCATATTCATGGTCCCCGAGGCATGCTGGCCCTCTGCCAGCTCCTCACATCAGGAGGACAACTGGGCTTATGCTTGGATCCCGGTGTGGTGTGGACTCAGTGTGAGTTGCAGCCCTGAATCCTGCCTCTGAAGCCTCCTGCCGCCGCAGGAGGGAGCTCGTGTTCTATTAGCAATGGTTCTTGAGAAACCAGAAGAGTCCTAGGGAGTCAACTATTTCCACTTCCTCACTTGGTTCCCCCCCCCCATTTTTTTTCTTTTTTTAAAATATGGGCTCTGGGTGCTCAAGCTTGTGACGCACACACTCTATTGACCGAGCCATCTCCCTGGCCCCCAGCATCTTGTATTTTTTGAAACCACCAACTTTACTGTTGGGATTCTGTCTGGACTCCACCCCCCACAATTACCTGGCAGCAGCCAGGTATGCTCCTCCCCACAGTTACCTGGCAACAGCCAGGTAGGCCTGGCCCATTATAAAAGGGGCTGCCTGGCCCCTCCTTTCTCTCTTGCCCCCTTGCTCCCCCCTCTCCCCATTCCCTTCCCCCTTTCTCCACGTGGCCATGGCCAGCCTCTACTTCTCTACTCTCTCCCTCTCTCTGCCTTTCCCTGCCTATGCTACCCCCATCCCCATGCCCTGAATAAACTCTATTCTATACTCTACCATCATCATGTGGCTGGTCTCTCAGGGGGAAGGGATGCCTTGGCATGGGCCTGCCGAGGCACCCCCTCCCCCCACATCCAGGTAGAACATATATAAATACCCTTTCTCTTTTTATGATCACAACATTTGCCTTGATGTGTGGTGTTGGGTACCAGCTGTGAGGAAGTTGAACATACCCCACGACAGGACATCTCTGTGGAGGCACACACACCCTTGTTTCCATGTATGCCCTTGGGAATCTCTGGCGAATGGCTACAGCCTGCACATTCTCCTCTCACGGTTGGCTATGGTGTCCAGAGGGAGGCAGCTCTTCTACTGGGGACTTGCTGGTTGTGTCTCATTCCTCTCTGCCAGGGACTCAGTCCAATGGTACAGAGCATGAAGGCTTTGAGCTTACTTTTGGTGGACATTTCGTTTTCTGTAACATAGCTGGGATATAATGAACTCCAACTTGGAAAGCTCCAGGAAGCCACGGCCCAATAGCTCCTACTTCCCTTGATGTTAAGAATGTTTGGTTGTGAGCGGGGCAGTGGTGGCACACGCCTTCAATCCCAGCACTTGGGAGGCAGAGGCAGGTGAATTTCTGAGTTCAAGGCCAGCCTGGTCTACAGAGTGAGTTCCAGGAAAGCCAGGACTTCACAGAGAAACCCTCTCTCGAAAAACAAAACAAAACAAGACAAAAAAAGAATGTTTGGTTGTTGGGCTGGAGAGATGGCTCAGTGGTTAAGAGCACTGATTGTTCTTCCAGAGGTCCTGAGTTCAATCCCCAGCAATCACATGATGGCTCACAACCATCTGTAGTGAGATCTGGTGCAGTGTAGTCATATAAATAAAAATAAATAAATACTATTTTTTAAAAAAAGAATGTTTGGTGTTAACAAGAGTGAGACCCAAGAGACGGCTCAGGGGTTAATGGCACTTGCTGATCTCACAGAGAACCCCAGCTCAGTTCCCAGGTGGCTCACAACTGCCTGTAACTCCAGTTCCAGGGGATCCAGTCCCTTTTTCCAGCTTCTGCAGGCACACAACCATACAGAAATAAAAACAAAATGAGTTAAATGACCACTGGCTCAGTCCACTGCTCATAGGATTCAGCTTGGCTGGGACCCCCCAGCAGTGCTCTGCCACCAGTGTCCCCTGGGGCCCTCTACACCTGCTACTCCAGACTTCATGTTGGCCTCCCTCACTTTATCCTCTTGAAAATGTTTCCTGCTTCTCTGGGGATGGAATCCAAGGCCTTCAAAGGCTGAACATGTGTCCCCTCAGCCACACCCATCCCCTCTAAGGGCTGCTTGTCCCAGTCTCCCACCCCAAACCCACCATAAATACACTCTTAAGGATGAGTCTTGGCTTGCTTGCTGACAGGGCCCCTCCCCCCAACATGCCATTTTTACCTGCAACTGTTAAGAGCATCATCCAGTGAGGCTGGCAGGCTGGTGACTGTCGCTATCCTGGGTCCCGATCAAACTTGGGACTGTTACAGAGGGAGGGAAGGCAGGAGACTGCCTTAGCCTGATTGTGGGCAAGCCCAAGACCCTAGTCTCATCCTGAGACAAGATGTGGCTACAGGTGTCTGCCGGTCGAGGGGAACATGCCAGAACTTAGGGCCCTGAATTTGATAAAAGGGAGAATTTTTCTATAACTCACACTGTGTTCTATTTCTTAACCGGTCTCCCTTCTCCTTCCTGAAGTGGGTGTTTTCAGCCCCAAGGAGAGACCGGAAGTGGAGCAAAGGCCTTTTTTCATCTCTCTCCCAGCCTGCTCTGTGTAGCATTCCTTTCCTATCAGGTAATCAATAGTGCTTGTTAGCTAACTAAAGGCAAATTAAATGCTAAACAGCACTAATTACAAGCTGTTGCAAGATCCCGGCTCTTAGCAAAGAGAACGGCTGGTGGTGATTGCCCAGGGTTTGTTGCTATCCAGGTGGATAAGTCTTGAAATTGCTCTTCTCTGACTGCAGGTTTCCAAGGGGGCCTGGCCTCCTAAGAGAACTGCAGCGTGATGCGGGAGTGGGGGATGGAGGGGGTAAGGATTCGTGAAATTCGAAATCCCAGTGTATTTCATTGTGTGGAGCAATGTTCAGGAGCAAGATAAGTGGATTTTGCTGCCTGTTTCTATGAAAGGAGATAGCCAGCAACTATTAAATGGGGGGCGGGGGAGGGGCTCAATGGAACATCAGCGTGTGGGGGGAGGGCCGGGCAGATAAGGTACCACACGGAGCTGCTCCGTCTCCCGTGTAGAATCCCGAAACGCTCTAGGAAATGGCTCCCATTTACAGGCTATTGTCAGTTATTGTTGGTGACAGTGTTTAAAATGTGCGATTTAGTTTCTGGCTGATGGAATTAAAATGAGCAGGCCTATCATCTGTCAAGGTAAATATCCAGAAGCGGGGGGGGGGGGGGGGGCGGGGGGGAGGGAGGGAGGAGAGGGAGGTGGGGAGGACTATTTTTAGTCAAGAAAAATAAGTGCAGCAGGAGCTACTTACACCTCATTTATTTTAATTTTCAATTATTTTGGATTTATCTTACGCATATGGGCGTTTTGCTTGCGTGCATGTATGTGCACCATGTATATTCTCGGTGCCTACAGAAGCCAGAGAGGGCATCAGATCCCTTGGAAATTTTGGTTCTGGGTTCTTGTGGGGTACCATCTGAGTCCTGGGAACCGAACCCATGTCCTCTGAATGAGCAGCCAGTGCTCTCCAGCCATCTTTCCACCAACACCCTTCGACCCTTGTTGATTTCTCTGTCATTTCTTTTCTCCTAAGGACAGCTGAGTAGAAGACCACCAACAGGACGACGTCCAGACCTCTGGTGATGCTCTTAGCTTGTATCCATGTGGTGTATTTAGTCCCCCAGCCTTCGGCCTTAGCCACGAGGGAGTGCAGCCCAGCTCCTCGGGGCTTGGTCACTTCCTCTGTCTTCAATGCAAAGGTATATAGTCTCTCCTGCCCTCTTCCTGGACTGACGGGTGACAAGCTGCTCGCTCCTGTCCCTTCTCTCAGACATGCTACTGGGAAGCAGGTTGTTGCGAATGCCCAAACCTGCAGGGCGACCTGAGGTTAAGGCCGTGCAGCAGTCTGTCTTCTTGATTCCCGAGGGAATGAGAAATCTGTTGTTGACTTGCCTCACTGTAAAAATGTTTTCTCTCCATCCTTCCCTTTTTTGTGTGGCAGTACTGAGGATGGAACATATCCGAGGGGAGCCCTGGGCTCCACTGCAGCTTTTCTGAGTCTTTTTCAGGGGTGTCACCAGAGGGCTTGGGCAGCAGATACACGTGGTGGGTGGGAAAGTGTGGGCAGTAAGTTTCCTGGGAGGTGAGGGTTAAAAAACATAAAGCGGAGTAATGTGGCGGGGTGGGGGTTGGGGAGTGAGGGAATACCCGGCGGGGCCCCTGCCAAGGTTGCCCCCCCCTGAGAAATCGCGACATACGACAGGCCTAGTACAAAAGGAGGTTTATTGTGGGGAGGGGGGCGGGGACCTGGAAAAGGGATAGGGACAGAGAAGGGGGCGACAGAGGGGGACAGAGGAGAGAAGAGGTCCGGAACACCTGGGAAGAGAGAGAGGGGGGAGGAAGAGGAGGAGAAGGAAGGAAGGAAGAAGGGGAGGAGGAGGTAGAAGGAGGAGGGAGGAGGAGGAGGAGGAGGAGGAGGAGGAGGAGGAGAAGGAGAAGAAGAGAAGGAGAGATGGCGTAGCCAGCAGTCCTCTTATATGTGGCCACACCTGGCAGCTGCAGAGCAGGTATGGCGGTGGGCGGGTAGCTGGTGGGCGGAGCCTAGCGGGAGTTGTCTGTAAGCCAATAGTGAATCCCTCAAGTTCCTGGTGTAAATGATGCTGTGGGGGACTGGGAAGGACGCAAACACCGCAGTCCGGGTCCAGGCCCCACCCTTTTGAAAGTAACCTTTGCAGGGCATCCTATACCCCAACTCCCCGACCCCTGACTCTGAGGGAACCAGCAGGGTGCTTGGAAAGTTTTCCCAGAAGAAATGACAATCATTACATTGTTGCGGGGGGGGGGGGCACTGTCTCCGATGGAGAGCTTGCTCTGTCTGGACAGAGATCAAACCCACACTAATAGGTGTTATGGTTTCATTGGGCAATAAACACGTAAGCTGAATTTAGCTTCTTGTGAAAAATAGTCAGCTCTTCACACAGAAGTAAGAAATTGCCAGAGCAGGAAAATACTTTACAGAGTAAAGATTTGGGAGGTGGAGGGGGAGACACAAAAAGTAAAACCAAATCTCCAGGTTTAGGTTTAACACTTCCCGTCAGGGATGAGACCCTGCCCTCTGCTATGGATCTCGAAACTGGAGCACAAAGTAAGCGAAGGGCCAGTAGTGGACAAAGCACAAAAGGGACCCTGCCTTTGCCCACGAAGGCCCAGGCCGTGGCCTGCTTGCCTCTTGTTTGCAGACTAGCTTCTCCTCCCTAAAGACATCTAGAAATTTCCAGGATGTGTGTGTATGTGTGAGTATGTTAAGTGTTTATGAAAATAATACTTCCCAAAACAACAACATAACAAGGCTTTTGCAAATCTGTTTATTAGCAGGCAGCTGGATTCTTTTATCTTCTTTGATCTTATCTCCAGCAGAGCTTCCTTTAGGTGAGAAGAATTGAAAAAAAAAATCCAGTAAAGTCTTAGCTCCATGAGGAAATAGTTTTGACCGAATGTCTTCTGAAAGGGCTACAAACACAAGCAAAGGTTCCTGAGAAGGCTAACATAGCCGTCTGTGAAGGGACCCAGGACAACCAGTACAGGCGTTGGACATTCCGAAAGAAGTTCTCTTTTGGGACAAGAGAAGGTGTCAAAGAAATTATGAACATATGGCATGTTTGTCAGGGGCATATGGATGCTATTTCCTAATGACAGGAGGCCTGGTCATTCAGTTAGAGGGATAAATGTGGCAGCCTGGTAGTGGGTGGGAGAGATTGCTTACTCCTTAAATAGGCCAGGAGGCAGGGGCTACTTAGAGTCCAGTTGTACAGCAAAGGGCACAGTACTCATTAACTCACCTGCTGGCAAAGATGTGCGTTGGGTATCTTACCCACGAGGCTATGTCTTCCTTTCCAAATAAGAAGTCAGAAAGGCTGTAA
This sequence comes from Mus pahari, assembly GCF_900095145.1. Lineage (NCBI taxonomy): Eukaryota > Metazoa > Chordata > Mammalia > Rodentia > Muridae > Mus > Mus pahari. The sequence goes on along the minus strand of NC_034606.1, from coordinate 49,114,388 downwards.
GTGGGGACTGTGGACTCAGGTCTGTCCATTCTCATTCTGGATCTGGCTTGATCAGCTGTGAATCCTTGGACAAAATAGTGTGTGTGTGTGTGTGTGTGTGTGTGTGTGTGTGTGTTTCCACTGGACCTATCTCATCAGTGTGCTGTGAAGCAAACTGTACTACACATAAAGTACTTACACGGGTGTCTGTACAGGCTGGTTGTGTGTGCCAACTTGACACAGGCTGGAGTTATCACAGAGAAAGGAGCCTTCCTTGAGGAAATCCAGCTATAAGGCATTTTCTCATTTATTGATCAAGGGTGGGAGGAGGGCCCATTGTGGGTGATGCCATCCCTGGGTTCTGTAAGAAAGCAAGCTGAGCAGGCCAGGGGAAGCAAGCCAGTAAGTAATAAATCCCTCCATGGCCTCTGCATCAGCTCTTGCCTCCAAGTTCCTGCCTGCTCTATGTGAGTTCTTGACCTTAATTCCCTTGGTGATGAACAGCAATGTGGAACTGTAAGCTGAATAAACCCTTTCCTCCCCGACTTGCTTCTTGGTTATAATGTTTTGTGCAGGGATACAAACTCTGACAATGTCTTAGGAAGGGGACTCCACAGAGCCAGGGAGAAGGACCATTGATTTCCGAGATCAGTACTGTCATCAGTGCTGATTAGGTCTAGGGAACTCTTGGTACTAATTCTTTTGTGAGGGCCCTATGGTTGTATACCATGCCATGTGCTCACACAAGGTAGAGTCCAAAGATAGTGGTAGGCAAAGTAAGCAGGTCTTGTGTTTGTAGAGTCATGCCCTACAGTAGACAAATAGACCTCTGCTGGACATGCTAATAGACAGGGTTTCTCTGTGTAGCCCTGGCTGTCCTGGAACTCACTCTGTAGCCCAGGCTGGCCTCGAACTCAGAGATCCGCCTGCCTCTGCCTCCCATGTCCTGGGATTAAAGGTGTGCTCCACCACTGCCAGGCCAGACATGCTAATTCTAAGTTAATCTTGCTCACCAGAGAGCCAGCTAGCACTCATGGCGTATGGTATGGGGAAGCTGGATTCATTATCCACAGGGCTGGAGAGATGACTCAGTGCTTTAGAGTACTTGCTGCTCCTGCAGAGGACCTAGCTCGATTCCCTGCATCCACACAGCAGCTCACAACCCTCTGTAACTCTAGCTATAGATGATCTAATGCCCTCATCTGGCCTCTGTGGGCATTGCATGCACATGATGCACATACACACAGGCAGACACATACTCAAACGCATAGATGTAATCTTTTGAGGGCAAAAATTAAACATTACTTTCTTATTTTTAATTGTAACATAACTATTTTTGAGACAATAATGTACTTGAGTAAATGCATATTCGCACACAGGTTATATACACACATATAAATAGGCTTATATAATTCTGATGAATATAGCAATTATATAAGAAAAAGAACACAGGAATATTTTGCTATAAGACTGTAAAAATAAATAACTTTTTTTTTTTTTTTGAGACAGGGTTTCTCTGTGTAGCCCTGGCTGTCCTGGAACTCACTCTGTAGCCCAGGCTGGCCTCGAACTCAGAAATCCGCCTGCCTCTGCCTCCCAAGTGCTGGAAAAATAAATAACTCTTTAAAACGTCTGCTTCTCAGAGGTGGGGCGGGTCCATGGGACATAGCTTCAATCACACAGAAATAGAACATAATAACAACAACAAAAAACAGAAAAGAGGGACACACCCCACATGTCTCCTGGCTCTCATCTCTCCCAGGGACAGCACTTCCGGAGGAAGTCCTTCCTAGGCCCAAACCTTGTCTGGCTCCGCCTCCTTGGCCAATCGCAACTCCGCTACTTGTCGGGGGCGGGGACTTACCATCCACCCGGGACGCACCCTGGTTGCTGGGGCAACAGCGTCCTGAAGACGTGGCTCATGCCTGCTCCCGGGACCCAGCGGCCAGGTCTGCGCAGGAGAATTGGCGGAGCGAGTTGGTGGCCACCAAGCCGGGTAAGGAGGGGGAGCTTGCGGGGCCCGGAGTGCGGGGCTGCGCGGAGCGAAGCGAGGGGCGCGGGGGAGCGCGCGGGCGGGCGGCCACCCGCGGGAGGTTCGGTCTCCTACTTCTCCTGGCTTGCAGCGTTCCTTACCCTGCTCATTCGCGCCCCCGCCTAGATCCTGAACACAACGTTCTCTGCTTAGTCCTGAGGAGGACTTGGCTGAAAGACCTGTCAACCACACAAGTAGCAAGTAGCCAAGGCGGAACCTCCTCACTCTGTTTCCAGGCAAACGCTGCCTTACACAGCCTTGTTCTATATCAGTTAACCCCATTGCCCAAATTCCACGTGAAAGAAAGCACTTCGTGAAATGTTCTAAGCTTTCAGGCTGAAGGCTGGCCCCCCTGTTCACCCTTCCACCCCTTTTCTTTCCCTCCTAAAAAAAAAAACAAACAAAAAAACAAAAAAACAACAACAAAAAAAAACGTTTTGTTTTATTTATTTTTTAGGTCTCACTATGTAGCCCTGGCTAGCCTAAAACTTGCTGTGTAGACCAGGCTGGCCTTAACCTCACAGAAGTGCACCTGCCTCCTCCTGAAAATATTTACTTTCCACAAGTCTGCCTCTTCCAAAGGGATTTCATATCATGCTGGGAAAAACACCCATTTCTCTTAAGTTGTATCTGTGTCCTTGAAGGAGTGAACTTAGAGAAATACGGTAAATAAATCCTATCTTTACAAACCACACTTCATCTTGGTCTTTAATCCATTGCCTTCAGTTCAATAAACATTTCTTTGCCTAAGCTCCAGGGAGTGGAAAACGAACCTGCCCTTGGCTCCTTGTGGGTAGGTGAATGTGTGTCTTCTGTCCAGCCCTATGAATTGGAGGAAAAAGAATTCACTGGAGTCATCTGTGCGTTGGCTTTCTTTTTGCATTCATTTTTGTGCTTGTTTTAAGGTAGGGATTATTTTCTTAAAAGATATGCTTGACTGAAGCTGCACATGGTGGTGCGTGCACACTTGCAATCCCAGAATTTGAGAGGCAGAGGCAGGAGAATCTCAAGTTATAGCCTGGGCTACCCGAAACCCTGTCTCAAAATGAAGAAACCCACAACGCTTACCTTATATTTGATATCTTGCATGCCAGTTTTATTTGCACTTATATTGTGTCCCCCTTTCCAGCCATACAGAAGTTGAGCACCCATGCTGTGATCCTGACAGCTGACTAGCATCCCCAAATAGAACCAGTTCTGCAGGCCTGTTCAGCCACTTGATGCTAATGGAGCAGTTACTCTAGTAAAGCTACCTCACTGGTCTGGAGCAAGCTCATAGGCCAAGGGTTCTCACCCTGGGGGTTGCAGATCAGGTACTGTGCAAATAGATATTATCCAGGCTGGTCGGGGGTCAACTTGACACAAGTTAGAATCCTCAGAGAGGAAGGTGCTTCAGTTGAGGAAAGGCCCCCATGACAGCCAGCCCTAGGGCGTTTTCTCAATTTGTGGTCAGAGGCAGGAAGGCTCAACCCAGAGTGGGTAGGGCCATCCCTGGGCTGGTGGTCCTGGGTTCTATAAGAAAGCAGGCTGAGCAAGCCAGGGGAAGCAAGCCAGCAAGCAGCACCCCTCCATGGCTCTTTACATAAACTTCTGCCTCCAGGTTCCTGCCCTGCTTGAGTTCCTGTTCTGACTTCCTTCTGTGGTGAACATCTGTGTGAGAGTGTAAGCCAAATAAACCCTTTCTTCCTCAACATACTTTTTGGTTATGGTGTTTTATGGCAGCAATAGAAACTCTAAGATACCTTATGATTCATAACACTAGCAAAATTATAATTATGAAGTAGCAGTGAAATAGTTTTTTGGTTGGGGGTTACCACGACGTGAGGAACTGTATTAAAGGGTCACAGCATTAGGAAGGTTGAGAACCACTGTCATAGATGCTTAGAGTCACAGGGTGACTTTCTGATGGCTCCTCCCCCTGCCAGGACTGACAGGTAAGCCATAGGTGGTAGATGATGTAACTGGGAGAAAAGACACAAACAGCCACCTTTTCCCTTAACATACTTTATGTGATTTTTTTTTTTT
>NC_034606.1:49079610-49109817 GCF_900095145.1 Mus pahari | reverse complement strand
GTGTGTGTGTGTGTGTGTGTGAGAGAGAGAGAGAGAGAGAGAGAGAGAGAGAGAGAGAGAGAGAGAGAGAGAGAATGGATGTTCATGCAAGCACACATAGTAATCCGAGGACACCTTGCACAAGTCACTTCTCTCCTCCCACCACGTGAATCCCAGAGATCAAATCCAAGTTGTCAGGCTTCATGGCAAGTGTCTCTACCCTATGAGCTATCTTATTGGCCCTCATATAACTTTTAAATTTACTCCTCAGTTCTCAGCTATGAAAATCTATTGTGGGCAAGCCAGGTTAAGGCACTTCACAAAGCGGAGAAATAGCCAAGTGTGCCTTCTCTCCTATAGTGTATGATAGTAGAACCTGTGTTCTTGGCATGCAGCTGTCTACGTTCATACCTGAACTCTAGGCGGGCTTTGGATGATATGTGTGAATACCTACCCATGTTCAACTAAACCATATAAATCATCACAAGAAAAAAAATACTGTGTCCTAGCCAGCTTAAACTGCCACCTTGTCACAGCCTAGAGTCATCTGAGCAGGGAGTCTCAGTTGATTGATTGGCCTGCAGGTATGTCCGTAGGGGACTGTCTTGCTTCTTGCTTCTTAATTGATGTGGGAGGGCTCAGCTCACTGTGGGCAGCATCATTCCCCAGAAAGGTGTGCCTGGACTGTATAAGAAAGCTATTTGAAAATGAACCAGTAAATAGCCTGGAATGTGAGCCAGCAAGCAGCGTTCTACCGTGGTCTCTGCTTCAAGTTCCTGTTTCTGTTCCTACCATGACTTCCCTTCAGTGATGGACTGTGACCTGGAAGTGTAAATCAGATAAATTCACTCCTTCTTTACATTGCTTTTTGCTTCCTGTCTTAGTTAGGGTTTTACTACTGTGAACAGATACCATGACCAAGGCAAGTCTTATAAAGGGCAACATTTAATTAGGGTTGGCTTACAGGTTCAGAGGTTCAGTCCATTATCATCAAGGTGGGAGCATGGCAGCATCCAGGCAGGCATGGTGCAGGAGGTACTGAGAGTTCTACATCTTCATGTGAAGGCTGCTGGCAGATAGTGACTTCCAGACAGCTAGGATGAGGGTCTTATAGCCCTCATCCACAGTGACACACCTACTCTAACAGGGCTGCACCTTCTAATAGTGCCACTCCCCAGGCCAAGCATATACAAACTATTATACTTCCAGAAAGGAAATTAGAGCAAACAACTAAATTATGGGGAGGAAAGAGAATGGTCAGGTCTTGGATCAGTAAAACTGGGCCTTGACCTTAGCTGTGAGCTTCTTGTCAAGGCAAAGCAGGCTTAGAAAAGAAACCAGTGGTTGGCATATAACCCAGCAATAGGGCACTTGCCTGGCATGCATGAGGCCCCTAGGCTCAATTTCTAGCACCCTCAAAATGGAATGTATTTGATCCAGGAAAATAAGGCCTTCCGTTCTTCCAGGAAGACATTTTTTTCCTCACATTTAGATGGGAGGGAAGGTCTTCCTGGGATTCATCAGGCAAGGCTAAGATGGGACTCTGGATAACCACTGAATGACAAGCACACAGTCTCACTGTCTTCGCTTTTGGGAGTGGATGTGCTTCAGTTTGAACTAAATATTTGAAATTAGAGATCTCCGAATCATAAGTTCCCAGAACCGCATTCTGAAAGTTTCCCCTCTGAGGCTTGGTGAGTGGGATTATCCTGTCCCTGGGTTGGCTCTCTGTGTTTATTTACTTCTCAGTGATTTAGTAAGCACCTGCCATGTGTTGACCCTTGTCTGGGCTTTGGGGATGGCACAGCTATGGCTCCCACCTTGGCTTCGTATCCCTCCAGCTTCCACACTATGGTTGTAAGGGCCCACGATTCACCGGGGAATGAAACCCCCCGACTCAAATAGTATGTAAATGGAAAGAGTGTTTTATTCTGCATGCTGGGGTCTCCCATCATCAGAATAGAGAGATACCCAAATGAGCTTGCAGGCCTGATTTAAAGCACATTAGGGAATGCCTGGGTAAGTGACTTCTATGTTAATCTGTTGGGTCTATCTCTACGAACATTCCCTTACTGGGGCATGGGGGCTGGAAACTTGCTGGGGAGGTTTGGAAACTGTTGCTGAGGAAGTAGCTGAGGAAGCCTAGAAACTGCTGCTGACCCATTGTCCTTGCCTCAGGCCAGGTGGCAGGGCAGCTTCTGAGGCCTGGACTTGCCCAGTTCAGAGATTTAGGCCTAGTCTCCTTAGCTGCCAGTTTGAAGCCTGGACTCAAACTCATATGGACTCAGCCTAGCCGTCTCACAGTCACTCCAGAGGTGGTTTTTCTTGAGTTCGGTTTGATTGCCTGATTACCCTCTGATACCTTGAGATGGTGCCGTTGACCTGTTTCCTGAGTTATCTTTCTACTCAGTGCTGAGCGTTCACGCTGAGATGGACCGTGATCCTCCTCCAGCTCTGAGAGCAATGGCTTTAGCAATTTCTCTTTGGAGATTTATTTATTTATTTATCGGAGGGCATGGGTGATATCGCTTGTTCGTGGAGGTCAGAGGGCGTTGGTTCCCTCCTTTTACTTTGTGAGTTCTGGGAACCAAACTTAATCATCAGGCTTTGCAGCAGGCACTTGTAACTGCTGAGTCATCTCGAAGGCTCATCATCATCAGATCATCATCCCTCTGCCCCAGCCCCCACCACGCACACACTTTTGCATATGTTTGGGGGTCAGCAGGGCTCACACAGATCCAGGTTGAGAACACACACTTGAAGGGGAGCTGTTATTTCCATTTTGTGAATGAGGAGACTCAGACAGGAGAAGAATCAACTTGCAAGATTGCACAGTAGATGGCAGAGTCAGTCTGACCTATGCCCTGTGTTTTTCCCACTGTCCCAAAGTGAAGATTCTTGGTGGCCAAGGCGAGGTGTGTATGGAGGTCTGTGGAAGGTCACGGGGTGGGGCAGGGGGAAGGGGAGGGGGGAATGAGCCATTTTAATGTGCATGTTCTCAGGCAGAACAGAACGCTCCATTGATGATCCAACATAGTCCTCTCAAATATGTGGATGGAGCTGCCCACATCTTTTGTGTGCCTCATGATCTTTTTCCAGTTTAGTCAAACACTCTCCCCCTACCCCGAGGGATGCCAGAACCAACAGTTTTTGTTCCTGATGCCATTGCTGTGGGCTGCAGGTCTATTTTACTCTTGTGTTGAGTTATGTTTCTCTGGGTGCCAAGGCAGACGGATGGTACTTTTGTTAGGATTCTGTTATAAATAGCATCTGCTAAAAACTGGACATCAGTCCTCTGGCAAACGAACAAATAGATCTGGGAACTAGCTGCCACATGGCGGTTTGTGCCTGTGGGCAAGAAGTGTAGCTGGAACTGGATGTGGTAGCTCCCTCCCTCCTGTGATCCAGGCAGGCAGGGAGGTAGAGGCAGGGGATTAGGTGTTCTCTGGCTCCGCTCCCGTGACACTAAGAAATCCTATCAAAGACATTGTGAGTGTGTTTGATACGGGAACTAGGCTGGGTCTGGAAACCAGGAAACCGGATCTTTTCTACTCAGATTTCAGTTGCTGGTCAAGAATAATTGACATCTATTATTGCAGTTTGACCTATTGATTTGTCTGATAAATAAATAAATAAACTTTGAGCATCTGGTGAACAACAACAACAAAAGAGTCCCCTGGCTTATAGGAGCTCTAGGCTAGCCTGGGCTACATGAGAGCCTGTCTCAAACAAAATGAAGCACCAAAGAGTAGGAAAAGGGTGTAGTCAGTGAATTCCTGGCTTTCCAGTCCTTGTCAGTGTCTACCCTCAGGTTCTGAGTCGTTGCATTTGTGAATGTCTCAGGACTTTCTCTTCTTGGGAAAACCTAATGATCATGTAGTTAGGGATGAGATGTATACAATCTGTCACAATGTTTTGTCCTGCTTAGTACACTGTTAACTTTCAAGACCAAGGGTATCATTATCCCAGGCGTCTACCTCACAGTGTAAAGTGTTCATTGTGGCCCATCAAGAACAAAGGGGAATGGCAGGCTTGTCCTGGGTCAGATCTCCATGGGTCCAGAAAGCCCGTGGGCTCTCTCCTGCTGGAGGGGCTTGCTGACTACCAACTTCCTCTGGATCCACAGAAAATCTAAAAGCAGAAAATTGGTGAATGTTGAAATGCAGCAAGAGGAACAGACAGGGAATTATTCTATTCACACACACACACACACACACACACACACACACACCCCACCCCATCTGTGACCCCAACACAGGGATGGAGCTGCAAGTGCTTCTGGGACTTGTGCCTTTTTCTTTATCAACCAAGTTGTCAGAATATAAACTCACAGCCCTAAGTTAGACATGACTGATTGGGCAGCCTCATGACGGAAGCATCATTTTTAATCTTTTAAAAATATTTATTTTTGCCAGGCGGTGGTGGCACACGCCTTTAATCCCAGCACTTGGGAGGCAGAGGCAGGCGGATTTCTGAGTTCAAGGCCAGCCTGGTCTACAAAGTGAGTTCTAGGACAGCCCGGGCTACACAGAGAAACCCTGTCTTGAGAAAAACAAAACAAAACAAAACAAAACAACAAAAAAATTATTTTTAGGTGTATGAGTATTTTGCTTGTATGTATGTATGTATGTATGTATGTATGTATGTATGTGTATGTATGTATGTATGCCCTGCACAAGCAGTTCCCACAGAGGCCAGTTGAAGGTGCTAGATCCCATGGAACTGAAGTTAAGGACAGTTGTAAGCCGCCTTGTGGATGTTTGAAATCAGACCCTGATCCTTTGCAATGATAGTCAATGCCTTTAACCACTGAGCCATCTCTCTAGTTCCCCCTTCCCCCTATTTTTAGACAGGGTCTTACTGTGTAGCTCTGGCTTGCTTGAAACTTGCTCTATAAACCCAACTGGCCTAAAAAGATCTGCCAGCCTTTGCCTCCCAAGTGCTGAGATCAAAGTTGTGCGCTCCCAGGCCTGGCTCTGTGTCTTTTATCTTGAAAGATGAACTGTGCCAGGAAGACGAGGAGTGTGATGGCTGCTCTTGGTTGTCAACTTGACACACCTGGACAAAGATTAAAGAATTAATTCTTTAATTAATTAATTCTCCATTAAAGAATTGTCTCCATCAGATTGGCCTGTGACCGTTTTTTTCTTGATTGCTAGTTGGTGGGGGAGGACTGCTCCACCCACTGTGGGCGGTGTCCTTCCTAGGCAAGTGGGCCTGGAATGTACAAGAAAGGTGGCTGAGCTGGAGTAAGCAAGTCAGTGAGCAGCAATCCTCCATGACTTCTGGTCCAGTTCGTGCCCCCAAGTTCCTGCTTTGCGCTCCTGTCATGGCTTCCCTTGATACTTAATTTTTTTATATTTGCATAAAAGTTGAGAAGACTATAAGGTATAGAGAGGTGGTGGGTACTTCCAGCTCCCCCGCCCCCCGAAACCCCATGATACCATTCGCAGAATAACCATAGTTCAGTCTTCAAAACTGGGACACACGCTTGGATACCACGTCAAACGAACTGAACCGAGAGTTTTAAAATTTTATTTGGATTCAGGAGTGTCTTTCTTTTTTGCCCATTGTGGGGGTCTCTGAGGTGACCTCGGTCCACAAGAAGCAAGCAGGCGAGAAGTTCTGATCAACACAACTCAGTAGCAGGTGCTGCTATAACCTAAACATCAAGAGCCTGACCCTGAGTAGTTTCTTTTTTGGTGAATTTAAGTACAGCACAATTTGGTAAAAAATTTTCTGGTGATAAATAACAATCCCTCAACCATCTACATGGTCTGTGGCTTACAACGGTCCTTAACTTCAATTCCACGGGGTCTAGCACCTCCAACTGGCCTCCGTGGGAACTGCAGTACGTGGAGGCATAATGAAGCCAAAGGCTTGACTGTATCAGAACTTTGTAAAATATACCTGACGTCTCCCATAAAGCTAGGTTTTATAGGTTGACTGAGAAAAAACAAGCTCGTGAGAAGGGTCTGGGGGAGGATCTGGTGAGTCTTGGCTACAAAGGTAGTGCAAAGGTCACCAGGTCATTAACCACATTCGCTTCCAGCCTTCTGGACGGAAAGCAGGTTATACGTCTCTCCCCTTGAAGAGACAACGGTGTGTGCTCAGCACTCATGAGTCCACTAGTGCTTATCTGTGTGCAAAGAACCCCCATGCCTCCCACATCTCGGGAAAGTTTTTTGTTTTTGTTTTTTTTTTTTTGGTTTTTCGAGACAGGGTTTCTCTGTGTAGCCCCGGCTGTCCTGGAACTCACTTTGTAGACCAGGCTGGCCTCGAACTCAGAAATCTGCCTGCCTCTGCCTCCCAAGTGCTGGGTCGGGACAGTTTTTATTGAAACTTAACAGTATAATTTGGCAGCATTCGTTAGAACATTACTAGGCTGTAGTAATTTGAGGTGTGTGTGAATGGGGTGGGGGCAGGGTCTTCTGTGTCATCCAGGCTGGCTTTTAACCCATAATCCTTTCTCTGCTAGAATGATTAGTGTCCACCACCCAGTCCTCTGCTGGCAATCTACTTTTTAAGAATGGAATAATATAATTTTGTATTCTTTTGTCTTACTTTTTTTTTTTTTTTTAGATTTATTTATTTATTATACGTAAGTACACTATAGCTGTCTTCAGACACTCCAGAAGAGGGAGTCAGATCTCGTTATAGATGGTTGTGAGCCACCATGTGGTTGCTGGGATTTGAACTCAAGACCTTTGGAAGAGCAGTTGGGTGCTCTTACCCACTGAGCCATCTCACCAGCCCCTTTTGTCTTACTTTTGTGTGAGATGCATGTGAGCGCGGAGGCAGGAGGTCAGCCTTCTGTGTCATCCTTAGGATGCTGTCTTCTGCCTTTTACAAATCAATTTCATACGAATGCCCTCGGCACTCTCCTGCCTCATATCTCCCCATCACTGGGATTTTGTGTGTACCTCCATTCCGGATTTTATTTTATTTTTAGTGTAGGCTCTGGGTATAGAACTCAGGTCCTCTGTAGGAGCAGGAAGTGTTCTTAGCCACTGAGCCTTCTCTCTAGCTCCTTGGTTTCAGTTTTCAAAGTCTCAAAGCCTCACACCAATAGACACATCATTACAAAGTGGGTGAAGGATGGCTGAAGTCCCTGTCACAGTGTAAGGGAGGCTGGTCTGTGCAGAGGTATCCACAGGAGCTTCTCAGGAAAGTGACATTAGTTTTGAGAGCCAGGGCGGCAGTTTCCAGAGTGATACCTGGGGCCTGTGGAGGCAGCGGCAGCCGGCCCTCAGGAACTTGGACAGTCACTCATTCTGAGTTCCCGCCCACTCTTCATGGCGATCAGAATCTAGATCTGAGATCTAGATTGGAATCTAGAATCTGTTTATAAGAAAGATTCCAAGTGACTCTGAAGGACATTTAGGCTTGAGAACCAGTGATCTCCAGGACGAGGAGAGTTCAGTAGGCAGAGAGGGAGTAGTGTGGGTGGGTAGGCAGAGGCGATTTCATGTGAGGACAAAGGTGTCTGTGTGGAAGAGACCTTGTATGTCTCAGGGACCACCTGAGGCCAGTGTGGTAGAGGTGTAGGAGCAGGAGTGGGAGGCAGCTGCCGGAAGACACAGGTTAATGCATTGCCTTCGTGGGTATCAAAGCCCAGGGCCTGAGGGACAGTGACAATGATAGGAAGAAACAGGACACCACAGGGCTTTTAAGTTATTGTTCTGGCTGTTGTGTGGAAGATGGAAGTGTGTGTGCGTGCCCGTGTGTGTGTGTGTGTGTGTGTGTGTGTGTGTGTGTGTGTGCAAGTTGTGTGTGTATGAATGTGTGCACATATATATGTATATGTGCACGTGTGTGTGTGTGTGTAAGTGTGTGTAAGTGTATGTGTTGGGCTGGAACCTGGGAGGAGGAGGAATGTGCCTACAGTGCTCACAGACTAGCTTTACTTATGGCTCAGAGAACCAAGGAAACTGGTCAGCTCAAGGGTGCTAACCCATGCTCTCTTCTTTCTCAGAATTCTCAAGTTTGCAAGTATTTGATCTAGAAGGAAATGAGGCGCAACGGCGCCAAGCTAAACTTGGCTAAAGTCAACAGCACCAAGTCAGGCAGTACAAAAGCAAGGTGAGTCGCTGCGGTGCCCAGCTCCATGCTGCCTGCTGCAAGGCCTGCTGGGAAGGTGCCTGCGAAGCTGGGGAAGCTTTCGCTGCCACCCCTTCTAGTGTGTGTCAGCCGCTCATCTGGCATATAACAGGAGTGCCCAGGTTGGTGCATTCTGACATGTACTGGTCCGAAGCTGATGTCAACGGGGCAGCCACTATTTGTTCCCCACAGTGACTTCCCCGCAGGCGCTATGCAAACAGTTGGACCGCTCAGAATTCCTGCAGCACTTCCCTCTTCCTGTAGGTGGCAGCAGCAGCAAATGTTTGGTTGCTTTGCCTGCCGCAGAGAAACCCTGGAAACTTTTGCCTGCTACATCTGAGGACTTGGGGACATGGCTGGACTATAAATAACATATGCCAAACACGCCGTGTCTGCTGGTTGGACAGGGAGAGAGTTGTCTCCAGTTCTTACGCTTCTGAAGTGCTGAGAACAGGACAGCTCTGCAGCAGCCGACTGTGGTCCTGCTTCTTTCCTTTGTCCTGTCTGTGTCTGTCAGTGTGGTGGGGGTGGGCGCTGAGAAATCCATGGGGTAGATCACTATGTCCATGACAGAGAAAGCAGAACACAGACAGCCTGAGACACACAGAGATGCTCCGACGTCCCGAGATTAAAGGTGTGTGCCGCCACGCCTGCCTCATTTACCACTCTCTGGAGGACTAATGTGCTAGGTGTATAGTCATGGTCTCCTGGGGAAGACCCATGGAAATTCATGAGACTTGTGGTCCTGTGGGGATTTTACTAATATTTTCTACTTTCCAGTAGAGGGGGGGGGGTGATCTTCAGGCATGGAATGAAGGAATGTGAGTGTGTGGGTCTTGTATGAGTGTGGTGTGTATGTTTTAGGCAGTTGAGCATATGTCTGTATGTAGTGTGTATGTACCTGCGTGGTATGTATATAGTAGAAGTATGTATTATGGTGTGAGGGGTGTGTGTAGCATGTGGTGTGTACATGTGCTTCGAGTGTATGTGATGCATGTCAGATATGTGTATGATGAGCATGTGGTATGTGTGGTGACTGTATGGTAAGTATGTGTGGTAAATATGTATGAAGACTATGTTTTTTGTGTGTTTGTGTGTGTGTGTGTGTGTGGTGAGAGTGTATGGTGTGTGTAGTATATGTGTACTGTAGTGTGTGGTATGTGTGAGGAATGCCTGTGTGGTAAGGGTGTGGCATGTGTGTGTGTGTGTGTGTGTAATGTGTATATGGTATATATGGGGTGTGTATGTGTATAATAAGTGTGAATGTGTGTGTTGTATGTGGGGTATGTGTGTGTGTGTGTGTGTGTGTGGTGAGTGCCTGTGTGGTGTATGTGGTGTGGTGTGTGTGTGGTGAGTGTGGTGTGTATGTATATGTGTGTGTGTGTGCGTGTGTGGTGAGTGTTAATGTGTGTGTTGTATGTGAGGTTTGTGTGTGTGTGTGTGTGTATGGCGAATGCCTGTGTGATGTATGTGGTGTGGTGCGTGTGTGTAGTGAATGTGTGTGTTGTATGTGGGGTTTGCGTGTGTGTGTGTTGTGCCTGTGTGGTGTATGTGGGGTGAGAGAAGCTGTTTTACAGAGAAGCTAATTTACAGTTTCCCACATAAAAGTAGAGTTTCAGATTATGGTGTGTGCAGTGCAGAGGCAGTCCTGGTGTCCACAGGACGCTGGGTGGCAGGGAGGCGTCTGCTAGGAGTGGAAGGGCACAGCTGGTGATGGGAGGCACAGGGTGGGCAGAAGTCAGTGCGTGTGACCCACTTCTAAGAGAGCGTCAGAAACAGAAGGACCCAGGCTCCACCTTCCCAGCGTAGCTAGTTTTGTTTCCTCTTCTCCATGCCGTCCATGAGGAAGCAGGTATTTATATCAGGGCATTTGCACTGCGTGCTCACTGGGCCCTCCTCTTTACATTGTTCTAAGTGTATTATGTTACTATATGTTCTTATAATCGCCATTTCCAGGTCATTAACACACATTACCTTTAGGAGCTGTGCTTGTTTGATTGCTGGGTTGATGGGGTTTGTCTTGTGCTGTGAGGGGGTGGGGGAGACTTGAAACCCCAACAGCGTTTCTTATGCTGGGGTTCAGGATGAAGGTGGGGGGCTACGCAGGGACGTGAGAGACTCCAGTGAAGGAGGCTGGGACTCAGACAGGAGGCTGCTGTCATGGAAGCTGGTCCATTTATAAGCACGGTTGTTTCTGCTAAATTGAATTCAGATGGCTGGCTAAATTGTTTTATTTTATTTTTTTAAGACAGCCTATCATTTAGAAGCTGCTTGCAGATCAGCTCACATCCTTCTAATTCCTATGTTGAGAACTGTGGACTGGGGCTTGCTGCAGCCCTGTACTGGTTTAAGATGGAAGCAGCCTGGCCTTCCTGTGAAACACACACAGCTACACACTGGTGCAAGTGTGTAACCGGCTGGGGATTAAGTTTAGGCGAGTTTGGCTCTCAGCCTTAGGGACTCAGAAAATTTGGCTTTTTTTTCTCTCTCCAGTGTTTAACTTTTTGAAAAATACAGGTAAATGGTGCAAAGTTGATAATCAGACACTCAGCAGCCAGAGATGTAGGCATCTGGCATTGTGTTTGAAGCTGGTGGAAGCTTTGCTAGGTTTTTGTACTCTGTGTGTGTGTGTGTGTGTGTGTGTGTGTGTGTGTGTGAACATTGAGAAAGCACCATGGCCTATGTTTATCCATCCTCTCCGAGGATTTTTTTTTTTTTTTTTAAAGCAGTGGGCAAGCGTGTTCAGCCCAGCTTGGGGTCACCCGAGAGTGTGTTTCTAAGAGAAGGCATGGGAGGCTGCCATGATGGGTCAGGGACACTATCTGCACCCCTCAGTGCTGGGCTCATACACACATTTGGCTTTTGTTGGTTTGTTTGTTTTTTTTTTTTTAATTTCATCTCTATGGTATTTGCCATGTATCTGTGCACCATACATGTCCTTGATGCTGGCAGAGGTCGCAAGAAGGCACTAGGTCTCTGGGAACTGGAGCCATAAATAGCTGTCAGCTGCCATGTGGATGCTGGGAATTGAACTTGGGTCCTCTGGAAGAGCAGCCAGTGCTCTTAATCTCTGAGCCATCTCTCTAGCCTGTGCTTGATTTTTTTTACATGGGTTCTAAGGATGAAACTCTGGTCCCTTGTTTGCAAGGGAGTACTTTACCAGTTGTACATTCTCCCTAACACTAAATTCTGTTTCTTTTTCTTTTTTTTTTTTAAAAGATTTATTTATTTATTGTATGTAAGTACACTGTAGCTATCTTCAGACACTCCAGAAGAGGGCATCTGATTTCATTATGGATGGTTGTGAGCCACCATGTGGTTGCTGGGACTTGAACTTAAGACCTTTGGAAGAACAGTAGGCACTCTTAACCACTGAGCCATCTCACCAGCCCTTGTTTCTTTTATATATACATATAATGTATAATATCTGTCTACCTATCTGTATTTGGTTTTTGAAAACTTTTGTGTATGAACATTTTGCCTGTATGGATGTATGTGCATCATGTATGTGCAGTGTCCATAGAGGCCAGAAGAGGGTGCTGGATGTCCTGAAACTGTAGCTACAAATGGGTATGAGCCACCATGTGGGTGCTGGGAACCGAATCCAGGTCCTGTGGAAGAGCAGAAAGTGTTCTTGATCACTGAGCCATTGCTCCAGTGTCTATGATGTATATTCTTATTCTTAATAGATATAGTAGTTTGTATAAGTTTAGAGAATATTGTTTGACCTTTTAACTTTTGGCAGTGCTGGGTATAGAATCCGAGCCTTCTATATACTAAGCAAGCGGTGTACCACTGAGCTATGTCCTCAATCCTCAATACACCATTTGGATACATGGATTCTGCCTGTAAGGAGCAGAGCAGAGGAGCTGGCTTACTCATCCCTTCAAACACTCCTCATTTCCTGGTGTCTGCAACACTCAGCACCCTCTCTACTTAGCTGCTTTGAAATGTTGTCAGTGCCAACAGGAGTTGCCCTCCTGTGTGATACAATGTTAAAGGGTTGCTTCTCGATTCTGCTGCACCCCCTGCCGTGCCCCACCTGCTCCCAGGCTCTCTGTTCCACTGTCTTCTATTTGATCAACTCAGTCTCCATGCAACACCTTGTCCCTACGTTCTACACCGCTTTTGTTAGAGGGGGAGGGGCCCTTGTTCCTAAACCTGTATGTATATGTTTGTGTATGAGTCCATGTGTATGAACATGTGTATAGCAGGCAAAGACATTTTCTTCCCTCCTTATTTTTTTTAAAGCAGAATCCTTTACTGAACCTGGAGCCTGCCAAGTCTCCTAGATTGGCTGGCCAGAGGGCCCCAGGCAGCCGCCTGTCTCAGCCTTCCCTGCAATTGGGTGGCTAAATGCCTGCTACCATGACCAGCTTATTTAGACAGGTTCTGGGGGCTCGAACTTAGGTCCCCATGCTAGCCAGAGTAATCCCTTCTCCAACTGTGCCACCTTCCCAGCCCAGGTACTGTTTTACGACATCCTGTCAATATGCGTCTAGACGACCCTCTCTAGACCGCTGCCTGCCATGGCCTGCCTGTGGCTCGTGCTGAGCGCGTACCTGTTTGGAATGTGTTTACATCACGCCTGCTTAGGTTGAATATCAAATAGGGCCTGTTTTCAGAGCCATTCCGGTGAGCCCTTTGGACCATCTGTGTAGTAACAGAGTCATGCCGGCCTGCCTTTGGTAGGATGAAGAGTTGCAAGAGGTCACACAGGTCATCCAGTCATCCTCCCCTGGGAGAATGGGTGATTCTGTGCCAGGCTCTCGACTGCATCAGGAGGAATTGCTTTTCCTAGGCTGGTTTTTTTTGTTTGTTTGTTGGTTTGTCTGTCCCCTGCCCCCTTGCCGCCAGCTAAGTGTTTCCTGAATGGAAGGGCTCTGTATTGAAGTAATAAAGCACACCTCAGGCTGATTATTTTACTCCTCAGGTGGCACAGTAAGGCATGGGGCCAAAGCCTGGGCACGCAGCGCTGTTATTAAGAAGGGGAATTTATGGGGAAAATAAAAACCCTGGGGTCGTGCAACAGCGTGCACTGCAAGGGCTGTGCTATTGCGGATGTTCTGTCGTGCCTGAGGAGAGATCCTGCGTTCACAACGCCCCCATCCCTCAGTCTTCCAGGAACTTAGTAATCCCGTAAAAATCACAGGACAGCCTTGGTCGTCAATTAGAATGCAAACTTGTACAGCCAAGGTGACCTTGATCTTCTTCTCCTCCTGCCTCCTTCTCCAGTTGGCGGGGTTGGAGGTGTGCACCGTGTCGTGGTCTTGACATCTAGATATGACTCGGAGGAGGGACTCACACACAACTGAGGAACTGTCTTTATCCGATTGGCCCATGGGCCTGTCTTCGAGGCAGATTACTAAATGACATAGGACACGCCCACTGTGAGCCGTGCCGCTCCGGGGCTGGTGGTCCTAGGATGTAAAAGAAAGCAGCCTGAGCAAGCCAGTGGGCAGCTCTCCTCTATGGCCGCTGCTTCGGTTCCTAACTCTAGTTTCCTACCTTGGCGTCTCTGGCTGATGCACTACAAGTTGTAAGTTCAAATAACCCCCATCCTCCCCAGGTTGCTTTTGGTTAGGGTCATAGCTCAGCGACAGAGAGAAAACTAGGACAGCCCCACATCTGGTTCCTGATGGTGTTGGGGATGAACGCCGGGCTTGGTGCATTCTCTGCAAGTGCTCTGCCGATCAAGCCACATCCTCGCAGCCTTGCCGTCATCTCTACCTTCCATCTGTCTTCATTGCTACAGGGTCATATCGGAGAGGCCCAGGAGTTTACCTGCTTTGTTTGTGGTACCCCCGACTTGTTAGAAGGAGGTTTAATAACTGTATGTTTGCCCTGTGAACATACAAGCCGCACGTTTCAGAACACATTTGGGATTCTGGAAGCTTCTCCATGATACTATGATCCCCTGCTTTCACTTGGAATAAGCTGGTTCTAGAAGACAAGCTTTGCTGGGGCTCTGAGGTTCTGATGGGCCAAGCCATGTGCTGTGGTGTTGATGCTGATGTGGTATAAAGATCACAGATAGAAACTTAGTCCCTACTGGGATTGGGACCCTTAAGAGTAGGGGGTTAGGCCGGTCAGTGGTGGTGCACGCCTTCAATCCCAGCATTTGGGAGGCAGAGGCAGGTGGATTTCTGAGTTTGAGGCCAGCCTGGTCTACAGAGTGAGTTCCAGGATAGCCAGGGCTATACAGAGAAACCCTGTCCCGTAAAAAAAAAAGAGTAGGGGGTTAGGTAGTGGGGGCTCTCCCTTTGGGAGGGCTCCATGGATGTGTGTGTGTGTGTGTGTGTGTGTGTTTGTATGTGTGTTTATGTATGTATATATGAGTGTGTGTATGTGTATATGTGTGTTATGTGTTTGTATATGTCAGTGTGTGTATGTGTATATGTGAGTGTATGTGTTTCTATATGTGAGTGTGTGAGTGTGTTTACCCACACTGACTGGAAGAGGGTGCCAGTCTCCCTGGGGCTGGCATTACAGGCAGCTATGGTCCAGCCAATGTGAGTGCTGAGACCCAAACCAAAAGAGTAGCCAGTGCTCTTAAAACCCTGAGCCATCTCTTTAGTCCAGTGGTCATCTGTTTTTGAACACCTACATTTAACTTTAAGCAGGTTGACCAAATCAGAATTCTCTGAGAATTATGATGTAAATCTGGACTCTGCCTCAAACAAACAAACAAACAAACAACTCCCCCCCCAAACCCTCCAAACCCCCCAAACCCGAGCTGCTACATAACCAAGCAGATTTGTTCCCAGGCACATTCACAAGTGACCCAAATTGTATGACCACACACAAGTGTGTATGTGACTATCCCAGCAGCTCGTGTATCAGTTCCCAAGAAGTGAGAGTGCTCTGCTGCTGAGCTAGCCCCCGCCTTGGCCAGCCTCTCTGTGCCAACCACCTGTATACTCGCAGGAGGAATTCCATCGGGCTACACTGTTGTCTTTTCTTGTTACGGGTGGTTGTGAGCCACCATGTGGTTGCTGGGATTTGAACTCAGGACCTTTGGAAGAGCAGTCGGGTGCTCTTACCTGCTGAGCCATCTCACCAGCCCCTACACTGTTGTCTTAACCAAGCTGTTCGGTTTAGTTTGCTAGTGTCCCTGTGCCACATAGAGCATCGGTCTTTGGCCGTGATTTCTGGTGACATCATCTGCTTTCTGACAGGCTGGTTCTGGCTTTATAGATGTGTGGGCGACGCCCTTCCTCCTCAGCCTGTAACTCTTACCCCAGGCAAGCACTTAGTCACTGGGCACCACGTGAGCCGTCCCTCTTACTTCTTAGAGAGTTTGTGGTGGACTGGATTTTAATTATTCCTTGAGCGTCTGGTAGAATTCACTGGCTAGTCCATCGGACACTGGACTTTTGGTGGCAGGTTTGAGTATTGAGTCAGTCTCGTTGTTTGCCATTGTGCTTCCTGAGTTCCCGCTTCCTCCTTAGTTCCAGTCCCATCGTCCTCCCCAGAATGCCCCCGATTTCTCTTGGTTGCCCATTTGTGCTGTGTTCCCTTATAATCCTTATTTCTGGAAGGATGGTAGTAACGTCTCTCCATCTCCAATTTTAACAGTTCGGATGTTTCCTAGTTTTTCCTGAGTCCCCCTGGTATTGATCAACTTTGCTGATATTATCAAATAGTGGCCTTGCTGCTGTGTGGCTTTTCTCTGCTGTTTTTGGGCCCCAGCCTTCTTTGTTTCTCTCTGTCTGCTCACTTTGGTTTTCTTCCCCTTTCTTATGGAAGGAGCTTGTTTTATTCATTTGAGATTAAAACAATAACCACAGGTATCCGTGGCCAGCGAGATTGCTTGACTGTAAGGGCGCTTACTCCCTAGCCTGACCCACCAGAATGTGAGCCCCGGAGCCCAAGTGGTGGAAGGAGAGAAAGACTCTGTAAATTGTCCTCTGACCTCTGACCTCTGACCCTCACATGTGAGCCATGGTGTGTGTGTGTGTGTGTGTGTGTGTGTGTGTGCGCGCGCGCGCGCGCGCGCGCGTGCGCGCGCAGTGTAAGTAAATGGTGTAAAATAATTAAATACAGGTATATGTATCACTCATGCTAAGAGTTACTTCACGAACGCTTGTGAACTGTTCCTTCATCACCCACTGGGCACATTCTGCTGGGTTCCTCTGACCTTCTGGCTGTTGACAAGCACATTCATTACCACAGAGTTGTGAATGATGCAGCTGTCGTCTGTCGCTGACTTGTGGTATCATCCCCGTGAGGTTCAGTTTTATCTTCCGATGTAATCTATCAGGAGGATGCCCCCCTTTGCATTTGAGGAGAATTTGTGTCCTGACTAGGAGGTGTTTTATACGCATCTCCTAGTTCTTTGGGGGCTTTAGTGACTCTCAAGCCTGGTCCTTTCTTTGTGTGTAGGAGCGTTTGCGTGGGTCTGTGCACCATGTATGTGCAATGCCCGTAGAGGCCAGAAGAGGGTGTTGAAACCCATGGAATCAGAACAACAGAGGGTTGTAAGCTGCATGTGGGTCCTGGGAAGCGAACTCAGGTCCTCTGGAGGAGGAGCCAGTGCTCTTAACCTCTGAGCCATCTCTCCATGCCTTGGTTACCTTCTAGGTAGTTCTGCCATTGTTACTGGTGGGTGCGGGAGTCCCCAGCTGTGGCTGCTGAAATGTCTGTTTCCCTGTCTGGCGCTGTCAGGTCCCCCCTGCACCAGGCTGTGCTTCTAACGCACGTGGACTCTTTCACACCGTTGGTGTGCAGCCTGCTGGCCTTATTGGTATTATTTCTGACCTATGCAACTTTTCTTTGTTTGGGAAAATGAATAGATTTTTGCAAGCAGGTCTGTTGCTGCTGAATGATCTGAATTTTCATGTGGCCAAGGAAACCCTCGTTTCTCCCTTACTTTTATGCTAGATATAGAATTCAGCTTGTTTTTTCTTTTTTATTTATAAGCATGCGTATTTGTGGTCATATGCCATGGTATACATGTTAATGTTAGAGGACAGCATGCAGGAGTGGTTTCTCTCTGTCTCTCTGTCTCTGTCTCTCTCTGCTTTTCTCTTTCTCTCTCCCTGTATGTGTGTGTAGAGGTCAAAAGACAAATTTACTGAAATCAGTTCTCTCCTCCTACCACATGGGGCCTGGGAATTGAACTCAAGTTTCTGGCTTTTCAGCAAGTGACTCCACCCTCTGAGCCCTCTTGCCAGCCCTGACATCTGGCCCTTTTTGTGAATCAGTGCTACCAGATTGCTGTGAGGTTCCCTTTGGTGGCACCAGCCATCTTTGGAGGCTCCCATGGGTGCTGTGTGGAGCGTTCAGAGTCCTTGTCACTATCATTGCTGCTGCCTTGGTTTACAGTGCCACTCTTCCCGAGCACTCGAGACACTGAGTATTCACCCTCTGCTGCCTGCCTCAGCTTCGTGAGTACTGGGGTCACAGGCAGGCACCAACACATCCAACAAGGGTTGGAACTTTTTAACCTCTTACTGTCTGCCCCTGAGATCAGTCAACAGTGCTAAAGCCTCTTTAATTAAAAAAAAAGAAAACAAAAAAAACCTTATTCTTTGAGAACTTCATACACGTTGGCGAAGTGTTTGGATCATACCCACCCCTCCAAGTCTTCCCAGAACTCCCTGCTGCTCCTGCCCATCTTCATATCTTCTGGTTTGTTTTTTCCCACTCTGTCCACTCTCAGTGTATGTGCATGGGAATAGGGCCACCTACAGGAGCACAGACAACCTACTGGCACACTTCTCAAGACAACTGACTGTCTCTACCCCAGCAGCCAGCAGCCAGCAGTAGCTCGTTTAGCTCCAGTAGCTCCGGTATCTAGGGGTGGGGCCTCATGAGTCCTCCCCTGTCTGTGATGGATGTTGACTGGCTTGGACTGATATACTGACCACAGATGCCAAGCCAGACTACTATATCCAGCAAAACTTACTGTCGAAGTTGAAGGAGAAAGAAGCTTTCCATAAAGAGAGCAGGTTGAAGGAATGGCCAGCAAACCAGCCCTGCCAAGGGTTCTGGGTGGAAATACTTGAGACTTGAGGAGGAGAGGTGTGGCTGGGAGGCAGCAGGAAGAAATAACAAGGTTAGGCCAGTGATTAAGTACAGGAAGAAAATAGATGCTTAATTAATCCTTATTCTGCCCCCTTGTTCTTTGGACATGCTGTAAACAGTCTCAACACGACTCAGTGATCCCCTTAAGAATGGTCAGAAATGGGCAAACAGCGGGTCGGCCATGTTTACATGATGCAGATGGTGTAATCTGCCCTCTTTCCTCTCACAGGGATTTAATGAACAAAATGTCGATTATACCAGAATGGCATAGCTTGTACCCTAACGCCCGGAAGCTGCCATGTTCCCGTCCCCACTCCTCGCCATGCAAAACGCAGAGAACTGTCTTCCAAGATTTATGCAGACCCTCTTCATCAAGTGAGTACTCAGAAGTGATTATAACACGGTCTATAGATACCACTCACTGTCCGCCCGCGTGAGCACAGTTGAGAACACGCGTGGGTTGACTCTCATACCCTCCTGAGATCCCGGATGGGGAGTGCAGACGTGAGCCCTCAAGCCACTTTCCTCAGAGTCGTGTGTACTTTTTAAGTGGATGGCTAGGATTTGAACTCGGAGTGTGTGACCCTGGATTCTGTCAGCTTTAATGGTTGTGTCACTCAGTAAGTGACAGTTGCACACATTTGAGCAGGCCTGTCCCCCAGTAGCTTAGATTTGCAGGAGAGTTGAACAGAAAACAGCAGATGTTCCCAGGTAACCTTTGCCTCAGCCATCTAGGTTTTCCATTACATAACCTTCTGATGTCATAGTTTTGAGATTTATGTCTAGACTATGGTTTTTTTGTTTTTTTTTTTTTTTTGAGACAGGGTTTCTCTGTGTAGCCCTGGCTGACCTGGAACTTACTTTGACCAGGCTGGCCTCGAACTCCGAAATCCGCCTGCCTCTGCCTCCCGAGTGCTGGGATTAAAGGCGTGCGCCACCACACCCGGCTATGTTTGTGTTTTTATGGAGGGTTGAAAGTCTACATCTAGATTTTTCTTCTCATCCTCTTCCTTCTCCCCCCTTTTTGAGGAGCCTGGGCTAGCCTCCAACCTACGATGTTGTCACGGATGACCCTAAACTTTATGACCCTCCCATAACCACTTCCCAAGCTCTAGGATGTGCGCCATGCCCAATTTCTGTAGTGCCTGTGATGGGACCCAGGACCTCATGTGTGTTAGGCAAGCTCTCTAGCCACTGAGCCACGCCCCCAGCCCTAGACTCACTTCACACCGGATGTCCATTGCTAAGACTCTCTTGTTCCTTGTTGTGATTTACTAGCTGAGTTAACCTCACTGTCTGTCATATGCCTTACAGAAGTTCCTTACCTCCCTTCCCCCACGTGATTGCTTCCAAATTTGGGAATTATGAGAAAGCGGCTGTAAATATTTGCAGAGTAGTTTTTGTGGGGATGTAAGTCTCTAAGCCATTCAAATTCTTCATTCAGTTTTAAAGGCAAAAAAAAAAAAAAAAAAAAAATTCAGTTAGTGTTTCCCCAAGTTACATATCTTTAGATCTTACTCGTGTCCTCCTCAATACATTTGTTACTTATTTGGAGCATTTGGGATGAGCACCATTGACAGGTGCTGAGCACAGAGTTGGGCCAGATGAGAGGCCGGCCCTGCAGGAATGCAGAGAGCAGGAAAGTAAAGCAGACAGAACACAGAGACTGAAGCATGCTCACTGCAGTGAGGGCTCAGGCTTGAAACCCAAAGGATGCAGGATGGAGTGGGGGGGGGGCATCGTGAAGGCGAAATGGGCGTGCCCCGTGAGCACACGCAGGCACTCATCACACTGGACACATGCTTGCTACTTGGTGAGACTTTACGCCAACGCACTTATGTGTCTACTAGTGAGCCTGGAGATACAGGCTTGATTTCTGGTGGCCACTGTTTACCCTAACGTGGGGTCTGCTGTTAAGGAGGAAGAGTGGCTTCCAGTGAAAACAGTTACACAGTAAAATGTAGGCCCATCAGAGCTTATAGTTCTGTGTCTATGGAAGAGCACAGATGGAGGTCTTAGTGCACTTGACAAACCTATAGAGCAAATAGACCTGTGAGGAGGGGCTACCTAGTCCAGGCACCCATCTCTCAGAGTCCTCAAACGCTACTGAAAGAGCCCCCCAGAAGCTGGTCCATGTGCCTCCTCCAAAGAATACAATAGGCATTAGTTTATAAGTTTCACAACAGAATATTACCTTGTAAGATCTTGTCCATTAGCAGAGAAGTAATTACATTTAAGCTTTCTTTTTAAAAGATTTATTTATTTTTTTTAATTTTTTTTTTAAAGATTTATTTATTTATTATATGTAAGTACACTGTAGCTGTCTTCAGACACTCCAGAAGAGGGCGTCAGATCTTGTTACGGATGGTTGTGAGCTACCATGTGTGGCTGGGATTTGAACTCAGGACTTCCGCAAGAGCAGTCAGTGCTCTTACCACTGAGCCATCTCAACTGCCTCACATTTAAGTTTAATTTTTTTTTTTTTTTAAAGATTTATTTATTTATTATATGTAAGTACACTGTAGCTGTCTTCAGACACTCCAGAAGAGGGCGTCAGATCTTGTTACGGATGGTTGTGAGCCACCATGTGGTTGCTGGGATTTGAACTTGGGACCTTCGGAAGAGCAGTCGGGTGCTCTTACCTACTGAGCCATCTCACCAGCCCAAAAGATTTATTTATTTATTTTATGTATGTGAGTACACTGTAGTTGTACAGATGGTTATGAGCCACCATGTGGTTGCTGGGATTTGAACTCCGGACCTTCAGAAGAGCAATCGGGTGCTCTTACCCACTGAGCCATCTCACCAGCCCCACATTTAAGTTTTAATTATATTTTTTAAAAGTGTGTATGTGCATCCGGTCATATACTCAAATGCTGTGTACTACAGGTGTATATACCACAGCACGTGCGTGTGACAACCTCGGGTGGCAGGCCCTCCTTAGTTACGCTTGGCCTCTTCCTGTTCACTGCTTCATAGGCCAGGCTCGCTGGGCTGCGAGCATCTGGGGATTGTGTCTCTAAGTCCCGTCTTAGTGTCACGGGCATGCTGAGGTTATAGGTGTCTGCCCCTGCCTTCAGCTTTACATGAAGTTTTTGGAAGCCAAACTCGTCATGTTTGCACGGCAAGCTTTATCCTCTGAGTCATCTCCTAAGCCCCCTCAGTGACATTCGTTCAGTGGTGGTCGAAGTCCTCATTCTCAGCTCTGGCTGCTGTGCCTTCTGGCTCCATGAGTTGCCTGTTCCATCCGTCGCCTGTTTCCATACAACAGGTTGATCTTTATCCCTAGTGGGATCTTGTTCTTCCCACGGAGCTGCAACCCTTGACCCGCCTTTGCCTCAACTCTGCTACTTCTTTGTCATTTGCTTCTCATATTTGCCAGGTATATTTTTTTTAAAAATTTTATTGATGTGTTTTGTCTTTTTGAAAAGTTAATGTTTGGGCTGGAGAAATGGATCAGTTGTTAAGAGCACTGGTTACTCTTGCTGAGACCCTGGGCTTGGTTCCCAGCATCCATCTGGCAGCTCATAACCATGGTAACTACTGGGATACGATGCCTTCTTCTGATCTTCAGGGCACCAGGCACTAATGTGGTGCACGTACATGTACACAGGCAAACACTCGTATATTTATT
This sequence comes from Mus pahari, assembly GCF_900095145.1. Lineage (NCBI taxonomy): Eukaryota > Metazoa > Chordata > Mammalia > Rodentia > Muridae > Mus > Mus pahari. The sequence continues at coordinate 49,088,075 of NC_034606.1, read as the reverse complement.
TATAATATATAACATATAGGGTTATATTATATATTGTAAATAAATATGTATTATATATTATGCATTATATGTTATATATTATATAAATAATGAAAATGCATTTATTTATAAAGTAAATAAATAAATATAAATTCTTTTTTTATAATTATGTCTATAGGGGAGGGGAGGCTGCACAGCCAGCAAAGTACCTTCCAAACAAGCATGATTGGGTTTGATTCCCAGAACCCGTGTGAAAAATCAGACAGAGTGGGTGTTTGCCTGCAGTCTTAGACAGTCAGATCCCTAGACCTCAATACCAGCCAGCCAGCCTTGTTCAGTTTGCAAGTTTCAGGCCAAGGGTAAGACCCTGTTAGTACCAGCCAGCCAGCCTTGTTCAGCGGGCGAGTTTCAGGCCAAGGGTAAGACCCTGTTAGTACCAGCCAGCCAGCCTTGTTCAGCGGGCGAGTTTCAGGCCAAGGGTAAGACCCTGTTAGTACCCTAGTGTATGTCCACCCTTCCCACACTCCCATACACACACACATACACACCAGTGCACACCCATGCACACTTGTGCACACATACACTCACACATGCTCAATTGTATACACATGCACACTGGCACACGCACATGCACACTCACTCAAGCACACACACACACACTCACACATGCACACTTTTCACACATGCACACATACACACATTGTGTGTGTCTATTAGGACCTCACGAGTATCTGGGTATTGTTATATAGCTCTCTGCACCTGCCTGGCCTGTTCCTTACATGCATTTGGCCAAGGGCCTGGGATGACAATCTGTCTGCCACCATATGTACCTTTGTGTATCCAGTTGTTTCCTGGTCATCCCGTCTATGCTGTATCTGCCCCCTCCTCCCTGCAGAGAGAGAGGGCACGGCCTTCTGAACCGTTTAGGACCAGCTTGTCCTGTCTGGTATTTAGTTTCTGTTATATCCTCAGGGCTTGGCTTGGTTTGAAACTGTACAGATTTTTAACTTATCTTGCTTGCTCTGATGGTAGACCCAGAGTGATGGTCTGCTGTAAATTCTCTAGCCCTTAAATTAACACTGGAAGACTTGTTCAGCTGCCCTCCAGGAAGATGGTGTTGATTGGTTCTCCCAGCAGCAGTTGAGGAGGTTTGGGTCTGGCTTTTAGTTTTAGTCAAAGAGACTACATTGGGCCTGTGTGTGATGGGCTACATTGGGTCTGTGCCTGAAGGCTGCATTGGGCCTGTGTGTGAGGGCTGCATTGGGTCTGTATCTGAGGGGCTGCATTGGGCCTGTGTGTGAGGGCTGCATTGGGTCTGTGTGTGAGGGGCTGCATTGGGCCTGTGTGTGAGGGCTGCATTGGGGCTGTGTCTGAGGGGCTGCATTGGGTCTGTGTCTGAGGGACTGCATTGGGCCTGTGTGTGAAGGCTGCATTGAGTCTGTGTCTGAGGGCTGCATTGGGGCTGTGTCTGAGGGGCTGCATTGGGGCTGTATCTGAAGGGCTGTATCAGGCCTGTGTCTGAGGGACTCTGTCTTGCTTGTATCTGAGGGCTGCATTGGGCCCATATCTGAGGGCCTGCATTGGGCCTGTGAAACCAGCAGCTGTTCTCAGGTACTTCCACAGTTTCTGTCTGCTGCTGTCTGCTGCCTCTAAGTCACCATTCTGAGAGCCAAGCTGGGATTTCTCAGAAAGCCACTAAAATGTCCACAGAGTCTGGGAAGAGATCTCAGGGCAGAGGTGGCCACTGCCAAGGGGGTCCCTTGTGACACCCAGCAGCCCCAGGAAGAGCTGCGCACTCCAGCCAAGTTGCACCACCCAGCTCCTCTGTGGGAGCCAGCTGCTGCTGAGAGTCTGAGCAGTTGGGAGAGAGATGGGAGAGTGTCGAGGTCCCGCCACGCTGAGCATCCTCAGGGATGTGATGAGAGGTTCTGCCTTCAGGCTCTGTGTTTGGTCCTCTGCCCTCTGTCCCTCCCTGGCTCCATGTCCTGACATGTTGCGCGTGTAACCCGTTCTCTACTGATTTCCCCACTAGGTTCCAGGTCACATGTCTGCTGTCCGTCTGGCTTTCTGTTTGCACCTTGGTTGCAGACACCTTACACAAGATCCACAAAGCCCTTTGCTCTAGTATTCAGCCGGTAGCTCAGTTGGTCTAGGCTCTCACATCCAGCGAGGTGGCAGGGTCCTGATGTGCTTCGCGGGTCTCTGCCCATCCCTGAGCCACACTGTCTGCAAGACCTGGTCAGCTGAGAGCTAGCCTACCATGTCTAAGTTTGTTGTCCATGTTCAGGATGGTACCAGGGTCAAGCCATGCCCGTTTCCTTGTGGTTCGGATGCATGATGTCTTCTCCAACCTCCTTCCCTGGTTACTCATTCTCTCTGGCCAGCCTCTGTAGCGGTTGGAACAGGATATTGTTGTTGCTTCTCTGGTGATCCCTGGATCTACCCGCTTCCCCCATAGCTACCCTGGCCTCTTGGTTCTTTCAGACAGACTCAGGTTGCTCCCATACAGAGCTCTTACACGGCCACCCTGGTCTGTGTTTGGAATGTAGTCACCTCTGCTAGCTAGCTAGCTGGTGGTTCATTTCCAGCATTCTGGTCTTGGCTCCCAAACTCCCTGGAGGAGGGATCCTGGACCACCTGTCTGGCTAGACAAGCCTTTGGTGGCACCGTCCCACACTCTGCTGATCTCTCGCCACCCTTGCTGCATTCACCACCATCTGTCACCACCCTGTGACATACTGGCTGCCTGCCCTTGTCTGTCCTGTCCCCTCCAGATGGTAGGCTGGACCTGTTTGCCCAGTGTGGTGTTCTTGGCACCAAGAACTGGGCCGATAGTGAGAGGTGCCCTGCTAGGAGCTCTGGAATGGAGAATCCCACTTCCAGCAAAGTAGGGGCTTCTGAGATCCCCCTTCTTTCCTTGCCCCGTCCCTCAACTCCATGCTTCCTGTGTTGCAGGCTTCTGGCTCCCACATGGCTTGCCCTACCCCAGCCTCTCTGATCTCCAGATTGTAGATTCAGCTGACAAGAGGGTGCACACACTTAGACACTCCACGGTGAACTCAGGAGTTCTCTCTTTAGCCTTGGCCTCCTCTGCCCCCGGTGTCGATTGCAGGGGACAAAGCCCCACACTCAGTGCCTTGAAAGAACAATGGCTGCATATTTCTTGCATGGTGCTGCTGGTCTCAGGGACAGGTGTGGCCGATGCCATATACAACCAGGAGTTGGCGATGGGGAGAAAACTCTGCCCGTCCTTACTGGAAGGAGGGACCGTGTGACTGTGATGGTTATTTTGTTAACTGGAAGCAATCTGGAGTCACCTGGGGGAGAGGCTTCATGAGGAGTTGTATGGATTGGATCAACCCGTGGGCAGGTCTGTGAGGGATTTTCATTATCAGGCTACTTGGGGTGGGAGGATCACCCTGAATGTGGGCAGCACTGTTTCCTGGGCTGCATGGAAAGGGGAGAGCGAGCTGAGCATAGCATAAAGGCATCAGTCCATTGCTGCCTGCCCTTGACTGAGGATGGGATATGCCCATGGCTTCAAGTTCTGGGTGCCTTGACTTCTCCGGGTCTGAGACTGTAATCCAGGACAGAGATAGATCTATCCCTGGGATAGAGATGTACTGTAATCTGGGATGGAGATAGACTATACCCTGGGATGGTGATGGACTATAACCTGGGATGGAGATGGACTGTAACCTGTGATGGAGATAGACTGTAACCTGTGAAGAAGATAGACTGTAACTTGGGACAGAGATAGACTGTAACCTGGAACAGATATTGACTGTAACCCAGGATGGAGATAGACTGTAACCTGTGAGGGAGATAGACTGTAACCCAGGATGGAGATAAACTGTATCTTGGGACAGAGATAGACTGTAACCCGTGATGGAGAGACAAATGTGTCCTTTTGTCCATAGAGGGAAGGGCTCACCATGACCATCTTGGAAACTTTCATCGACTGAATGGTTTGCTGTCCCCTGAATGGAGGCCGTGACCACTGTCAGGCTTCACTGTTTTTTCTACTTTTCAAGACTCATCAAACCAAGCATTCCGTGGCCTCTGCTTTATAAAAATTCACTAATTTACTCTTACTTTCTAATCTGTGACCTTCACATTAGACAGAACTCCAAAAGCATGCTCCTGAGCAGTGGGGAATGCCTGACTACACCACCAGCCTCCACGCCTGCCCTTCCTCCTCCCTGCCCTCCCTCCTCCCCTGCCCTTCCTCCTCCCCAGCCCCTCCTCCTCCTCATGGTAACAGAGGGAAGTGGAGGAAGGACATTGGGTTCTGTCATTCTATTGATGGAAATGTCATGGTGACATCCCATAACCCCATGAGGCCCCAGGTCTGGACCATCCCTGGTTCTTGGCTGTGCTGCCTTGATTGGACTCCTCTTGTTTGTTCCCATAGCCCCAGTCCCTTCCTCCCTGCTGCTCCTTCTCAGGGTCGTCCAGTTGCAGCTGTGTGGTGTCACTGTGAGCACCATACCTGGCAGAAGCAGCTTAAAGGAGAAAGGTCTCAGGCTCACTGTGGGAGAGATTTCAGTCCATCCTGGCGGAACAGCTCAGTTCACCAGAGTGTTTGGAGGAAGTTGTTTACAAAGTAGCAGACCAGGAAGGGGGGGGACTGAAGTGGGGTAGGGGTAGGAGGGAGAGGGAGAAGGATCACACCTGGGGCTGGATATAACCTCCAAAGTCCTTTCTCTAGTGATCTGCTTATAGTAGGTAACACGTAGGTTCTGCTTCTGCAAGGTCCCACAGCCTCTCCAAACAGCACCGCCACTTTCTTCTAGAAAACGACCGTGTCATCCCAGAGCAGCCAGCTTATTTCTAGGTCTTCATTGGCCTGAGGTTATCTAAGCTTGTCTTTGTACCTTTCTCATCTCCCGGCTATCTTCCTGGGCTCTCTGAATGGGCTCTGGCCTAGGCCACCTGGGGCGAAAGCCTTCACTCTCTTCAGCGCTGATCAGCTAGATTCAGGGCTCCCTGGCTACCCTGTGAGTATAAAAGACAAGGCCTTAATGAAGCCTTTGCCAAACACCGGAATCTGCTAATTACCAGGGGTGTGCCAGGCTGCCGTTCTCAGCCTCTTAGCCAGCTACCAAGTATCAGACAGAGCACCCAGGGCCTGCACACTGGTCCTGATGAGAGCCCTGGGGCTCTGGGCTTGAAGTCAGGGACATCTATAACCTATTACCTCTCATGGGTGACATGTGGACTTCTGAGGCCTGAAGCATCAGTTGGGACTCCCTGTCCCCAGGATGTTGAAGCTGCTGATTAAATATCTTCATGCTGTCTCTCCACAGCCAGGTTGTTCACATCTCCAGCCTTGGGAAGGAAAAGGATCCCAGCCAATTAAAGATTTCCCTGAAAAACAAAACAACAAAACAAACAAACAGACCAAAAATCTGTCAAGTTCATGTAAGGAAGATAGGATGCTGTAAAGATTGATTTGAGGGCCAAGGAGATGGTTCAATGGATAAGGTGCTTGCCTGGCAAACCTGAGGATTTGAGTTAGGGCTCCCTACACCCACCAAGAGTAAGGAGGTGGAGGCAGGAGGATTCCTGGGATTTGCTGGCTCATTAGGTCTAGGTTTGATGAGAGGCCTTGTTTCAAAAAAAATAAAAATAAAGAAGACATCCATTGTTGGCTTCTGGTCTCCACGTGCACATGTACCCATCCATATGTGTGTGTGTGTGCACGCGCGCACACACACACACACACACACACACACACACACACACACACACACACAGTCTCAGTGAAGACTGTTGAGGTGGTTCAGCAGGTAAAGACATTTATTCTGCTGTCAAGCTTGGTGACCCAAGTTTGGTACCTGGGCTACCCAAGGTAGAAAGAGAGAACCCCGTCCTCCGAGCTCTCCTCTAACCTCCACATAGCCCACATGGACACTCCAGCACCCACATACGTACACATACATGCACCCACAGAAACTTGTAAGAAGAAAGATGGACTTATGAGACACATCTCTTTCACCACTCAAGCTTTCTCCCCATATCCCATGTCCTTGTAAAGGAAGACCACGGTCACCTCTTTCCCTTATGGATGTGACCCCGTGCTGACCAAATTCCTCAGGTGGGAACTGATTGTCCTTGTCTGAGGCATTAAGTTAGACACGGGAGTAGGGCACCCCGCTGGGCTCTGCAGCCCTCACGCTGCTGCATCTTGGTTTAAGTGTGCTCACCCGGGTGTCTCTGTCTCACCCACAGCCACGGCGATTGCCAACCCAGTTCTGTCCTACTTAGACATTGAACGGATTTTATCTCAGAAGATTTCCAGCAGAAGGGACGAACTAAAAAAAGTCTTCCAGGTACTTGACCGGAACCACAGCCAGACGGTGACGAAGGCGGACCTGAAGAGAGCCATCACAACTTTCCTCATTCCGCTCACCAAAGATCAGTTCCAGGACCTGCTGGCCCAGGTAGGATGAATGGCGCTCGTTATGGACTGTTCTGGAAAAGCCAGGGGAGCTGGCAGAGGAGCGGGCAGCCCGCTCTGTCTTCTCCTCACTGCCTTGTGCTCATAGCACACAATAGTGCGATTGTCATTCTTTCTTTTCAAAAACTCCTATAGAAAAGTATCCGGTCAGTTTATATGTATAAAGATGGCTTTGTTTGTTTACTTTTTACATTTTTTTTATTTTTTTGAGACAGGGTTTCACTTTGTAGCCCTGGCAGTCCTGGAATTCACCATGTAGACCAGGCTGGCCTCGAACTCACAGACATCCTCCTGTCTCTGCCTCTGCCTCTCAAGTGCTGAGATTAATGGCATGCATTTCCAGGACCAGCTTAAATATTTTTTTAGACTATGTGTTTGAGTGCATGTGTGTGGGGGTATATACATATGGGGGCAGTGCCTGCAGAAGTCGGAAGAGAGAATCAGATTCTCTGGAGTTACAGTTACAGGTGGTTGTAAGCCAACCGATACAGGTGCTAGAGACAAAGTTGGGGTCCTCTGCCGGAGCTATATATTTCGGTAACTCCCGAACCCCTCAATTTGTATTTTTAGAACCTAAGATTTCAGCCCTTGTTCTCATATCAAACTTTATGATGCTTCCAATGTAGTCTGGTGGTCAGGCATGCTGAGTTCAGCTGCTAGGTGGGGGATATGGTGACCCTCAGAGCTGGGCAGGTGCTTTAGAGGGTCCAGTGGCTGCTGTGCAAGCAAGAGTCCCCAGAGCCACCTATAAACTGTCATGTGACTATACATCTGTAGCCAGGGCTGGGAACAAGGGGAGGGGTAGAGACAGGCAGATCTAGAGGCTCTCTAGCCAGCCAGTGTTAGAGGAGACCTCTGTGTGTGTGTGTGTGTGTGTGTGTGTGTGTGTGTACATGTATATATGTACACACATACACACAATATGCACATGAATGCACACATACAATAAATAAATACAAGGTTAAGGAGCATCTACTAGGTGCTGCAGCAGTGTTGGGCATGGGCTGGGGGTGGGGCACGTATGGAGGCCGGACTCCTCCCTCGAGGGACTTGTGGCTCAGGAGACATGGGGTTTAATAAGGCCTGGGACAACCGTCCTTACAGGGAACAGGCTGTCTGTTCCTGAGGTTGGGACACCAAGAAGACTGTCTGGGAGGAACATTTAACTTCTCCACTGTTGAGTTTGGAGTTGATGTTAGTGAAATGATAGAGAAAGGAAGGTGGTTATGCACAGACAGAGGGGACAGTCTGTTCTCTCTCAGACTGTAGGAGCCAGTGGCGGTGTGCAGCTGGGAGGGTACCAGGGCCTGGGGAGGCATGTGCATGGTGAGGGGCCTTGGCCCAATCACTAGTCTGCCCCAAACAAGATAGTGGAAAGAGTAAAAGATTTCTGGTTCAAGCCCTCAGGGCCCTTAAGGAAAGGAAGATAAAGTCGGTGGGTGTTCAACACTAGTAAGTCTATGAGGATTACAACAACAAGAGTGGATAATTCAGCAGGAATATTGGGAACAGTCTTTCCGGCTCAAGGATTGAACTTGTGCACACATGTACACACACATGAAATCACCCTTCCTTCCTTCCTTCCTTCCTTCCTCCCTCCCTCCCTCCCTTCCTTCCTCCCTTCCTTCCTTCTTTCCTTCCTTCTACAGTCTGGCTTCATGCTATGCTGGTGCTTTTAAAAGCCCATTTCATTTTAGAACTTGATGTCTACACCGCCCCCAGGCTGATTTGCATGTGGTTAACACAAGGGATGAAGTGTTATGAACACACGAGTTCAGTAGATGGTACACGTCACCCGGTTCTTGTTTCAGCCCCAGGAGGTCGTACATTTCTCCCACTGAAATTTTTTTTAAAAATGTGCAATTTAGTGGGGTGTGGTGGAATGCACTGTAAACCCAACACTAGGGAAACTAAGGCAAGAAGATCTCGCATTCCAGCCTAGCTTGGGCTACATAGCCAGCTGGCAGCCAGCCTGGGCTCTTGAGTGTTGTGACTTTTGTTTTTTCTTCTTCTTCTTCTTCTT
>NC_034606.1:49071019-49078392 GCF_900095145.1 Mus pahari | reverse complement strand
GCACATGTGGAGGCCAGTGGACAACTGTAGGAGTCAGTTCTCTCCTTCCACCATGTAAATCCTAGGAATTGAACTCAGGTTGCCAGTCTTGGCAGCAAGCCCCACTACCTCCCAAGCTATGTTGCTGGCCCAGGAATTGATTTTAATAGTGGCTTTATTCAATCATGTATGTATGAAATTGTCCCCTATTGTACCTTCTTTTAACATCCAAAGACTTTAAACATGGTGTGCACCCACAGCTAACCACAGCTTCACGGACCTGACGGACTCTGACATCATGAAACTTATGCTTGAAACATTAGATCAACACCCCCAGTTTGCAAGCACACTTGGCCATTTCCCAATGACAGAACCAATAGAGTTTTTGATATTTAGGTTAATTAGCACTAAATAAAGTGAGAAGCAGTTCATCACTTTCATTGGCTACATCGCCAGTGCTCGGCAGCCACATGTGCTGTGGAGCCTCTCGCTTCTGTGCGTCCCTCTATCTTGCTTGTACGTCCCTCTGTCTTGCCTGCACAGGGCAGAGCTGATACCTTAGATTAGATATTTGAAGTTCAGCTGGATTGCTTTGAAGTTTGTGCACACGTGGTCCCCTGAGGTCAGCTTGACACTTGGACTGATCTTATAGCCAGAGAGCCGACGTCTTCCTGGCTACCCCCTCTTCAGGTGCTGTGGTCGTTTTTGCTTCTGCATATTAGTCCCATAGGCCAGAAAGACAGTTTTCTCTGTCTTGTTAAAAGTACTATTTTATTAATTACTTGGGAATTTAATATGTACATAATGAATTTTGATAATACCCACCCCTAGCTCTCCCCACACACTCCTGGGTGTGACTTTCCACTTGATCGTGGTTGACCCACGACCTGTCTCTCCCTCTCCATGTGCCACAGACTGGCCTCAGCTCTCCTGCTGGGAGTGGGGCCTCGTGAGGCCCATCCTCCTCCATGCCGGAAGGTTGGCTGGCCTGACCATGCGCAGATGTGCTTCCATCACGCTGCCCGTGAGTTCGTGAGTGCAGTGGACCTGTCATGTTCAGAAGACCCTGCTCTGCTCCTCTCCAACCTCTGGCTCTTAGGAACTTTCCATCTACCTCCTCTTCCGCTATGGCCTTTGGGCTGTGTGTGTGTGTGTGTGTGTGTGTGTGTGTGTGTGTGTGTATACATATTGTACATATCTCTGTATGTACTAGTGTTTGTATGTGCACATTTATGCATGCATATATGCATATGTTTTGCATATTGTACATATATGCATGTTTATGTGTATGTATGTATGCACATACATGTGTATGGTATGTGTGTGTGTATGGTGTGTGTGTGTGTGTGTGTGTGTGTGTGTGTGTGTGATACAGATGTGCCATTTGTAGATGAACACTCCAATGGTACTTACTCTGTTCACCTTGAACAAAATTCAAAGTGGTTGGTTGTTTCTGCCTTACCCACCATCCACTGCTCAGAGAAACTTCTCTAATGAGGTCTGTGGGTTTAGGTGTACAAATTTCAAGAGCAGTTTGATGCAATGTGCATTTAGTAGAGTAAGATTGTTCCCCTCCTCCCAGCCCCCCATGGGTTTTAGGTCACCTGTGCTGAGTAGCAACTTTGACCAGTCCTGAAGTTAAACACCACTGAGAACTGGAAGCTCTCCCCCACACCTGCCTCGTGTAGGGTTCAATTCCCTCTAAAACCTGCTTTCCCCTCTGCCCCAGAACTGTTTGTCTGTCACAGTCACAGCCTTGAAAACAAAGTCATGGGCAAGTTGAGCGTAGCATGCAGAGAACACCTTTTTCCTAAGCCATTTGAGAAAAAGCTGCTTGGTTACCCGCAGATGTTATGCCATGGATTTCCTTCAAACCAGGGTTGTTGCCCCATCAACCACAACCCAGCCCCACTTCATTACACCCAGGCCAGCCTCAGACAGCACTGCATTTGCCCCAGGCCCACCCTGTAGGTCCAGGTCCCGGTCAGACCCTGCCTTTTGTTCTGGTACCCATTTGGTCCCTGTCAGTGTAGGCCAGTTCCCCGTCTTTCCCTGACTCTGCCTCTGGCTATTGAAGGAGTCCCAGTGTAGGTTTGCCTGGGGTTTCCTCGGGAGCGTGCATTGGCAGCGTCTCTATGGCTATGTCCCAGCAACCTCCTCTGCTTAGACTGCCCCTGATGCCATTGTGTCCCAGAGCTGCTGACGCTCTCATGGGCCACTTCAGATTTCTCAAGGGAAATCTGTCAGGCTTTCCAGGGTGTGCACTTTGTAGTTAATATTCCACGAGGGAAACTTTGAGATGAGTAAATATTCCGTTTCTCATCTGACTTTCAATCTGTTCACTCGCTGTTTACATATTCGCAGGGACCTGAGGTCTCCTCGTAAGTGGGTTACGAATCATTATTTATTCACCCCAGTGTTTAAATCATCCCTGCGCAGCCAGCAGGAGCCCCTGTAGTCTGCTTTCCACAGCCTTGGACACAACTCCATCACCGTGAGGATTTGTTTGCTTTCTGTATCCCCCTTGCCTGAGTCCTAGACTTGGATGACTCTTGGGGTCTCATATCTAGAGATGCTAGGGCAGGGCTCTCCAGAGCTCTGCTAACTGTGTGTGAATGGAAGAGGATGACAGGAGCCATGGTCTGGGGGGGGGGGATAGCTCCCATCACTGGGAGCCAACCAGAACCTTCTCTGTGGGCACAGCTCTAGGAGTCCATTGGTTCACACGAGTGGCTCCCTGTATTGACAGTACCTCCATTTCTATGTGACTCAAAGCCTGTGTCTTCAGTTCTCCGCCAGCATTCTAGGGAGCATCTGCCCCTCCTTTTCCAGTGTTATAGCTGCCTGCTCAATGAGTGAGAAGTGTGGACTCCATCATCCTTAGCCATGTTTCCTTGCCCTGCCTTTCTGCTATGTGGCTCCTATCCCCAGCACCTCTTCTTGGTTTTGGAGGCTGCCCCACTTTTTCTCTGGGTCTTCCTGCAGCAACCTGACAACAGAGGGCGTCACATGCTGAGCCAGAGAGACTGGCTGCTGTCTACATTTTTAATAGCAGCTTAATTAAGATCGAATGTATATGCCCTGAATACCTAATGAGCCCGTGCTCATTAGGAGTCATCCTCCCCCACCCCTTCATCTACTGGGAGCGACTAATCCACTCACTGACACTGAAGATGCCAAATGTTTATTTATTTTTATTTTCCTTTCTCCCTTCCTTTCTTCTTTCTTTCCTCTTTGCCAGTGGCTCACTGTATAATCCCTGCATGCCTGGACCTCACTATGGAGATGCAGCTGGCCTTGATTATCTGCCTGCCTCTGCCTCCCAGGTGCTGGACTTAAAAGGAGTGTGTGACCTTACCTGGCAATGTGGAACATTTCATATAAATGGGGGTCACAGCCTGTGGTGGTTTGAGTATGCTTGGCCCAGGGAGTGGCACGATTAGGAGGTTTGACCTTGTCGGAGTAGGTGTGTCCTTGTTGGAGGAAATGTGTCACTGTGGGGGTGGGCTTTGAGACCCTCCTCCTAGCTGCCTGGAAGACCGTAGACTTCTCCTAGTGGCCTTCAGATCAAGATGTAGAACTATCAGTTCCCTCTCCAGCACTGTGCCTGCCTGGACGCTGCCGTGCTCCTGCCTTGATGATAATGGACTGAACTTCTGAACCTGTAAGCCAGCCCCGATTAAATGTTGTTCTTGGTCATGGTGTCTGTTCACAGCAATGGAAACCCTGACTAAGCCATAGCCCATGTGTGAGTTCCCATACTAGGGTTACTTTCACTTAGCATGATCCGGGCTCACCCATGCTGTGCTGGGGAGCACTGACATCCTTTCTGTCTGCCGGGCCCCACGTGCGCGTGTGCCAAACTCCCCAGCCTTTGGGATCTTCGGGTTGCTCTCTGATGACTGTGAATATGGCCAAGATGAACACTGACTTACTCTCTGGGGGACCTGCTGAGGCTGGGGTGGCTCCACCATGGGGATATTTCTGACATGTGAAGGCCATTTGCCCTTGTAAACACTGGGCATCTCCTCTGAAGCCTGATGGTGACAAACACTTTATACCAAAAGGAGAATAAACATATAACCTCTTGTCTGTGCCTGGTGTCCCACACCTCTGATCCCAGCACTCAGGAGGCAGAGGCAGGTGGATTTTTGAGTTTGAGGTCAGCCTGATCTACAGAGTGNGTTCTAGGACAGCCTGGGCTACACAGAGAAACCCTGTCTCAAAAAAAAAAACCAATCAAACAAACAAAACAAACAAACAAACAAACAAACAAAAAGCAACCATTTCCAGAAGAGGCTACTGGGCACTGGGAAACCTTTTAAAAGAGAAGATCCTGGCGATCTCCCCCTAACATCAGGCACACTTCCTCAGGGCCTGGAGCCTCTGGACCTGTGGTCAGTCACAGGGGCCCAGGTCCTGGGAAGGAGCTCAAGTGTGATGCCTGGGCTGAGCTGAATGACTAGTCCACGGGGTGACACCTTCCTCCTCAGTTGGTAGCACCATTGGAAACTCATAAAACCAGTAAAAGATCTCATAGTAACCTGCCCTAGGTGTCAGACTAGAGTTTCAGAAGCCATCTGTATATCCTTTAGCTCTAGTGTTCTTTGGAGAGCCACATGAGGGTGCTTTAATGTTGGAGCATCCTGGACTTTGGGGTGGCCCGCTCTGTGTTTCCATGAGGAGTCTCTGAGTATGAACATGGATTCCTGCACCCACACCCCTTTCCCTGTCGCATCTGTATTTTTCCATTGCTCCCCATGATATTTTGGGTGACGGGGTCTTCTGAACATGGAGCTTGCTGATTGGCTAGATTGGTTGGCTACTAAGCCCCATCACCTGCCTGACTCTCTCTCCCCTCAGCACAGGAGTTCCAGGTACGTGCCTCCATGCCTCGTCTTTCCGTAGTTGCGTGGGGTGTGATCTCAGGCCTTCTTGCCTGTGAAACATTTTACCCTGCAAGCCATCTCCTCAGCCCAGGCATAGACCATTTAAAGAACCAACAAAGTCTTGTGAGCAAATGGATTTCAGAGAACGAAATTCTGTGCGGCCCCTGTAGTATTCTAGCGGAGAGAACGAGGCTGTGGGAATTCTCAGCCGACTAGACACAGATTGTGTGTGGAACTCCCTCATCTACAGCCTAAGAGCTTGCTTCCCACAGTCCACTCGCGTGTGGATGCTTGTGAATCTTAAACACTCGTAGCAGGTCCCTAACTCCCGCAGAGCTCAGTGCTGAGCCGAGCCTTCCTGTCTCTGTCCAAGGAGCTTAGCTGTGGACACCAGTCAAGGCAAGGCTGCGTCTGCAGTTAGAATTGAAATGTGCTGTCAGGGACTCTTGAGATTATGGAAGCCTTTATCAAGTAGGTGTACAATAGGATGGCTCAGGCTCTGGAGTGGCGGACCCTGGCTCTGACTGGCAGCAGCACCTTGCAGGGTTGGCCATGAACTCTGGAAAAGGACGCTGCAGGTGGCTCAGGGTGGCTCCTGTCAAGCCCTGAAAGTTGTCCTGGGGCCTGTTTATTGGGTGCAATCTGGCAAGTGTGTGTTCTCTCTCTCTCTCTCTCTCTCTCTCTCTCTCTCTCTCTCTCTCTCTCTCTGTGTGTGTGTGTGTGCTTGTGAAGACCAGAGAAGAGAACTTTAATTTTGTGCATTTTTTTTTTTTCGAGACAGGGTTTCTCTGTGTAGCCCTGGTTGTCCTGGAACTCACTTTGTAGACCAGGCTGGCCTCGAACTCAGAAATTCACCTGCCTCTACCTCCCGAGTGCTGGGATTAAAGGCCTGCGCCACCACGCCCGGCAGAAGAGAACTTTAAATGCTGTTTCCCAGGCACTGTGTACCCTGTTTTTGCGACACTTATTGGCCTGGAATTTACCTCACAGGCCAGGCCGATTGGCCAGTGTGCCCCGGGATCACCCCATCTCTACCTTCCCGGCACTGGGATTACTTAGCTATCTTAATGTGGCTTCTGGGGATTGAACTTGGGTCCTTGCAACTACTTAACTGATGCCTCACCCCACCCCACCCCACCCCCAGGTCCCCTTTTTTCCTTTTGTCTTATCACCTAGAACATTCAGTCCTGAACCCCACATCTGACACCATCTTGCCCATCTTCTGTCAGGTTAGAAGATCTTTGAAGTACCTGCTGCTCCCCTGTCGTCGAGCACGCGCAGCATTAGAAGCAGCAGTCACAGGTGCCCCTGTGCAGGCAAAGCATCTCCTCAGGCACGCCATAAGCCCACATCCCTCTGGCCTCGTTTCCTAGTTACACATGTTTTAAATTGGGAAGAGAAATGTATCCTTTGGGGAACACTGAGATAACCACGCTAGGCGTTGCCACTTTAAGGCAAGGTAAATACCAACTCAGCTGTGCGTCTCTGGAATCATTAGCTATGAAGGATGGTGTGTTCCGTTAACCTGTATGAGACTTTAATAACATATTTTTATTGGTTGTATATAAATTCTAGATCCATAATCCTTCTTGGGTAATTATCTTCATTTTAAAAAGTTCAACTTTGTAGTAGAAATAAATCTGAACTTACTGAAAATTTCCCGTAAGAATGATACTAAAAGCACTTGTGGCACAGGAATCCTTAGGTCCCTCCGCTTTGAGCTGTCTGAGGCACAGCCTTCCCCTCACGTTCTTCTCCTGGGATCTCATGTGTATGTGCGTATGCATGTGCATGTATGTGCATGTGTGTGCACATGCACCCACTACAATACACTCAACATGTGCACGATGTGCCTATTTTTACAAGACATTTATTTTTATGTGTATGTGTGTTTGCCTGTGTGTATGGTTGCGTACCACGTGTGCACCATGCTTGTGGGGACCAGAGGAGGGCATCGGATTCCTTGGAACTGGTGTTGCATATGGTTGTGAGCCACCATGTGGGTGCTGGGAACTGATCCTGGGTTCTCTGAAAGAGCAGCCCAGGGCGTGGGTTTTTATCAGTAAAGATTTACTGTACAAAAACAGGTCCTCACCGTGCTGTTTCACACACGTTTGTAGCACTCGATTGTCATGTTCGTCCCCCATCACTCATTCATCCCTCCTTCCCGACAGTCCTCCCTTTCATCCTCCTTCTTCCCAGCAGTCCTCCCTTTCATCACTCTCTTCTTCCTGGCAGTCTTCCCTTTCACCCTCTTTCTTCCTGGCAGTCCTCCCTTTCATCACTCCCTTCTTCCCGGCAGTCCTCCCTTTCATCCCTCACCCCCTTTTCCCAGCAGTCCTCCATTCCATCACTCCCTTCTTCCCGGCAGTCCTCCCTTTCATCACTCTCTTCTTCTCGGCAGTCCTCTCTTTCATCCCTTCCTTCTTCCAGGCAGTCCTCCCTTTCATCCCTCACCCCCTTTTCCCAGCAGTCCTCCCTTTCATCCCTTCCTTCTTCCCAACA
>NC_034606.1:49064528-49070959 GCF_900095145.1 Mus pahari | reverse complement strand
AACAGTCCTTCCTTTCATCACTCTCTTCTTCTCGGCAGTCCTCCCTTTCATCCCTTCCTTCTTCCAGGCAGTCCTCCCTTTCATCCCTCACCCCCCTTTCCCAGCAGTCCTCCCTTTCATCCCTTCCTTCTTCCCAACAGTCCTTCCTTTCATCACTCTCTTCTTCCCGGCAGTCCTCCCTTTACTTTAACATGTATTCTATTACACTTAATCTCAGCCATAAGGCTGAGAAATGATGTGTCTTTTTGTTGTTGTTGTTGTTGTTCGTTTTTTTTTTTGTTTTTATTTTTGTCTTTTTGAGACAGGGTTTCTCTGTATAGCCTTGGCTGTCCTGGAACTCACTTTGTAGCCCAGGCTTGGCCTCAAACTCTTTTATTTTTAAGTTTAGGCTGGGAATATGAGGAAGCATGTTTGCTAAGTCTGCCAGCGTCTGGCTTACCTCACCTAACACGATGCCCTCCAGTTCTATCCATTTTTTTTTTCCTGAGAATGACATAGTTTCATTCTTCAGAATGAAGCATGGATGTGTAGGCTGCACCCCTCACTTGATTATTAATGGTGTAGTGGTGAACACGGGTGCCTAAATATCTCTGTGGTGTGCAGATTTAGGGTCCTTCATTATGTACCCAGGGGTGGTGCAGCTGATCACAGAGCAGTTGTGTATTTAGTTTTTGTAAACACCCCGCATGTTGATTTCTGTGATGCTTACATTTCCATCGGCCTTTTAAATTTTTTTTAAATGACCAGAGTGGTATAGAAACACATTGGAGCTAAAAAAAAAGATGAGCCATGTCACTTAAATTTTTAATTTTAGGTGTGTGTGTGTGCGCGCGCGTGCATGCATCGCTGTGTGTGCGTCCATGGCAGTGTGCAGGTACAAGTCCATATGTGCATATATGCAGAGGTCAGAGCAAGCCAGAGAGCTCTTGGGATCCACCTGCCTCCAGTCCCCGGTGTTGGGGTTACAGGCATGTGTATCTAGGACTGGGTTTTTAAAGCTATTTTTGATTTTTCTATTTTTTTGTTTAACATTGGTGCAGAGGACACAAACACCGGTCCTTCTGGTTGCCGAACAAGCAGTCTTACCCACTGAGCAACCCGTCCGCTGCGGCCCACGGTGTAGATTGAATTTACATTTCCCTGATGACTAGGGAGGTTGGGCATGCACCTATTTGTGTATTTATTTGCCACTTAAACTCTTGAGAACATCTTGTTCCACTCATTCACCTGCTTACAGATTATTTGTTCCTTCCATATTGAATTTTTGGTATTTAAGCTCTTTATATACGCTAGATACTAATTCCCTGTCAGATGATTGGCTGGCAGAGCTTTTATCCCGCCCCATGCCTGCTGCTTCTCTCTGCCCATTGGTCCTTTGCTGCAGAGCCGCTTTGATAGGTGTGCTGTGCTCCCAGAGCTGCAGATACTTTAAGAAAGCCCGTGCCTGTGCCTGTTTCTTTAAGCATTGCTCCTGCATTGTCCCTCAGGGCTCTCAGGGCTTCACATCTCACAGTAATGTCCTCTATGCATTCAGTTTCTGTGCAGGGCGAGCCAGGGATCTAGTCTCAGTCTTCTGCCTCTGGCTGTCCTGTGTTTTCAGCGCCATGAGTTAGAGGAGGCTGACATCTCTTCAGTGTGTGCTCCTGGCTGAGAACCAGTGAGCCGGGGTGACTGTGTGTACATGTCCTTCCGGGTCCTTCAGGCTGTCCTATTCCTCAGAGGCTGTGTTTATGTCAACATCATTCTAGGTTTGTGGCCATGGCTCTGCAGTGTAATTTGAGTCTTTTGTACTTCCATATGATGTTTTGTTTGTTTTTTGTTTTTTGTTTTTGACTTTCTGTGAAGAATATTACTGGAATTTGACAAGGATTGTACTGACTCTGTAGGTCGCTTTCAGGAGTGCAACTTCTTTCGTGAGGTTAATTCTTTTGATCGGTGTACATGGGAGTTCCTTCCTATTTTCTAGTGTGGTCTTCAACACACTAAAGTGCATTTCGTTTTCTGGAGGAAAGTCTTCGAACGTCAAGGAAGTTGATAGTCTCACAGTTCTTCATTCTGACCTCGGGACATATAATTCTTAACAACAAGGACTAACTTCTCACGTGATCACAGTGCAGTGTCAATCTCAATTGATTAAATCATTTTATTTAATCTGTAGTTCATGCCAACTCACTTGACCCAATAGTATCTTTTGTAGAACGTTTGGGCCAGCGGGATGGCTCAGTAGTGGGCTAAGGTGCCTGCCCATTACCGTAACAACTTGAGTTCATTCTCCAGAACACATATGGTATAAAAGAACTGATTCTGACAAGCTGCCCTCTGACCTCCCCACCTATCCTGTGACATGCCGTCCTTTCTCCAAGAAATCAATAACCACAATTAGAAATTTATTAGAAAATAGCTTTAGTGACAGTTTCTGCCTTGAAACTAGATGAACATCTCTGTCCTCTGCTCAGCTAACAGTTACACGTACACACAGGAAATGTTTGCCCCGATTCTGTTTGATTTCTGTGTCCATGTTAGATTTGTCTCAGGTCAGAAGTTTGGTAGTGTTGTAAACACATGTTGGCTTTTCCTTGGGCACAGACTAGCCTCGCTCCTTGCATTCTGAAGCTACATATAGATCCTGACTCCCAGCAAGGACCTGCACACGTCTAACAGTGTCTATTCCCTTAGCAGCTTCGGCATTACTACATTATAGACACAGGGGCCTGCTGTGCTGTCTGGGGCTGGGGTCTCAACTCTCTAACGTGTTGTTGTTCTTCCTGTCTGACCGTAGATCCCGATCAGCAGCATGGGTAATGTGCCGTACCTTGAATTCCTCTCCAGGTTTGGTGGTGGAATTGATATAAACATCAGTGGTATAAAGAGGTAAGCCTTTTTCTCTCACCCATATTAACATTTGATATTTGGAATGATGTATAGATTCAGGACGCAGGTCATTAGAACCATGCCTAATAATGCATCGATATGTGTGTCTGTATCTCTTTCTTTCCTCTCAGAGACTGAGACTTGCTGTGTATCCCACGCTGGTCTTAAACTCATAATCCTCCTGCCTTAGCCTTTTAGGTGCTGGAGCTTTCGGTTTGCACCACCACGCTTGGCTTATATCTGCATCTCCTTAGAAAGCGCATAGGCAGAGCTTATTTGTGTAACACTTAATGGATTATTCCTGTCAGAATTTCATTTAGAAGGAAGAATAAGGCTGTAATAGAACACAAACATAGCCGGTAAAGTCATGCTTAAAATATTTCTTGTACGGTGTATTTTAAATCTGGAAATAACAGGTTTTAATACCAGATTTGAAAGGCATTGTCTTTTGTACATTTTTGTGCCGTTCATTGGAAGGCGAGTGTTTAGTTGGATGGAAACAGGATATTAGAGGTGTTGTAAAATCACCCCAGTGCTTCAGGACTTTAGCAAAAATGTGTGGTTCACTGACTCACTGCAGCCTGTGGGCGCTGCCACACAACCTTCAATGATTCTGTCAGCAGGAATACTTTGGGTTCCAGTTTATGGTTTAGAAAATACTGTCTTAGTAAGAAAATTCTGCCCTGCTTATCTGATTTTGTGAATCATTTCATTTTCTATGAAGTGTCTCAAACAATTGCAATAATTAAATTTGGGGCTTGGAGCGATGACTCAGCAGCTTAAGAGCCCTTGCTGCTTGTCTTAGTTAAGGTTTCATTGCTGTGAAGAGACATCATGATCATGACAACTCTTATAAAGGAAAATATTTCATTGTGGCTGGCTGGCTTACAGTTCAGAGGTTTAGTTCATTAGCATCATGGTGGGAAACATGGCAGCATGCAGGCAAACACGGTGCTGGAGATGGAGCTGAGCGTTCTCCATCTTGATCAGCAGGCAGAAGAAGGGGACTATGTTCCACTCTGAGTGGAGCTTGAGCATAGGAGACCTCAAAGCCCGCCCACCCTGACACATTTCCTCCAACAAGGCCACACCTACCTAATCAAGGCCACACCTCCTAATAGTGACACTACCTGTGGCCAAGCATTCAAATGCATGGATCTGTGGGGACCATTCCTTTTCAAACCACCACAGTGATCTTTCCAGAGGACCTGAGTTCAGTTCCCAGCACCCATGTTAGGCAGCTCATAACTGCCTTTACATCTCGTTTCAGGGGATCCAAAGCTACCTTCTGGCCTCCATGGGTGCTGCATTCATGTGCACAGACACACAGGGATATACACATTTACTTACACACATAAATAAAAATAAAAGGTATCCTTTCAGTATTGCACTTTAAGAGTCACGGTTGACTCCCTACCTCCAATCCCTGCCTCTTAGGCACAAGTACCACTGTAACAGAAGGAAGGGGTGATGGGGAGCCGGGAGCAATGGGGAGCCTCAGCTGACAGGGGCCTGGAGGTGGTGAGGATCTGTGACCCTTAAAACTCCTGTACAGTATCTCACATATGCTGAACACACTGAACTGTGTAAATGGTCCAGTGGCTCTCTTTTTTTTTTCTTTTTGTGGGAGTAAGAGATTGAATCCCAGAGATCTCACACATGCCAGGCAGGTGCTTTATCCACTTAGCTGTACCCCCAATTCATAAAGACAAATTTTATGGCTTTTCCTCTGTTAAGTCACAATAAAAAAAAATCACTAGTGAACTCTCAGAAGTCCACGTGGTCACCTTAGTTCCCAGACTGGTTAGTATTGTTGGGCATGGAGTGTGATGGAAAGAAGTTGGTTTTGGGGTAAGAGCCTGGGGGAAAAGATGTTTTCATGTTAGTGGGTTCTTGCTCTCATGGGGCTAGATCATCTACCTTCTGCTCTCAGGGTCCTTCTTCCATGTGTGCCTGTTCCTCCACACACACCTGCTCTTCCACTTTCTGCCACTGAGTGAAAGAGCATGAGGCTTTCATTAGAGACCCTGGCCTTCCAGTTCTTTAACCAACTCCTTAACACAAATCTTTTCATTATAAATTTCCCAGACTTGGGTGTTCTGTCACAGTACCAGAAACATACTGATACAATAGTGCATGACTGGAAGGCCTCAGCGCTCTGTTCCACGTTGAATAAGGCATCCAACTTTGTGCTTTCCTGTTATTCAGAAGAACGCTTTACAGACTATGTCTAGTCTCTTGACATAATATTGTTGGGTATACCATCACCTATTTAAATATTCTTTGTTTAAAAAAAACTTAAAAAGCTGTTTTGAAAAACAAAAACAAAACAACAAAAACAAAAACAAAAACAAAACCCTAAACCCTAAAGAGCTAGAAAAATGGAAAGCAGATCTGTGTGTGCATCTTACTATGAAACCTTAGACTGATAATTTGAGATGAGAAGGACCCTAAATTATTTTCTTCACCATAAAAGGCTAATGATTTAAACTAGATTTGCAAGATCCTGACTTTCTGTGACGCCGAATCCTCTAGGAGACCATGCTTTCTGACCAAGTCTCATCTCACGGATAGGGCAGGTCATGTACCATGAACAGCATTTCTATGGAACACAGTGAAAATGCTGAATAAAACGTCAAAAATCTATACAGGCAGTTTAATGTCTTAGTGTGATGTCAAGAGTCGAACTCCTTGAAGAGGCCAACATGAAGTGAAAATTGGAGTCCAGAGGGGGAAACTTTCTGTACAGTTGGCTTTGGCTCTGTGCGCTTTGGCTAAGTCATAGTGAATTCCTGTCCACTCCTAGTGAATTCCTATGTTCAGTTTTGTTGTCCATCTGAAGTAATGAAGACAAGAGGCAAAGCCTCAGTGGGGAGACCCAGAGAGAAGAGCCTATTGGTGACATTGCTGCACAGTGGAACTCGGGATGCTGGGAACTAGAGGAATAGACTTAGTGAGAACAGGGTAAATCCAGCTGAACAGAATACCAGTGGCCTGGAAGGCAGCTCTGATGGATGTAGAGCAGAAAGACACAGAGAGGACAGCCACACAGGACGAAGGTTGGGAAGAAGAGGGCACTTGAAATAGCATTTCCAGGAAGATATGTCCTGCTTTGTTCTATGTGCCTATACCAAGATACACAGCCTGGGTAGTCGTGTGCCTATACCAGGATACACAGTCCGGGTAATCGTGTGCCTATAACAGGATACACAGCCTGGGTAGTCATGTGCCTATACCAGAATACACAAACCGGGTAATTGTGTGCCTATAACAGGATGCACAGCCTGGGTAATTTCTAAGCATGGAAATTATTGTTGAGAGTTCCAGAGGCCAGGAAGTCCAAGATCTAAGCCCCAGCACCACAGCCTTCTCTAATCTTACTGGAGGAAGGTAAGGGGTGGGAGTAGCAGCTATCCAGTCATGGTTACTTATTTAAGCCCTTTGGTGGTGTAGTACACAACACCAAAGTCTGGAGGACACATTCAAACGGTAGAAATGGAAGGGGTGGGGGTGGGGAGAACACACACACACACACACACACACACACACACACACACACA
>NC_034606.1:49060604-49064493 GCF_900095145.1 Mus pahari | reverse complement strand
GAGAACACACACACACACACACACACACACACACACACACACACACACACACAGAGACAGAGAGAGACAGACAGAGAGAGACAGACACAGAGAGAGACAGAGAGAGTGTACAGGAATAAAGAGGCAACAGCTGGGACTCTCAAGCCAGATAAAGACAAAGAAATGCCTAACTGCTCACATTATAGTGAAATGGATACAGAATGTTAGCATCCCAGAGAGCACCAGCAAGATGGCTCAGTGGGTAAGCCTGATGGTCCGAGTTCAATCCCTGGAACCCACACAGTAAAAGGAGAGAAGTTCCCCACAAGTTGTCCTCTGACCTCCACATGCATGGTGCGGAGGGATGCGGGGGGGGGGGGAGAAGTAAATTAATCGATGTTTAAAAATCAGAGAAAAATAAAGGCAGTGAGAAAGTACTCATCAATCCCAGAATTCCGTCCTGTTTGTAAGAATGAAAGCAAGACTTTTCCCTGCAGGGTGCAGTGCTGCCCTCTCTCCTTCTTGCCACTGTGCCACAGTGTGCCCAGCAACTGATGCCAGAGCCCGATGCCCCTGACTGTGCTTGTCTGACTGTGCTGGAGCATTTTATACCAACATGTCACAAGTTAAAGTCACCTGAAGGGAGGACATGTCAACCGAGAAAATGCCTCTGTAAAAAAAAAAAAAAAAAATGGGGCCGCAGGCAAGCCTCTGGGACATTTTCTTCCTTATAATTGATGGGGACAGGGCAGCTCATTGTGCACGGTGCCATCCCTGGGCAGGTGGTCCTGGGTGCTACAAGAAAGCAGGCTGAGCAAGCCACAGGGAGCAAACCAGTAAGCAGCATCCCTCCATGGCCTCTGCATCAGCTCCTGCCTCCAGGCTCCTGCCCTGACTTCCTTGGATGATGAACGGTGATACAGAAGTGTAAGCTAAGGAAACTCTTTTCTCTCTGTTGCTTTTGGCCGTGGTGTTTCATCACAGCAATACGAACCCTGACTAGGACACCAGCTTACAGAATTTTAACCTTCAGATGCTGTGTGCTTCTGTGACTAGGAACTGTCTTCTATAGGCTTATGAATGGGGCCTTGATTGACAGATGATAGGCTTTGGGGAAGGAATTGGATAATGAGGACTCTGCCTACATGAATGGGTTAGCCAGTGTTGGCTTTAGATCTGGTGTAGACCGTCAGCTTGTGATTAAACTTCGGAAGGTGCAGTCTGGTTTGAGGAACAAACTCATTGGGACAGGGCAGTATATTCTGTAAGCTCTCTCTACCCTGGCGCTTTACTGAAACTCCTCTATGTTACAAGCTGCCGTGGGCTGGACAGACTCTGTCCTACCACTTGTCGCCTGGCAGCTGGAACCTCCATTTCATCACTGCAAGAAGAAAGTAACTAAGACCACGCGAAAGTTGTGAACATTCAGTGGCAGTCACGTGATCTCATGTGGCCGCTGAGTTCCCAGTCTTTTGCTAGCTAGAGGCATGCGGTACAGCTGTCTCGTGATGCTGGGCAGCGGGGAGTTGCTGCTTCTGGTTAGCTAGGGATGAGCCACTCATGGTCTGCAGCATGCCTCAATGCCTGCTGTGGTGGTGGTGGTGGTGGGGGGCAGGCTTGGGAAGGCTGTTCTGTGAAGTTCTGCTATTTCCCATGCCAGGAGCTGATCATTCATCATTGGGAACTGCAGAAGCACATCTTTGCTTATAGTATTCAGTCCAGTGTGTGTCAGCCAGGTTCTGGATGATTTTATCCATATCAACTCACATAAAGCAAGGGGCAGCTTGCTATCGCTGCTTAACTTCCAATCATGGGGCTGTAGTGGAATGACAGCTCAAGTCTCTGCTGCGGTAGAGGTGAGACTCACCGTGGCCACAGTAACTCCTTCCTGGAGAGGCAGTTGTGGAGGCCACATTTCATGCACTGGCATGCTGAGGAAAGACCGTTCCACACCACTTCTCTCCTGCCCTGTCCACTCTTACTACATTGGAACCTGCCACATGTAAAAATGACCACCGGAGCTCCTGGGTGTCCTGTGGCAAGCTGACTAGAGTGGAGGCCCCATCAGGATGGAATAGTTTGCCTGTAGATGCAGTTATAATAACCCTTGGGTTATTTAAGTCTATGCTACGTTCAAAATGGGAGACTGCTGTCTCCAGTGTGGGAGAGCTTTCGTTCTCTGTAATATGGACACTGTTACCATTAACCCTACAGAAACACTCATGCAGTTAATTGACTAAAAGAGAGGTACAATTAACCTTTTCTTCCCATGTGTTTATGGAGGGATTGGGGGGGGTTCAGGGGAACTAGCCAGGGCCTTGCCCACACTAGGCAAGCTCTGCCATGAGCTACATGCCCAGCCACGATGAGCCAATATAACCACTGTGATTGCTTCTGGTGAGCCCTCTGTGTGGCGACTGATCCACATGGCGTTGGCACTGTGCTGACTGGATAAATTGTAATGGTCTTCCACGTATAACACCACCCTGATCTTGGTGATGTTTAAAAAGCATTCTGAGCTCTACCTTTGACAAGTAAACACAGAGTTCTGAGAAAGTTTCTGGAATATGATCCTTACATTGAGGCCGAGTTCCCTATCAGGGAACAGGTCTCCTGGTGTGGAGTTGCTTCCCCACTCTTGTAACCAGGAATCAAATGGCTAAAGCAGGCAGCATTAGCAGAACACAGATTAAAAGATCAGATAGATACATAGCTGGTTCCAGGCAGGTAGCCTCGCCATAGAAGACCTGAAGAACAAAGGCTGGCAGCTGAGAGAAGTGGGGCTTGCAGGGGAGATGGGCTTTTTGCCGCTGAGGCCACAATTCAGATCCATCAGGAGAGGGGCCAATTCCGTCTGGCCAAGTGAGATGGAGCCCATGCTCGGGGTAGAGGAAGGAGAGGAGAAGGTGACACTCAGGTTCCTAGTAACAGCCTGTGTCAAGAAAAAAAAGGGAGAGGGAAACATGTTACAAAATAAAGACTTGTGGGCCAAGTAAAAATATTTTAAATTTCATTTGTAAAGATAGGCAGCTAATCTGAGATGCTGGCCCAGCAGTATAGAAGAGGCCAAAGAAAAGTGATCAGGCTGGAAGGCCTGAGGTTTTAGGGACAGTACAGAAAACAGTGAACATTGTAACACCGAGTAAGTGGTTTGTAACGGGATTGGCTGTACAAATGGCCCAGCATGTCTGTGCCTTCAATAAAAGGTTTGGCGTTCAAATACTAGGCAGGAGACAGAGTGGATGGACTGAGTTAGAGTCTTCTGAGCTCTGCCTGTTTCTGACAAGACTCAGGGTGCTTTAACTCTACACATAGAAGTCTTACGTCTGTATGTTGTGACTCTTAGGCCAGTTGAAAGATCATAGAGCAAATGTTTAACTTCCAGACAGGGGAAAAGGAATTTTTTTTAAAAAAAACATTTAACCTAGAAATAAGAAAGGAGAGAGAAATCTAGAACACGTGGTAAAAATAAAGACCATGAGGCAGATTGTCAGCCCCAAACTCTTGTGTACGTCATGCGTGATGTGACAGGGCATAAACCCTCAGGTAAAGGATAGAGACTACAGGCAGGATAGAGCCCAGCTACTCGCTTTTAAAAATGAAGATAGCTTCGGTAGAAGGGTAAAGAGTTGAGGACAAAAGATGGAAATCCTCTCCCTACGGAGAGTTAAGAGTAACTGCCGTTATAGGAAATGGTGTGTTGTACTTAATCATTGTAAGTGTTTTGCTTAAAAGACAAAGATTGGGGCTGGTGAGATGGCTCAGTGGGTAAGAGCACCCGACTGCTCTTCCAAAGGTTCGGAGTTCAAATCCCAGCAACCACATGGTGGCTCATAACCATCCATAACAAGATCTGACTCCCTCTTCTGGAGTGTCTGAACATAGCTACAGTGTACTTACATATAATAAA
>NC_034606.1:49046996-49060484 GCF_900095145.1 Mus pahari | reverse complement strand
AAAAAAAAAAAAAAAAGACAAAGATTGACTCTAGTTCCAGTTAGGGAAAAATGTAGGTATAGGCGCACAGAAAGGGGAAAAGAGAAAGGATTTCAAAAGTTGTGCTATTCTACACTTCTTATCAATATTTATTCTTTAACTCTTAAGTACATCCTTTGATCAGTCTTTTTCGTTGACTGAATATGTCACTAAAGCAGCCTTAAGAAGCTTGCATTAACATGGTTAACACAAAATTGGATTGCTGATCCAACCTGCCTTTAACATGGACACAGAACTGAATGGCTTTCAGCACTGGCTTCCTCCAGCACACATAAGGTGATGTGAGCCGCTCCAAGAACCTCATGTCCCTCAGAGTCCCTTTAATGGCTCACAACACCCCACTGTCTCTAAACTTCCTTTGTGTGTCTCTAACCCACCCGTCTGGCTCCAACTGCTCAATGCTGACTCCTGTATGCTGAGCGCCTGCCCCGGGGCTGCCTGATGTCCCCTTTGTGTGGCCAGGAGAGCTGTGGTGTCCTTCAGCTCAAGGGTCTCTGGTCACATGACACCTGAGCAGAGGCCTCTTATTACCTTCACCCCATAGATTACCCATTGTCCGGCCCCCAGCTTTCCCCCCATTCCCCACCATCCTCTCCCTGGCACCCAACCACTCCACACTCTTGTTTTTCCATCTGTGGCTGTCACTCGGTGAGGATGGTGTCCCCCCCCCGCCTGGTCTGGCTGTAGAGGAGGGGATAGAGAACTAGCAGGAGAGGAGCCCAGGCTCTGACTCTTCTGTTCTCTGCTCAGCATCCGACTGCAGCAGTTAGTCTTACAGAAAGCTCTGAGGCCCACAGATGCTCCAGACCCCAGGAGAGCTGAGAGGAAGGTCAGATGGAGCCAGGTAGGATTCAGGCACATGGTGACCCGGACGTCCTTTACCAAGAGGCTACTGGGGTCAGAGAGGACTGGAGTCTACTATAGTCAGGATGAAGTGCAATAGCATCCAGGCTGGGTGCTGTGGGCTCAGCTGAAGTGAGCCCTGGTGTGCGTCAAGTCCCCGCACCCCCTGAAGACGATAGATACCGATAGATACCGTAGATACTGTACTTCTATTTACTGATGAGGAAACGGAGGTCCAGGAATGCCCTTGCTCCTGGAGAAGTGACTCAGAAAGTCTGTGACTTAGTGCTCTGCAGGTCCAGTGTCAGCATCTGTTCAGGGGGAAAAATGTTAACAAAAATTATTTTTATTTTATTTTCAAGGGTAAATGAAAACGAGGTAGATAACAGACGAACACTCAAAGAAGTCCAACTCACTGAAAAGGTAACAGGGATTTAAAAAAAGATGTTTGACTCCATATACTCCATGACCCTAGTGAGGACTCCTAGTCACAAAGTCTCTGTGATGGAAGGCGGCGTGTGTGTGTGTGTGTGTGTGTGTGTGTGTGTGCGCGCCCCCACCCCCACTGCGGCTCTTGGCAGAGATCTTGTCTCTTGTGTTAACATGGGACCTGTGTCAGCCAGCTGCCTGTCCTGTTTCTGTGTCAGACTTGAGTTTCTCGTCAGGATGAAGACACAACTTTTCCCGAGCCATAAACAGCAGCATGGAGAAAATAACCAGCCAGCGCCAAGCACAGGGGTTTTCCAGTGAGGGGTCACTTAGCCCTGGGAGCCACCGTGTGAGCTGTTGGGAGGAGTTAGAACCCCTCTGCCACTTGGTTAGGCCTCAGGATGGCAGGGTGGGGGTGGGGATGCCATACCAGGCTTGGAGCTGAGACGCCTTTTTAAAATGCATCAGAGCCTGTCAGTTCCATGAGCAGTTTGAGAATTGTGGCTTAATTTACTCGATTCAATATGTTGGTTTGAAATTGGACACGTTTTCTTTCTTTTTTGAACTCTTCTGAGACTTCCATATATTTCAAACTCAAAAATAACCAGAGGGCCCATAAAAATGTTGGCTTCCAGTTCCCTGGCTTGTCCCACATACAGCAGAAGAGTCCTGTAACTGATTGTTTCAGGGTACTGTGTCTCTCCAAACCTGAGTCGCATGAGTTGTTAGGAATTGGAGCCTGACCCGGACCCCCCTGTGCAGCCAGCCTGTGGGTTAGCACTTGGTGCTAGGAGTACCTGTTTTGGTTTTGTCTTTTATTTGTCTTTCCATAAGGTGTATTTATCACAAAATGCTCGCTGGAAAGCCAACTGTTTGGGATGGTTATCCCTACTGGGACAGCTTTTGGGTAGATAGGAGATGTTACCAAGAGTCCACAGTTTGTGGACATGGGTCAGGGGTTGTCTGTTATCAACAGCAATCTCCCACCCCCATCCTGTGGTCACATCTGAAAGCGGGGATCCGCACTCTCCAGCCTTTGGCCTTTTTTTCAGTCTGGCTTCCTCCCCATGGAAGCTGCCTGTGAATGAGTGAGTCTACGCTGTTATGGGTTTGGACTGGGCTATGAGGGTAAAAGCCAGACAGCACACTCCATTCCAGGAGTGCTGGAGACACTTGGCCAGGTGTTCTCACCAGTAGACACCGCCGCTCCAGTTCTCTCTACAACCCCGACTGTGCCGAGCAAAACTAACCTTAGACTCCGTCACGGCCCGATTCCTCTCTTAAGGCACCACCACCTTGCAGCTAGGTGGCCTCAGGCAAGGCCTTGTTACTGGGTTTAATCATATGTCACTGAGGCAGCAGTGCTCACCTTGAAGGACGCACCACCCACGCGGAAGCCACACAGCTTGAAGTGGAGGCTAGCTGCCAGCTACAGCTTCTTTCTGAGGAGAGGCAGAGCCCAGAAAACCACATAAAGCATCCCTTCCACTGTGCACCCCACATGGGGCCACCACCCTGAGCAGACCCAGCCACTGACCCATAAGTCCTTGTTCAGTTCCCTGAATCCTGGTAGTGGTTACCTGATCGTGCTAGAGCCTAAGAAGACGGCCATGGGAATTAGTGGAGTTAAGCACTTTCTGTGCCTCCTTTCCAGGGCTGGGAGAGAGAGGGTTCGGAATAAAAGCACACCCATTTGTTTTAACTATAGACACACATGGCTTATGAGAACCAAGAAGACATGCACATGCCTCTGAATCTGGAGGTCAGATCTGCTCACGCGCAAATGAATTAACCTTTTGAAACCAGCACCTGACAACTGGGCAGACCAGCTGGATCCCAGGGCCAGCATGCCCTTTTATTTTCCATGGTAAAGGTGGTCTGATGGCTGGTTTGTCAACGTCTGCCCTCTGACTCAGACTTTCCGAAGTATGTTCCTGGCTACCCTCACTATCCAGTGGCCCCGCAGGAGTTCAGGTCTTGCCTCCCCCTCTGTCAGCCAGAGCATACTGTCGGCTGGATGATTCCTGTGCGCCTTCTCGATTCAGCGATCTGCTGGGTGGCTTTGTGTGGAGAGGTGCCACTCCCATGTCAGCTGAGGGCATTCTCAGGGCATCCTCAGAAGATCCTCTCTAGTCTGGGCTCAAGTTTGGTCTATACTCAGGGCCACTCCACTCACCCTGAATCCTTCCTGGACCGCACACACACAAGCCCTTTGGTTGTGTGTCGCTGAGCCTCCCCTGGATCTCTCTAGTGTTCAGGTTCCCTACTCCTGAAGACTAACGAGGGAGGCACTGGGCTCTAGAGAGCTACAGGCAGCCTGGTGGTTTTCCGGAAGAGGCGGGCCTTGCCCTACTTTCCTGTCTCCGTGCGGAGATTCACCATGGCACTGTAACAACAAGAGGAATAATGTAAGTGGAGACCCTAGTGTGACCAGTGGATGGGTGTTCTCTCCCTCTGATGACTAGAGAGGCTGTTTCTCCATGCCAAACCCTTAATGGGACACTAGGTGGCATTTCCTTGGCCACACATATAAGTGTTATTTTTCCAGATGAGGGCCCATTAACTTCTGCCTCTCACTGCTGGGAAGGAGGACAGGGGCAAGAGGGGCGGTGAAGCAGGGAGTGAGGGGGATGGTGGGGTGGGGGTGGGGAGGAGAGGGAACTGACTTCTCTATCTGGTTGTCTCTTGTGCTTGAAGTGAAACACTTCAAAGCTACTTCCTCCATTCTTCCAATGAGTTACCCCAGAGCAAGGTGTGCAGGTTAGGTTTAAACTAATCTTGCTACAACCTAGAATCACAGGGGGAAGATAGTCCTAATGAAGAATTGTCTAGACCAGCTTGGCCTGTGGGCATGTCTATTCAGGGATTGCCTTGATGTTAACTGAGGTGGAAAGGCACACGTAGAACGTAGAAGGCAGCACCATTCCACTGGGCTGGGCCCTGAACTGAGGAAGAATGAAGAAAGCAAGTGGAACATAAGCAGAGGCAAGAGTGGGTTTAGCCTCTCTTTGCTCTTGGCTGGGCAAAGAGTATGACCAGCTCCTGAGTTCCCGCCCTGACTTCCCTAAAAGTGGTGGCCGGAGCCTGGGATTGGGAACGGAACCAAACAGACCCTGTCTTCCTTAAGTAGCTTTTCCATCAGAGCAGTTTATCACAGCAACAGAAAAACAATTAGGACCCCAGGGGAAGCTTTCGTCCTCTGACTCACAGCCGGGGCGTTCCTCTTAGCCACTTCTGGCCTCAGCCTGGGAATGGACTGGTCCCCACCAGCAGCCTAAGCCAGCTCTGTGTGGCCTCTCATGTGGTGGCAGGTTCCCTTCTGTGCATCAGAGGCGGAGCGTTCACTACGATACTTCTAGGCACTTCATTCTCTTGAACTTGTCTCTAGAGATTCTCACAAAGGAGTGCCACTCTCATCCCTGGGGGAAACTGAGGACGGGGTGGTCATGGGGACACAGCTCTGGTGGATAAGAAGCCCCAGCTCCAGGCTCCTTATCACCACCCTGAGCTATCCTGCTTTCTGAGTCTCTCAGCAAATGTGCTGCGGCTGATTTTGCGTTCAGCAGACATACACCTGGTCAAGTCCCTAGCCAAGGTCACTCTTCATCAGAGAGCAGCCTCTGTTGCTTCCGCCACAGTGGTAGACAAAGCTGCTCTGCCCACGAGACCACCTGTCTGTCTGTGAAGCAGTCACTTTTCCCCTGTATTTTCTCTGGCATGTGGCCCTTTCCCACCCCCTCCCAGCCGAGTTACCTGTGCCCTTGCCCTAGTCTGTCCTTCAGGTTCCAGCTCCATCCTGGGGTGCTGAATAAGTCTGAGACCTCAGACTTAGTTGATAATATTGAAGTCAGGGCTCCAGCAGGACCAAAAGAGGGAAATGTCCATGCATGGTCAGACTAGGGACATCGTCAGTCTTTGCTCTGTTTTGTCATCTGTGGATCCCCACATGAGGTGCGGTAGGGAT
The DNA here is from genome assembly GCF_900095145.1 of Mus pahari. Lineage (NCBI taxonomy): Eukaryota > Metazoa > Chordata > Mammalia > Rodentia > Muridae > Mus > Mus pahari. The sequence continues at coordinate 49,055,209 of NC_034606.1, read as the reverse complement.
GGAAGATGAGGTTAAGATAAGAAGAAAACCTCACCTTACCCCTGGGTGAGAAGCACTAATAGCCATGTATAGAGGATAGCTAAGAAGCCCCAAAGGGTTCTGCCTTGCTCAGGCACACAGTAAGAACAGACAGAACTCCAGACCTTTCTCAACCTGCCATACTCAAAAACAGCTCTGAACCGAAGACTGGAATTCAAGCATATGTCATACAGTTAAGGAGGCATAAAAGGAAAAAACAGCCAAAGGCCCCGGCTGTTCACGTTGTGTGGCTTTCCAAGGTAAAAAAACTCTCAGAAGTAGAAAGGATTCCAGGACTTGGATATTTGTGATGCTGGAACATCTGGTCGACCCAGTCAGCTGTGACTAGCATGTCTGTTGGACACCGAGTGATCCCACATAGCTTTGATGGAATTACCCTGGTGCCTCGGAATCGTAGGACGCAGCCTGCATCATTTCAGAGGTATCTGGTGAATCATTCAAGTGAACTGCCTGCTTGTTCTTCGCTACCCCAGTGGAGAAGGCACAAGAGTCAGGGGTAGGTCATCCTTCCTAGGCAGGTGAGCGTTCCTTTAAAAGGGTCTTTACAAAGTTACAGTTAGGACTGGGGAGATGGCTCATCTAGAGAAGCGAGATTGCCTTGCAAGCATGAGGACCTGAGTTTAGTCCCTAGATCCACGTAAAAAAAGCCCATCATTGTAACACATGCTTGTACATCCCAGGGCTGGGCAGGTGAAGGCTTGTCTTTGCAGTTTACTGGCCAGTCAGCCTAGCCTACTGGTGTGCTCCAGGTTCTAGTGAGAGATTCTGTCTCAAAAAAGCCTGGGTGGCCCTTGAGGAAGGCTACCTAAGCTTGACTTTTGGCCTCCACATGCGCACTCACATGCCTGCATGCATACTAGTTCCCCTGCATAAACACACACACACACACACACACACACACACACACACACACACACACACACGAAAGCCCTGTCGAGCTGAAACCGAGGCCATTTGCTTCTCTAGTCCCTGCTTAACCTGGCCCATCCTCCCACTCCGGCTTCTTTGGCCCCTCTGGGGCTCTCAGTATCAATCGCTGGCTACGGCAGGGATTTGAACACATCTCCTCTTTCATCTGAAGAAAATATTAGCATATCTCAGGGCTGTTGGGACAGATTGTATCTGAGACACTTCTTCCTCCCCGCAGAAAAGCCCATCAATCATAACCGAATATAGTGATTAATAATGTCACAGCTTCCTCCACGTGCCTCCGTGCAGCTAAATGAAGAGCAGTGCTTCCACACTCAACTCACACCACAAAGCCACCGCTTGCCGCTCTATCGGAAACTTGTACCAAAAGTACGTCAAGCCCAGAAGCTATTTTTGGTTGATCTATTATTAATTTACTGAAACTTCACGAGGAAACCGTATCAAGGACTTGATTGGAATTTATAGTCATTTCAGACGAAGTTTATCTTGTTGACTTCTAAGCTACATAGCCTACATATGGCCAGCCGATAGCACAGACAGAAGTTTGTGGGAGATAGTCAAGCATTTGCGCAGAGTGGGGAACTGGGCAGCCAGAGTGAGGTATTTGGACCCCAAGATTGAGTGACACAGAGCAAGCTGGTCTCCCCAGGGACTGTTGCTCACCTGGGAAACTAGGAAATGCTGTCATTAGATGGTGCTTCTGTGAGAGGATAAAGAGAAAAGAGCTTGTCGTGTGCCAGGCTCATAGAGATGGCTAGAAAATTAGGGAACATTTACATGTGGAAGGTACACCAGTAGTTCTCAAGTGAGAAGTGAAGAGACAATGGGGGAGGGGGAGGGGGAGGGGGTCCTGTGCTGATGGAACCCACATTTATCTCTTCTGGGATCCAGCCTCATAGCTGTCCAGAGGAGAAGCATCACTGTAGCCTGTCTTGCTCAGCCATCTGCATCTGCCTGCCCTGTCCCTCCACATCTGCCTGCCCTGCCCCTCCTTTTACTCTTTAGCACGGTGCGCTGCATGAGAGCCAGAGTTACTGTTGGAGCCACAGACCCGCTCTCATTCGGCTGCTGGTGAGGATGCCCATGGGTTTTGCTCCCCAGGGAGAACACATGGTAATCCTAAGTCATTCTGAACCCACCGAGCTGGGAAAGTCGTCATCTCTTCTCTTTGCCCCTGGGCAATATTCTTCCTGGAGACTTCCAACCCCCCCCCCCCCCCAAGGCTGTTCTGCCTTCCTCCTGTTTGTTCATTGACTCAACTGAGAAGCATGGTGTCTTAGTTAGTGTTCTGTTGCTGTGAGGAGACATCCTGACCAAGGCAACTCTTATATGGACAACATTTAGTTGGGGCTGGCTTACAGGTTCAGAGGTTCAGTCCATTATCATAAAGGCGGGAACATGGCAGCATCCAGGCAGGCATGGTGCAGGAGGAGCTGAGAATTCTACATCTTCATCTGAAAGCTGCTAGCAGAATACTGGCTCCCAGGCAGCTGGGATGAGAATCTTAAAGCCCACAACCACAGTGCCATACCTATTCCAAAAGGGCCACACCTACTCGAACAGGACCAGACCTTCTAATAGTGCCACTCCCTAGGCCAAGCATATACAAACTGTAACACTGTTCTATTGCTGTGAGGAGACATCCTGACCAAGGCAACGCTTATAAAAGAAAGCAAGCATCTAACTGAGGGTTTGCTTACAGTCAGAAGGGAGCAGTGGCTGACAGCCTAACCCTGATCCATAGGCCGAGAGAAGCAGCAAGAACCTGGGCCTGACAAGGGCTTTTGAAACCTCAAAGCCCCACCCTTCCTCTAACAAGGCCACGCCTCCTAGTCCTTCTAATCCTGTCGTAGTTCCACTCCCTGATGACTAAGAGCTGAAATAAATGATGTAGCCGGGCACTTGCTACTTTGTTCTTTCTTCCTTTTCCATCCTTTTTCTTTCACCCTTTCAGGCCCCTAACACTGCATAAAGTCAGGGGTCAGAAGGGTGATGTATTGTTAGACTACTTCCTGTTTGTTAGGGATGCCAAATCGAGTCCTTGGGGCAAGTTTGATCTTTGCTCGCAGGCTGTCTAGTTTATTCTTGTTTCTTCTTTGTACACAGCTACTTAACAAACCCCAGCCAACCGCAACCAACAACAACCAACCAACAACCCACCTCGAGGCCCTAGCATTTACACACCCTCTGAAAAGTCCCCAGAATTCCAAACATCACACAGTTTGCAGCGATTATCTGCAGCTGGCAAAACCGAGCCCCTGCCAGAGCACGAGGCAAATCATAGTCAGCTGCTGTGGACAATCTGAAGCAGCCCCATGTATTGAAGTGATACCACATTCCTGTTTCTGGGTTTGTTGTTTATTTGTTCGTTTTAAGAAACCAAAATTCTCACTACAGTAGGAATCTATGGGGGCCGTTCTTATTAGAGTCATCACACATAGAAGAGCTCTGGGTGGCCCACTTCTTTCCTCTTAAAAGTTTTATTTATTTTTTATTTAATGTGTATAATGCTTTGCCTTCATATGGATCTGTGTGCCACATGCATACCATGGAGGTCAGAGGATCCTTTTTTAACCGGAGTTCCTAATGGTTATGAGCTGCCATGTGGGTACTGGGGATCACCCTGGTCCTCCGAAAGAGCAACAAGTGCTCCTAACCATTGATCTATCTCTCCATCTCCTCATGAGTGCGCCCCAGAGATGCTGAGAACATGCCTTCAACACTTGACCTTCTGACAAGGGTCTGTTTGTTACGGCTGTGGCACCTTCACCGCATCGGGTGCCTCTGCACCTGGTACCTGACACATGGCCAGCAAATGCTGACTAGATGCAATGGTTATGGAGGCCAGGTTGCACTGCTCGGAGTGGATAGGGACAACTGATGAGGAAGGCAGACGGGAGTCAGTGCGGGCATGGGTAACTCCTTTGGGGACAAGGTGGCCCCAGGAGACTGCTTTGGGGCATCGTGGAGACATGGTTGGGTAGAGAGAAGATAAAACTGTGGCTGTTCTGAGGCAGTCCGTGATCTCAGGCAGGAGATGGGGCAGGTTGGCTTCAAAATCAAGGCTAGGGGAAAAGTAGTTGAAGGCCAGATGTAAGCCCTAATGTGGGGCTGCGCTGAAGGTCTGGTGGGGGAATGGCCCTGCAGGGAGAGGTGTGAAGGCATGGATGTAGCTGTGTGTGGTATTAAGGGGAAGCTCTTAGGGGATCAACTGGAATTGGGAGGCCTATGGGGAGGACTTTAAAGCCAACAGCCACATTTTCTCACCAGGCTGTATTGGCTCAGTGTGTGCTAGTGTATGGGGACCAGGCAGTGACCGGTGATGTGACACTATGACTCGATCCTCATCCCCCAGACACACGAAGTCAAAGCAAGAACAGCCCTGATAGAGGATGGTGGTCTGTTTTTTTGTTTGTTTGTCTTTGAGATCATAATATAACTACATTTCTTCCATGTCCTCCCCCAAACCTTCCCTGACTCTCTTTCAAATTCATGGCCTCTTTATTCATTAATCATTCATTCATACATACATACATACATACACGATACATACATACATGTTATACATATACATACACATATACACATATACATGTATACACACATATATACACATATACACATATACATACACATATACACATATACATGTATACACTGTATACACACATATATACACATATACATATATATGTATATGTATTATATGTACATATGTACATATACTTAGATTTCCAAATGCATAAGTACAACTTGCTCCATCTGTATAATGTTACATGTATGTGTATGTTTTCAGGGCTGTCCATTTGCTATGAATAACCAACTGGTATGCTTCTCCCAGAGGAAGACTATGTCCCCTGCTCTCGGTGTTCCTTCCTTCGTTGCCTGTGCTTGCTTGCCTGGGGCTGTAGCCTTGTGAGCTTTCCCTGTCTACATGAGAATGTTTATTGGAGTCATCCTTGTTCAGCTTCTGTCCAGGCAATCATGTCGGTGAAACTTTATGTGTGTAGCTTCTGACCTTCCAAGGAGACACAGTCTCATAGCAAACTCTCCAGTGCTCTGGCCCTTACCCTCCTCCAGCCCCCTCTTCCATAATGTCCCTGAGCCTTGGGTGCAGGAGTTGCTCTGTGGATATGTCAATTAGAACTGGGCTCCACAACTCTGCATTTTTGATTGGTTCTGGCTTTCTGAAGTGTCTTTTGCAAAGAGAAATTTCCTTGATGAGGGGTATTCTTCTGTTTTTGTGCTGGTCACCACACCAGCTTGAATAAGAAGATTTAGTTTTGAATAAAGCAGTGTCTGTTGTTATGTGGAAGCCAGCTGGGGGACAGGGATAGTGGGTTTTGTGGGTTTATCAGAGGGAGAAAGACCAAGACCATTGGGTGCCTTAGAGCGCAGTGGGTGCGCAGTGAGCCTGGCCTGAAGGAGAGTAAGACTCCACGGACCTGTGCTAAGAAAGAGTGTGTTTTGGAGACGTTACCTGGAACATTTATCTAGGAAAAAAGTGTCCATGGGCTGAAGGGAGATGACAAAGGCGCCCCAGCCCAGTGTGCCCCAAGGGAACCTAGGATCATGTGCCAGCTGTGCCACGCCATTCTCCGTGTCCTCCATCTTGTCCATCCAGCTCCCTATGCTAGATACAGGGCTCCACTGTGCCTTTCATGCCCTTCATCCCCCACATCCAGCTCTTGCCTGGTCCATGGCTCAGTACCCTGAGTCTGCCATATCTTCTTTCTTCACGGAGGTTCGTCTGAGTCTTATGAGTTCATGGAGACATTGGCAAGGTGCAGCTCAAGAGCTGCTACAGAGACCCAGGCATCTCTGCAGAGACCTAATATCACTGCAGAGACCCAACATCACCTTAGAGACGCAGGCATCTCTGCAAAGACATAGGTATCACTGCAAAGATCCAGGCATCACTGCAGAGATCCAGGCATCTCTCCAGAGACTCAAGCATCACTGCAGAGACTCAGGCATTGCCTGGCCATCACTCTTGCTTTCTGTGTGCTGCCCAGGAGCTGGCAGGCAGAGGAACTGCTAGGACATGCTGGGGGAGGTGACAAGGCTTGTCTTTGTCAGTTCTTGACAGGACTCTGACCTTCTCATACTCAGGACGTTAGAGTGGCTCAATTCTTGGCAGCACCCAGTGCTGGCCCCATCAGCAAACTTTTCCTGAGAGCCCCCTTGGGTGTGCTTGCTTGGTACTTAGCAGAACCGTCTCCAATGACACACAGCCAAGAGTGGATGCCAGTGTGGTGGCAGCCCAGTCTCCCCCGCTGTGAAGCTGTGTCCTGAGTGAGCTGGGGTTCTCTGCCTGGGTAGAGATACTACCCTAAATGTAGGCATGGTGGGAAAGGAAAGCCAGGCATGGTGGTGCTTGCCTCTAATGCCAGGGCTCAGGAGGCAGAGGCAGGGGGATTGCTGTTAGTTCAAGGTCAGGTCTCTATTATAACTTACAGGCCTGCCAAGGGTTATATAATGAGACTGTGTTTTAACATCATCATCATCAACAACAAAAACAACAGCAATAACCTTTTAAAAGAAGGAGAAGGAAGAGAAAGAGAAGAGAAACAGGGAGTGTTTCCTGGGGACCTGACACCCTGGAGTCCCTTGGTAGGCAGGTGTGGGCTTCTTGTCAAGGGTCTTCCAAGCCATCGTCTTGGGTGAATGCCTTAGCAATGGAGATGAAATGCAGGCATTGTTCCTGGCTGCAGAGTACATGGCCTCCAGCCTCCCTCCTTACATCCCTACAGGGACACCCAGAACCAAGTCTTTGTTCCATCTCAGGAGCTGCAACTTCTGGGTTTCTCTGATTTGCGTTTCTCTTTTTGTCTGCCCTCTTTTCTCCATTTCCGTGGATCCCATTCAGATGTCTTTTTATGTAAGCTTGTTCAGTTTGGGTAGAATCAGGGTATGCATATGCTCGATAAAGAAATGCACCGTCTTGGGCCCACGGTTGGGGGGTGGAATGGGAAGGGGAGGAGGGAGTTTTCGCCAGAGTGAGCAGAGCCCAGGGACGCAGGCAGACAGGCAGGGAGAGAGGAGGGCTTTGTTAGAGGTGAGCGATGCCTGGCTGCCTGCTCCCCCTCGCGCGCGTCCCTGAGTCGAGAGTCTGTGTTTATGAGGCTCTGAATGCGGTCTAATTTTTTCCTATCTGGTTTGGCTCATCTCTACCAGCTGGTAAATAGGAAATGTTCACGGTGGGAAGCCAATACTCCTCAGAGTGTAAACAGATGGAACCCATATAAAGTGACAAGTCAGACTGCGTGGCTGAGAACGTGGAGCCAAAACTCCGAACATAACCGTCAAGCGCCTACTCCGTTCCAGTTCATTTCGCCCCGAGTAGCGCTTCATAGCTGCACAGCTGTGTTGTTTCTTTCTTCCCCCGTCCTTTCTTCTGGGTTGATAATGACAATTTCAAAGAAAAACTTTAATTAAAGATTTTATACAAAATAGCCAAAAGTAGAATAATAAGGAAAATGAGCATTGATGTGTTTATTGTGAGAGGCATCCTTTTTTGGGGGGGGTGGAGTCTCATTTCAAAATGTTCACTTGTTCAATTTGAAACGAGTTTGGTGGCGGTGACAGAAAGGTGGCAGACAGACAGCAGTGGCTGCTGAACACTCTCTTGCACTCTGCAGAGAGCCAAGATTGGGGTAGTAGCAGCTCCCTGCTGTGGGGCTCAGGCTGCAGGCTGTCCCCCTCCACACCCATCCTTGTGAGTGTGTGTGTGTATGTGTGCACACACACGTGCGCATACATGCCTCCATGCTTCTTTCTACGCAGTTCCTGACCCCCTTCTGTCAGAGCCAGGCAGGAAGAGGTGTCTCCAGCAGAGGGACCTGTTGGCCAGGAGGTCAGAGAGCTGGGTAGGATTGGGCGAGTCTCCAGTATTGCTCTAGAATGGCTTCCTCATAACCAGGCTGGTAGAGTGAGCCTAGACTCCAGAGAGCAGAGTTTCTGTTCTCTGTCCCTGAAAGTCAGCTAGGCTGGATGATATGTGCTTGTAGACCCAGTCCTGGCCAAGCAGAGATAGGCGGGTCCTTCAGGCTCATTGGCCTGCTAGCCCCAGGCCAGGGAGAGGCCCTTTCTCAAAATCCAAGATGAATGGCTCCTGAGTAGTGACACTTGAGGTGTTTCTTGTCCTCTGGCCTCTTCATACCTGCTCTCTCTCTCTCTCTCTCTCTCTCTCTCTCTCTCTCTCTCTCTCTCTCTCTCACACACACACACACACACACACACAC